>NC_134355.1:704352593-704667593 GCF_048569485.1 Anomaloglossus baeobatrachus | reverse complement strand
ATATATAGAGACATCACACCGCCTGTATCCATGTATATATAGAGCAGACGTCACACCGCCTGTATCCATGTATATATAGAGCAGACATCACACCGCCTGTATCCATGTATATATAGAGACATCACACTGCCTGTATCCATGTATATATAGAGCAGACGTCACACCGCCTGTATCCATGTATATATAGAGCAGACGTCACACCGCCTGTATCTATGTATATATAGAGACATCACACCGCCTGTATCCATGTATATATAGAGCAGACATCACACCGCCTGTATCCATGCATATATAGAGCAGACGTCACACCGCCTGTATCCATGTACATATAGAGGAGACGTGACGTCACACCGCCTGTATCCATGTATATATAGAGACATCACACCGCCTGTATCCATGTATATATAGAGCAGACGTCACACCGCCTGTATCCATGTATATATAGAGCAGACGTCATACTGCCTGTATCCATGTATATATAGAGCAGACGTCACACCGCCTGTATCCATGTATATATAGAGGAGACATCACACCGCCTGTATCCATGTATATATAGAGCAGACATCACACTGCCTGTATCCATGTATATATAGAGCAGACGTCACACCGCCTGTATCCATGTATATATAGAGCACACATCACACCGCCTGTATCCATGTATATATAGAGACATCACACCGCCTGTATCCATGTATATATAGAGAAGACGTCACACCGCCTGTATCCATGTATATATAGAGCACACATCACACCGCCTGTATCCATGTATATATAGAGGAGACATCACACCGCCTGTATACATGTATATATAGAGCAGACGTCACACCGCCTGTATCCATGTATATATAGAGCAGACATCACACCGCCTGTATCCATGTATATATAGAGACATCACACCGCCTGTATCCATGTATATATACAGCAGACGTCACACCGCCTGTATCCATGTATATATAGAGCAGACGTCACACCGCCTGTATCCATGTATATATAGAGGAGACGTCACACCGCCTGTATATATGTATATATAGAGGAGACGTCACACCGCCTGTATCCATGTATATATAGAGGAGACGTCACACCGCCTGTATCCATGTATATATAGAGGAGACGTCACACCGCCTGTATCCATGTATATATAGAGGAGACATTACACCGCCTGTATCCATGTATATATAGAGGAGACGTCACACCGCCTGTATCCATGTATATATAGAGGAGACGACACACCGCCTGTATCCATGTATATATAGAGGAGACATGACGTCACACCGCCTGTATCCATGTATATATAGAGGAGACGTCACACCGCCTGTATATATGTATATATAGAGGAGACGTCACACCGCCTGTATCCATGTATATATAGAGGAGACGTCACACCGCCTGTATCCATGTATATATAGAGGAGACATTACACCGCCTGTATACATGTATATATAGAGGAGACGTCACACCGCCTGTATCCATGTATATATACAGCAGACGTCACACCGCCTGTATCCATGTATATATAGAGGAGACATGACGTCACACCGCCGGTATACATGGATATATAGAGGAGACATGACGTCACACCGCCTGTATATATGTATATATAGAGGAGACGTCACACCGCCTGTATACATGTATATATAGAGGAGACATGACGTCACACCGCCTGTATCCATGTATATATAGAGGAGACATGACGTCACACCGCCTGTATACATGTATATATAGAGGAGACATGACGTCACACCGCCTGTATACATGTATATATATAGAGGAGACATGACGTCACACCGCCTGTATACATGTATATATAGAGGAGACGTCACACCGCCTGTATCCATGTATATATAGAGGAGACATGACGTCACACCGCCTGTATACATGTATATATAGAGGAGACATGACGTCACACCGCCTGTATCCATGTATATATAGAGGAGACATGACGTCACACCGCCTGTATCCATGTATATATAGAGGAGACATGACGTCACACCGCCTGTATACATGTATATATAGAGGAGACGTCACACCGCCTGTATCCATGTATATATAGAGGAGACGTCACACCGCCTGTATCCATGTATATATAGAGCAGACGTCACACCGCCTGTATCCATGTATATATAGAGGAGACGTCACACCGCCTGTATCCATGTATATATAGAGGAGACGTCACACCGCCTGTATCCATGTATATATAGAGGAGACGTCACACCGCCTGTATCCATGTATATATAGAGGAGACGACACACTGCCTGTATCCATGTATATATAGAGCAGACGTCACACCGCCTGTATCCATGTATATATAGAGGAGACGACACACCGCCTGTATCCATGTATATATAGAGCAGACGTCACACCGCCTGTATCCATGTATATATAGAGCAGACGTCACACCGCCTGTATCTATGTATATATAGAGCAGACGTCACACCGCCTGTATCCATGTATATATAGAGGAGACGACACACCGCCTGTATCCATGTATATATAGAGCAGACGTCACACCGCCTGTATCCATGTATATATAGAGGAGACATGACGTCACACCGCCTGTATCCATGTATATATAGAGAAGACATGACGTCACACCGCCTGTATCCATGTATATATAGAGCAGACGTCACACCGCCTGTATCCATGTATATATAGAGCAGACATCACACCGCCTGTATCCATGTATATATAGAGACATCACACCGCCTGTATCCATGTATATATAGAGACATCACACCGCCTGTATCCATGTATATATAGAGCAGACGTCACACCGCCTGTATCCATGTATATATAGAGCAGACGTCACACCGCCTGTATCTATGTATATATAGAGACATCACACCGCCTGTATCCATGTATATATAGAGCAGACATCACACCGCCTGTATCCATGCATATATAGAGCAGACGTCACACCGCCTGTATCCATGTACATATAGAGGAGACGTGACGTCACACCGCCTGTATCCATGTATATATAGAGCAGACGTCACACCGCCTGTATCCATGTATATATAGAGCAGACGTCACACCGCCTGTATCCATGTATATATAGAGCAGACGTCACACCGCCTGTATCCATGTATATATAGAGCAGACGTCACACCGCCTGTATCCATGTATATATAGAGCAGACATCACACCGCTTGTATCCATGTATATATAGAGCAGACGTCACACCGCCTGTATCCATGTATATATAGAGCAGACGTCACACTACCTGTATCCATGTATATATAGAGACATCACACCGCCTGTATCCATGTATATATATAGAGACATCACACCGCCTGTATCCATGTATATATAGAGGAGACATCACACCGCCTGTATCCATGTATATATAGAGGAGACGTCACACCTCCTGTATCCATGTATATATAGAGGAGACGTCACATCGCCTGTATCCATGTATATATAGAGGAGACGTCACACCGCCTGTATCCATGTATATATAGAGCAGACGTCACACCGCCTGTATCAATGTATATATAGAGGAGACGTCACACCGCCTGTATCCATGTATATATAGAGGAGACGTCACACCGCCTGTATCCATGTATATATAGAGGAGACGTCACACCGCCTGTATCCATGTATATATAGAGGAGACATCACACCGCCTGTATCCATGTATATATAGAGGAGACGTCACACCGCCTGTATCCATGTATATATAGAGGAGACGTCACACCGCCTGTATCCATGTATATATAGAGGAGATGTCACACCGCCTGTATCCATGTATATATAGAGCACACATCACACCGCCTGTATCCATGTATATATAGAGCAGACATCACACCGCCTGTATCCATGTATATATATTGCAGACATCACACCGCCTGTATCCATGTATATATAGAGCAGACATCACACCGCCTGTATCCATGTATGTATAGAGCAGACGTCACACCGCATGTATCCATGTATATATAGAGGAGACGTCACACCGCCTGTATCCATGTATATATAGAGCACACATCACACCGCGTGTATCCATGTATATATAGAGCAGACGTCACACCGCCTGTATCCATGTATATATAGAGGAGACGTCACACCGCCTGTATCCATGTATATATAGAGGAGACGTCACACCGCCTGTATATATGTATATATAGAGGAGACGTCACACCGCCTGTATCCATGTATATATAGAGGAGACGTCACACCGCCTGTATCCATGTATATATAGAGGAGACGTCACACCGCCTGTATCCATGTATATATAGAGGAGACGTCACACCGCCTGTATCCATGTATATATAGAGCAGACGTCACACCGCCTGTATCCATGTATATATAGAGGAGACATCACACCGCCTGTATATATGTATATATAGAGGAGACGTCACACCGCCTGTATCCATGTATATATAGAGGAGACGTCACACCGCCTGTATCCATGTATATATAGAGGAGACGTCACACCGCCTGTATCCATGTATATATAGAGGAGACGTCACACCGCCTGTATCCATGTATATATAGAGCAGACGTCACACCGCCTGTATCCATGTATATATAGAGGAGACATCACACCGCCTGTATATATGTATATATAGAGGAGACGTCACACCGCCTGTATCCATGTATATATAGAGGAGACGTCACACCGCCTGTATCCATGTATATATAGAGGAGACGTCACACCGCCTGTATCCATGTATATATAGAGGAGACGTCACACCGCCTGTATCCATGTATATATAGAGGAGACGTCACACCGCCTGTATCCATGTATATATAGAGGAGACGTCACACCGCCTGTATCCATGTATATATAGAGGAGACATTACACCGCCTGTATACATGTATATATAGAGGAGACGTCACACCGCCTGTATCCATGTATATATAGAGGAGACGACACACCGCCTGTATATATGTATATATAGAGGAGACGTCACACCGCCTGTATCCATGTATATATAGAGGAGACGTCACACCGCCTGTATCCATGTATATATAGAGGAGACATTACACCGCCTGTATCCATGTATATATAGAGGAGACATTACACCGCCTGTATCCATGTATATATAGAGGAGACGTCACACCGCCTGTATCCATGTATATATACAGCAGACGTCATACCGCCTGTATCCATGTATATATAGAGGAGACATGACGTCACACCGCCGGTATACATGGATATATAGAGGAGACATGACGTCACACCGCCTGTATATATGTATATATATAGAGGAGACGTCACACCGCCTGTATCCATGTATATATAGAGGAGACATGACGTCACACCGCCTGTATACATGTATATATAGAGGAGACATGACGTCACACCGCCTGTATCCATGTATATATAGAGGAGACGTCACACCGCCTGTATCCATGTATATATAGAGGAGACGTCACACCGCCTGTATCCATGTATATATAGAGGAGACGTCACACCGCCTGTATCCATGTATATATAGAGGAGACGTGACGTCACACCGCCTGTATCCATGTATATATAGAGGAGACATGACGTCACACCGCCTGTATCCATGTATATATAGAGGAGACATGACGTCACACCGCCTGTATCCATGTATATATAGAGGAGACGTCACACCGCCTGTATCCATGTATATATAGAGGAGACGTCACACCCGCCTGTATCCATGTATATATAGAGGAGACGTCACACCGCCTGTATCCATGTATATATAGAGCAGACATCACACCGCCTGTATCCATGTATATATAGAGGAGACGTCACACCGCCTGTATCCATGTATATATAGAGGAGACATGACGTCACACCGCCTGTATACATGTATATATAGAGGAGACATGACGTCACACACCGCCTGTATACATGTATATATAGAGGAGACATGACGTCACACCGCCTGTATCCATGTATATATAGAGGAGACATGACGTCACACCGCCTGTATCCATGTATATATAGAGGAGACATGACGTCACACCGCCTGTATCCATGTATATATAGAGGAGACATGACGTCACACCGCCTGTATACATGTATATATAGAGGAGACATGACGTCACACCGCCTGTATACATGTATATATAGAGGAGACATGACGTCACACCGCCTGTATCCATGTATATATAGAGGAGACATGACGTCACACCGCCTGTATACATGTATATATAGAGGAGACATGACGTCACACCGCCTGTATACATGTATATATAGAGGAGACGTCACACCGCCTGTATCCATGTATATATAGAGCAGACGTCACACCGCCTGTATACATGTATATATAGAGGAGACATGACGTCACACCGCCTGTATACATGTATATATAGAGGAGACATGACGTCACACCGCCTGTATACATGTATATATAGAGGAGACGTCACACCGCCTATATCCATGTATATATAGAGCAGACGTCACACCGCCTGTATCCATGTATATATAGAGGAGACGTCACACCGCCTGTATCCATGTATATATAGAGCAGACGTCACACCGCCTGTATCCATGTATATATAGAGGAGACGTCACACCGCCTGTATCCATGTATATATAGAGGAGACGTCACACCGCCTGTATCCATGTATATATAGAGCAGACGTCACACCGCCTGTATCATGTATATATAGAGCAGACGTCACACCGCCTGTATCCATGTATATAGAGGAGACGTCACACCGCCTGTATCCATGTATATATAGAGCAGACATCACACCGCCTGTATCCATGTATACATAGAGGAGACGTCACACCGCCTGTATCCATGTATATATAGAGGAGACGTCACACCCGCCTGTATCCATGTATATATAGAGGAGACGTCACACCGCCTGTATCCATGTATATATAGAGGAGACGTCACACCGCCTGTATCCATGTATATATAGAGGAGACATCACACCTCCTGTATCCATGTATATATAGAGGAGACATCACACCTCCTGTATCCATGTAATATATAGAACAGACGTCACACCGCCTGTATCCATGTATATATAGAGCAGACATCACACCGCCTGTATCCATGTATATATAGAACAGACGTCCACACCGCCTGTATCCATGTATATATAGAGGAGACGTCACACCGCCTGTATCCATGTATATATAGAGGAGACGTCACACCGCCTGTATCCATGTATATATAGAGGAGACGTCACACCGCCTGTATCCATGTATATATAGAACAGACGTCACACCGCCTGTATCCATGTATATATAGAGGAGACGTCACACCGCCTGTATCCATGTATATATAGAGGAGACGTCACACCGCCTGTATCCATGTATATATAGAGGAGACGTCACACCGCCTGTATCCATGTATATATAGAGCAGACGTCACACCGCCTGTATCCATGTATATATAGAGCAGGACGTCACACCGCCTGTATCCATGTATATATAGAGCAGACGTCACACCGCCTGTATCCATGTATATATAGAGGAGACGTGACGTCACACCGCCTGTATCCATGTATATATAGAGGAGACGTCACACCGCCTGTATCCATGTATATATAGAGGAGACATCACACCGCCTGTATCCATGTATATATAGAGGAGACGTCACAACCGCCTGTATCCATGTTTATATAGAGGAGACATCACACCGCCTGTATCCATGTATATATAGAGGAGACATCACACCGCCTGTATCCATGTATATATAGAGCAGACGTCACACCGCCTGTATCCATGTATATATAGAGCAGACGTCACACCGCCTGTATCCATGTATATATAGAGCAGACATCACACCGCCTGTATCCATGTATATATAGAACAGACGTCACACCGCCTGTATCCATGTATATATAGAGGAGACGTCACACCGCCTGTATCCATGTATATATAGAGGAGACGTCCACACCGCCTGTATCCATGTATATATAGAGCAGACGTCACACCGCCTGTATACATGTATATATAGAGCAGACATCACACCGCCTGTATACATGTATATATAGAGGAGACGTCACACCGCCTGTATCCATGTATATATAGAGCAGATGTGACGTCACACCGCCTGTATCCATGTATATATAGAGGAGACGTCACACCGCCTGTATCCATGTATATATAGAGGAGACATCACACCGCCTGAATCCATGTATATATAGAGGAGACGTCACACCGCCTGTATCCATGTATATATAGAGCAGACATCACACCGCCTGTATCCATGTATATATAGAACAGACGTCACACCGCCTGTATCCATGTATATATAGAGGAGACGTCACACCGCCTGTATCCAATGTATATATAGAGGAGACGTCACACCGCCTGTATACATGTATATATAGAGCAGACGTCACACCGCCTGTATCCATGTATATATAGAGCAGACGTCACACCGCCTGTATCCATGTATATATAGAGCAGACGTCACACCGCCTGTATCCATGTATATATAGAGGAGACATCACACCGCCTGTATCCATGTATATATAGAGCAGACGTCACACCGCCTGTATCCATGTATATATAGAGCAGACGTCACACCGCCTGTATCCATGTATATATAGGGCAGACGTCACAGCGCCTGTATCCATGTATATATAGAGCAGACGTCACACCGCCTGTATCCATGTATATATAGAGCAGACGTCACACCGCCTGTATCCATGTATATATAGAGCAGACGTCACAACCGCCTGTATCCATGTATATATAGAGGAGACGTGACGTCACACCGCCTGTATCCATGTATATATAGAGGAGACGTCACACCGCCTGTATCCATGTATATATAGAGGAGACGTCACACCGCCTGTATCCATGTATATATAGAGCAGACGTCACACCGCTGTATCCATGTATATATAGAGCAGACGTCACACCGCCTGTATCCATGTATATATAGAGCAGATGTGACGTCACACCGCCGGTATCCATGTATATATAGAGCAGATGTGACGTCACACCGCCTGTATACATGTATATATAGAGGAGACATGACGTCACACCGCCGGTATATAATTCTGTGATTTCTCACCCGTTTCTCCGCTTTCCTTCATGTTTTCTCTATTGCTTCCGGTCCCGGAAGATCCGGTGTGTGACGTCACAGCGCCGCCATGTGCCTAGAGGACGCATCCGCCATGTTACATCCTGGCAACAAGACGTCCATATTAACACAGCAGCCAATCAACACACACGTCAGACGGAAGTGCGCGTACGCCGAGGCCGCCATGCTTACTGAGGGCAAAATTACAGAGCGTTACAACATAAGAGCAAATACCGGAGCCTCACCCCCACCCCTGTATATAATCTCCTGAGCCCCACCCCCACCCCTGTATATAATCTCCTGAGCCCCACCCCTGCATATAATCTCCTGAGCCCCTCACCCACCCCTGTATATAATCTCCTGAGCCCCCCCCCCCACCCCTGTATATAATCTCCTGAGCCCCACCCCTGCATATAATCTCCTGAGCCCCTCACCCACCCTGTATATAATCTCCTGAGCCCCCACCCCTGCATATAATCTCCTGAGCCCCTCACCCACCCCTGTATATAATCTCCTGAGCCCCACCTCTGCATATAATCTCCTGAGCCCCTCTCCCACCCCTGTATAAATCTCCTGAGCCCCTCACCCACCCCTGTATATAATCTCCTGAGCCCCACCTCTGCATATAATCTCCTGAGCCCCTCACCCACCCCTGTATATAATCTCCTGAGCCCCACCTCTGCATATAATCTCCTGAGCCCCTCACCCACCCCTGTATATAATCTCCTGAGCCCCACCTCTGCATATAATCTCCTGAGCCCCTCACCCACCCCTGTATATAATCTCCTGAGCCCCACCTCTGCATATAATCTCCTGAGCCCCTCTCCCACCCCTGTATATAATCTCCTGACCCCACCCCTGCATATAATCTCCTGAGCCCCTCTCCCACCCCTGTATATAATCTCCTGAGCCCCTCCCCTTCTGACATAAACCTGATATCGCACTGACAGGAGGAATAAAGCCGCCTAGTCACTTATACCGCATGGTGTACGGGGGTACCTGTGCTGCCCAGGGCTATGGGGTGCTCGGTCCCGGGCTGTGCACTACTGGGATGTGTCACTGGGTGGCCGTTGCCCGGTTCCGTGTCCTGGGGGTCACTTTAAAAGGGGTTATATACAGGGGAATGTTCAGTAGAGTTTGTCGTGACGCCACTTATGGGGTTGCGGTTATGGAGCTGGGGCTGATGTGACGGCAGCCTGGATTTTAGGCCCTCCGCTAGTAGGGCCGGGCCCCAGGGGAGTTAGGTGCGGGAATAAGGTAGGCCACACCAGGGATTGCTGTGTAACTGGTTCTCGTTACTCACGGTGGATGGTAACTGGTACCCGGAGGAAGGCTGGTCCTCACCATTGGTCTCCTTAGTCCCAGTGTCGGGTTGATGACCTGGTGGCTTCTTTCCCCCTTCTCGAGTTGGAGGATCCCCGTGGCTTGGAGCGTCTGGGGGTCCCCTCCTGTTTGTCAGTCTGTACGGCGGCAGTGTGAACCCTGTAGGGTCGGTGGTCTGTTCCGGTCCCTGGTTCTCCAGTTACTGCTGGTGCCCCCAGACTTCTAAGGGTCAGTGAGGTCCTGGATGGTCCCCTCACTGTGCAGATTTTATCAGGTCTGTCTGGAGTGTTTGCCTCACCTAGGGCTCTTTACCCCGTCGGTGCTATGGTTCCGGGAGTACTTCACCGTACTCCAACCGGCAACCACACGCCTGGGCCTTCAGGTCACCATTACACTCCTGTCAGTGCGGTTACGTCCGTCTCCTCTCACTTCTACTTACTAAGTCTGTCTGTTTGTTCTCTACCACCTGGTTGTCGTCTAGTGGACTGGATCTGCTCCACCCCTCGTGGCCATCCATTGGGTCCATTCTAGTCTGTCACCAGTCTGTGGAGATGGGGGGAAAACACTGGGATTAATATGTGTTTTGCTGTTACCGGCGCTGGTCTTCCAGGTCCCTGGGGGTAGGCCCTGCGTCTCTGACAGGATGCAAGTACCTTGTAGTGCCCTGATGGGTTCAGGGGCGCTACATAAATGATAAAGCTAGTTTCTTCTCCTGCCTCTCAGACCCGCAACACACATCCGTGTTTTTTTGTACGTGTGCGGTACGTATTTGCACGTACTGGAGACACGGAGACCCATGTTACTCTATGGTAGATGGCACACACACATAAAATCACATGGAACGTGTGACCGTGTGGTAAGTACGTGTGTGCGCTTTTCTGCACGGACGACATGTCCGTTTTTGTCCGGCATCACGCAGGCACGGACCCGCTCTAGTCTATGGGTCCGTGCCTGCACGGACCGCACAAGGAGCATGTCCGTGTTCAGCACGTTAGTCCGTGTCCGTTATTAAACGAGCGATCTTATTTTTTTTTCTTTTTTATTAAAGTCAGTCTACTTACCTTTTTTTCTGCTGTTCTCAGTCATACTTACATTGGCGCTCGGTCTGTTTCTTCCCCCGGCTCATACTCACCAATCCCCGATCACCAGCGCGGCGAGGAACAGCTGTGCCGAAAATACGCGGCTTCAATGCATTTGAAAATGACGGCCGCTCATTAATCAATCTCGTATTCCCTGCTTCCCCCGCCCACAGGCGCCTATGATTGGTTGCAGTGAGACACGCCCACACGCTGAGTGACAGCTGTCTCACTGCACCCAATCACAGCAGCCGGTGGGCGTGTCTATACTGTGCAGTGAAATATATAAATAAATAATTTTAAAAAACGGCATGCGGTCCCCCTGAGAATACCCCATAACGTGGAGCTCCCCATCCTGAGAATACCAGCCTTCAGCCGTATGGCTTTATCTGGCTGGTATTAAAATTGGGGGTGGACCGCACGCCGTTTTTTTAACAATTTAATTATTTATTTCACTGCACAGTATAGACACGCCCACCGGCTGCTGTGATTGGGTGCAGTGAGACAGCTGTCACTCAGCGTGGGGGCGTTTCTAACTGCAACCAATCACAGGCGCCGGTGGGCGGGGGAAAGCAGGGAATACGAGATTGATTAATGAGCGGCCGGCATTTTCAAAATAGTAAAAGCCGCCGGAGCAGTGTGAACGCCGTGCAGCGCCGGTGATCGGGGAACGATGAGTATGAGAGAGGGCTGCTAACTTCAGTCACTCGGGGGATTAGCGGTCACTGGTGAATCCTTCACAGGTGACCGCTAATCAGTACGCGGCACAGACAGAGCCGCAGTATGACAATGAAGTCAGGTGAAGTTCACCCGAGTTCATTCTCATCGCGCAACTCTGTCTGCTGTCAGCCGACATGAATCAACAACATTTTACATCACACACACACGGATATTCCACACGGACATTCCACGTACACATACACGGGCATTTTACACACAAACACGGACATTTTACACGTACACACGGCTCGCATACGCCATCACACGGATTCCATACGTACCGGAGAAACGCCCCAAAAAAACGGAACACGGACCCGAAATACGGACCGTGTCACACGCACGTTTTTTATGCGGAAGTGTGTTTTAGGCCTCAGAGATGGCAGTGCGGTGCGGCTCCTCTTCATCCTGCGCTCTACACTGAGCGCTGTACACCGGGTATTACATGTAAGGCTGTGGCCCACAATCAGGAATAGCAGGGTCTTGGATGTAGAAGGTTGTTCCTGAGGAGAAATCGCTGCATTGTGCGGTACAAGCGCCGTGGATGGATCTATAGAAATCCCGCGCCCACTGGGCTTTTCTCCACAGTGTAAACTGACCTGCGGAGCCGCTTCCCTGGATGCAGCATGTGAATGTATGTGTCGCGGGCGGGGAGGAGGGTGTCAGCACACTACGCTCACCCCTTCTGCTCGGGTCCGGCTGCTGCTGCTCAGTGGTGGCTCGAGCGGTGGGCCGGATCCCGGGGGTTCTCGAGCGGCGCTCCTCGCCCGTGAGTGAAAGGGGATTGGGTTTTGGGATATTGTCTATTGTCCGTGACGCCACCCACGGTTGTGGTGATTTGTTAGCACCACCGCTGCTCGATATGGGGATCCCGGGAGTGATGATGTGGAGCAGCCAGTTGTTGTGTTGCCCCTCCGTGGGTAGGGGTTGGTGATCCCGGGGCCCAGTGTTGAGGTGGGTAGATGCAGGGCTTGGTGGGCGCAGGGACGCGGGGGCAGCGCTGTGCCTTGCGGCACTGTGGTACTCACTCAGCCTGAGACGTTGACACAGTTCTCGGTAAAACACACGGCTGGAAAGACGGTTCCCACGGACGGCTGCACTTGCTTTCCCCAGTAGGTGACGGTGATGTCCCTTTTCCTGCACCTAATGTTGTTGATGGTCTCGATGGGTTCCCACCGGTAACCCGCTCCCCGGCTTCAAGTTGGACCGGAGGAGCTCTACTCTTTGCCCGCAGGCGCTGGCCCTTAGAAACTGGTGCCCTGGCGGTGGCGGTGTCTCTACTGTAATGGTTGGGCTGTTGCCTTCAATCGGGACTTGGTTGTTGGGAGACAGGCGTCCCCTTCACTGACGGATTTGGTAAATTATGGCGACTCCTAGCCTTGCCGGGGTCCGAGAGGCCCCTGCCCTGGTGCTGACTGTCCTTTGTACACTGCTCCAGACCGCCGGGCCACCACCCGTCCGCGGTCCTTCCAGGAACTTCCAAACGGTCACCCCTCCGGACAATCACCGCCGTTGCTGACCTTGCTGACTCTGTCCTGCACACAGCTGGACTAACTTCAGGCTTTTCTACTCTCTCTTTTACTCTTTTCTTCTTTACTCCACTACTACTTCACTTTCACTTCACTGTTTACTCCTTCCTCACTCAAGCTCTCCCTGAGCTAGACTGCCTGGTTCTTCCCGCCTCCAGGGCTGTGAACTCCTCGGTGGGCGGAGCCAACCGCCTGGCCCACCCCCTGGTGTGAAGCCTCTGGAGGAAGGCAACAAGGATTTTGGTTAGCTGTGATGTTCCTAACTGGGGTGTAGGGTGTGGTGGTGTAATGACCTGTGACCCCTGGCTTGCCCAGGGCGTCACATTCCCCCTTAGCAAAATGCAGACCGTCCGCGGGCTGCCCGTCCAACACCGGTTTTATTTTTCTGAAAAATATATAACATTATAAACGGTAACATATATACATTTTTATTAATTCTTCCCATAACGGGAGGCACTTTTACTTAAACATTGCCAAACGGTTCACGGTTACGGTTTCCGCTCTCTCCCACCCAAGCAACCTGGCCCTGATGCTGCCCCTAAAGCCCAGGCAGCACCCCTTGTCCCCAAGTCCAGCACACGTTACCCGAGCGGGATCTGTCCTTCCCCTCCAGAGGGTAGCCACCGGTTCCTTTGGTGGCTGGGCCCCAGCCTGCTCTGCTGAGGGCCCTCCCTCCAACCTGCCTCTCCGGAGGCGGCAATGCGGAAACGGTAACGGTAAACAACTTATTTACAAGCCACTAACGTTTGTGGTTGCCCTGCAAGTTCTCGGGCTTGTCCATGAGCAGTTCCTCATGCAAAATAACTTAAACAGTCCCCACGGGGACAACGATGCCGGCTCCGGCCGGTTCAATCACTGGTAGACAATCAGATCACTTTTTCGGTATTATTTTCAGTTATCATCATTTTCAAAACTTTCAAACAAAAACACAACTTCAGACAAACATGGTCCCGACGGGGACTGCTGCAGCGGGCATCCGCTGCCCTACTCCGGACTTTCAGCTTCATCCGAGGGAGGGGGTGCAGGACTCACTCTGCTCTCCTGGCTTCCCCGCAGTTTTACATCTAGGGCAAACCACCCCCTCTCTCCACAGTGCCGGGTATACTGGACAATGTCTCCCGGCATTAGGTTGCGGCCGGGATGCTCTTCAGGCAGGTGGGCATTTACATCCCGCCGGGCTACAAACACTTCGGCCTCCAGGACCGGTTCATAAATAAACCCATAGCCCCGGTGGACATCAAACCGCCTCACCTGCCCCTCGTACAGCGGGCCCCGGACACGGAACGTGGCCTGGCGGAGATTCTCCTTCTCCCTTATCGCTCGGGCCACCAGCTCGGCCTTCTTCCTCTCCCTTCACCGATCTCTAGGCCCAACGGTACCGGCTCCCTATCCCAATATGGCGCTGCTGCGAGCTCCGGCGCACGGGTCGGGCACCGCGGGACATTCTGGACGTTGCCCACTGTCAGGAATCTGGGCGGCGGGTCCCGCGGTGTCTTGGCCTTGGGCGCTGCCTTACAGCAACAACCCGGCGCTACCTCAGCCGAGGTGTGGGGGATGGGCATAGGGGCTTTCCGCTGCTGGGCCTTCGGCTCGGAGCGGGTCATCAGCTCCGGCTCGGGGGACTTTTCAGGGGATGCCTCCGGTTCAGTTTTTAGGACTTTCCAGGGCAACACCTCCGGTCGACTACGGGCTCCGGCTACAGGTCGGCCCGCCTGGGCGGGGACGCTGAGTATTGCTACCGGTTGCGGTGGTAGCAGGCCTAGTGGCGGGGTCACAGCCTCCGAGACGGGTGGCGAGGGAGGCAACGGGGGGAGAGGGCTTGGACCGGGTCTCGCAGCCGCGATGACCGGCCCTTCCAGGGCATCGGGGCGTGGGTCACTCACCCTCCCTTCCTCCGCTCCCTCCTTGCGTCTCCGCACGGCCGCTATAACGTCCCGCCATGTCGGCCTCCCACTCCTCCATGAGGAGCTGCATCTTGACCTGCAGCCTTAGGTAGAGCTGCGCGGTCCGGATTTCCACCCACGCCGCGGTTCCTGGCGCGGGGGCTACGGTGTCGCGGGACGGCATCCACATGTTGCTGGCGGCTCTTCCCAGGAACAAGATGTCTGCAGAGTCCTGGCGTCCCTGCTTTTATAGCTGCGTTCACATGCAGCCAGCCACCATCGCGTCCCCCTTAGCTCTTTTCGGCCCTTCCTCTCTCGGCGCGGAGTTTTGGCCTTCGCGCCTCCACTACTCGAGAAGACACTCGAGCGGGAACTTTTCGCGCCCAAGATGGCGGTTTTACAAAATTTTCGGCCGGACACCTCCGGCGGTCACAAGGCGCACCTCTACCCAACGACAGAGCGGTAAGATCCTGTTCGTGACGCCAAGTTGTCGCGGGCGGGGAGGAGGGTGTCAGCACTGCGCTCCCCCCTCTGCTCGGGTACGGCTGCTGCTGCTCAGTGGTGGCTCGAGCGGTGGGCCGGATCCCGGGGGTTCTCGAGCGGCGCTCCTCGCCCGTGAGTGAAAGGGGATTGGGTTTTGGGATATAGTCTATTGTCCGTGACGCCACCCACGGTTGTGGTGATCTGTTAGCACCACCGCTGCTCGGTGTGGGGATCCCGGGAGTGATGGTGTGAAGCAGCAAGTTGTTGTGTTGCCTCTCCATGGGTAGGGGTTGGTGATCCCGGGGCCCAGTGTTGAGGTGGGTAGATGCAGGGCTTGGTGGGCGAAGGGACGCGGGGGCAGCGCTGTGCCTTGCGGCACTGTGGTACTCACTCAGCCTGAGACATTGACACAGTTCTCGGTAAAACACACGGCTGGAAAGACGGTTCCCACGGACGGCTGCACTTGCTTTCCCCAGTAGGTGACGGTGATGTCCCTTTTCCTGCACCTAATGTTGTTGATGGTCTCGATGGGTTCCCACCGGTAACCCGCTCCCCGGCTTCAAGTTGGACCGGAGGAGCTCTACTCTTTGCCCGCAGGCGCTGGCCCTTAGAAACTGGTGCCCTGGCGGTGGCGGTGTCTCTACTGTAATGGTTGGGCTGTTGCCTTCAATCGGGACTTGGTTGTTGGGAGACAGGCGTCCCCTTCACTGACGGATTTGGTAAATTATGGCGACTCCTAGCCTTGCCGCGGTCCGAGAGGCCCCTGCCCTGGTGCTGACTGTCCTTTGTACACTGCTCCAGACCGCCGGGCCACCACCCGTCCGCGGTCCTTCCAGGAACTTCCAAACGGTCACCCCTCCGGACAATCACCGCCGTTGCTGACCTTGCTGACTCTGTCCTGCACACAGCTGGACTAACTTCAGGCTTTTCTACTCTCTCTTTTACTCTTTTCTTCTTTACTCCACTACTACTTCACTTTCACTTCACTGTTTACTCCTTCCTCACTCAAGCTCTCCCTGAGCTAGACTGCCTGGTTCTTCCCGCCTCCAGGGCTGTGAACTCCTCGGTGGGCGGAGCCAACCGCCTGGCCCACCCCCTGGTGTGAAGCCTCTGGAGGAAGGCAACAAGGATTTTGGTTAGCTGTGATGTTCCTAACTGGGTTGTAGGGTGTGGTGGTGTAATGACCTGTGACCCCTGGCTTGCCCAGGGCGTCACATTCCCCCTTAGCAAAATGCAGACCGTCCGCGGGCTGCCCGTCCAACACCGGTTTTATTTTTCTGAAAAATATATAACATTATAAACGGTAACATATATACATTTTTATTAATTCTTCCCATAACGGGAGGCACTTTTACTTAAACATTGCCAAACGGTTCACGGTTACGGTTTCCGCTCTCTCCCACCCAAGCAACCTGGCCCTGATGCTGCCCCTAAAGCCCAGGCAGCACCCCTTGTCCCCAAGTCCAGCACACGTTACCCGAGCGGGATCTGTCCTTCCCCTCCAGAGGGTAGCCACCGGTTCCTTTGGTGGCTGGGCCCCAGCCTGCTCTGCTGAGGGCCCTCCCTCCAACCTGCCTCTCCGGAGGCGGCAATGCGGAAACGGTAACGGTAAACAACTTATTTACAAGCCACTAACGTTTGTGGTTGCCCTGCAAGTTCTTGGGCTTGTCCATGAGCAGTTCCTCATGCAAAACAACTTAAACAGTCCCCACGGGGACAACGGTGCCGGCTCCGGCCGGTTCAATCACTGGTAGACAATCAGATCACTTTTTCGGTATTATTTTCAGTTATCATCATTTTCAAAACTTTCAAACAAAAACACAACTTCAGACAAACATGGTCCCGACGGGGACTGCTGCAGCGGGCATCCGCTGCCCTACTCCAGACTTTCAGCTTCATCCGAGGGAGGGGGTGCAGGACTCACTCTGCTCTCCTGGCTTCCCCGCAGTTTTACATCTAGGGCAAACCACCCCCTCTCTCCACAGTGCCGGGTATACTGGACAATGTCTCCCGGCATTAGGTTGCGGCCGGGATGCTCTTCAGGCAGGTGGGCATTTACATCCCGCCGGGCTACAAACACTTCGGCCTCCAGGACCGGTTCATAAATAAACCCATAGCCCCGGTGGACATCAAACCGCCTCACCTGCCCCTCGTACAGCGGGCCCCGGACACGGAACGTGGCCTGGCGGAGATTCTCCTTCTCCCTTATCGCTCGGGCCACCAGCTCGGCCTTCTTCCTCTCCCTTCACCGATCTCTAGGCCCAACGGTACCGGCTCCCTATCCCAATATGGCGCTGCTGCGAGCTCCGGCGCACGGGTCGGGCACCGCGGGACATTCTGGACGTTGCCCACTGTCAGGAATCTGGGCGGCGGGTCCCGCGGTGTCTTGGCCTTGGGCGCTGCCTTACAGCAACAACCCGGCGCTACCTCAGCCGAGGTGTGGGGGATGGGCATAGGGGCTTTCCGCTGCTGGGCCTTCGGCTCGGAGCGGGTCATCAGCTCCGGCTCGGGGGACTTTTCAGGGGATGCCTCCGGTTCAGTTTTTAGGACTTTCCAGGGCAACACCTCCGGTCGACTACGGGCTCCGGCTACAGGTCGGCCCGCCTGGGCGGGGACGCTGGGTATTGCTACCGGTTGCGGTGGTAGCAGGCCTAGTGGCGGGGTCACAGCCTCCGAGACGGGTGGCGAGGGAGGCAACGGGGGGAGAGGGCTTGGACCGGGTCCCGCAGCCGCGATGACCGGCCCTTCCAGGGCATCGGGGCGTGGGTCACTCACCCTCCCTTCCTCCGCTCCCTCCTTGCGTCTCCGCACGGCCGCTATAACGTCCGCCATGTCGGCCTCCCACTCCTCCATGAGGAGCTGCATCTTGACCTGCAGCCTTAGGTAGAGCTGCGCGGTCCAGATTTCCACCCACGCCGCGGTTCCTGGCGCAGGGGCTACGGTGTCGCGGGACGGCATCCACATGTTGCTGGCGGCTCTTCCCAGGAACAAGATGTCTGCAGAGTCCTGGCGTCCCTGCTTTTATAGCTGCGTTCACATGCAGCCAGCCACCATCGTGTCCCCCTTAGCTCTTTTCGGCCCTTCCTCTCTCGGCGCGGAGTTTTGGCCTTCGCGCCTCCACTACTCGAGAAGACACTCGAGCGGGAACTTTTCGCGCCCAAGATGGCGGTTTTACAAAATTTTCGGCCAGACACCTCCGGCGGTCACAAGGCGCACCTCTACCCAACGGCAGAGCGGTAAGATCCTGTTCGTGACGCCAAGTTGTCGCGGGCGGGGAGGAGGGTGTCAGCACTGCGCTCCCCCCTCTGCTCGGGTACGGCTGCTGCTGCTCAGTGGTGGCTCGAGCGGTGGGCCGGATCCCGGGGGTTCTCGAGCGGCGCTCCTCGCCCGTGAGTGAAAGGGGATTGGGTTTTGGGATATAGTCTATTGTCCGTGACGCCACCCACGGTTGTGGTGATCTGTTAGCACCACCGCTGCTCGGTGTGGGGATCCCGGGAGTGATGGTGTGAAGCAGCAAGTTGTTGTGTTGCCTCTCCGTGGGTAGGGGTTGGTGATCCCGGGGCCCAGTGTTGAGGTGGGTAGATGCAGGGCTTGGTGGGCGAAGGGACGCGGGGGCAGCGCTGTGCCTTGCGGCACTGTGGTACTCACTCAGCCTGAGACGTTGACACAGTTCTCGGTAAAACACACGGCTGGAAAGACGGTTCCCACGGACGGCTGCACTTGCTTTCCCCAGTAGGTGACGGTGATGTCTCTTTTCCTGCACCTAATGTTGTTGATGGTCTCGATGGGTTCCCACCGGTAACCCGCTCCCCGGCTTCAAGTTGGACCGGAGGAGCTCTACTCTTTGCCCGCAGGCGCTGGCCCTTAGAAACTGGTGCCCTGGCGGTGGCGGTGTCTCTACTGTAATGGTTGGGCTGTTGCCTTCAATCGGGACTTGGTTGTTGGGAGACAGGCGTCCCCTTCACTGACGGATTTGGCAAATTATGGCGACTCCTAGCCTTGCCGGGGTCCGAGAGGCCCCTGCCCTGGTGCTGACTGTCCTTTGTACACTGCTCCAGACCGCCGGGCCACCACCCGTCCGCGGTCCTTCCAGGAACTTCCAAACGGTCACCCCTCCGGACAATCACCGCCGTTGCTGACCTTGCTGACTCTGTCCTGCACACAGCTGGACTACTTCAGGCTTTTCTACTCTCTCTTTTACTCTTTTCTTCTTTACTCCACTACTACTTCACTTTCACTTCACTGTTTATATTCTGTCTCTTCCTGTAGCAATGAATCCAACCGCTCTAATTATCAGTTCCTTAGATAACTGTATGATTTACTCACTCTACCAGGCTTCCACAGATAGTAGTGTCAACTCCGCACAACGATGACTTGTAGGAAGACAAGGAGAAACGCTGTAGTTTTCTTCTAGAATCTTGTATTAAGTACAAAGTAAATGCAGGTGAAAAGGAATAATCTGTACAGGGTTTTAGGCATGTCTCTTCAGCAATGGTTTCTCTAGACTAAACTGAAGGAGAAGGGAGGAGCATTCTATACAGAAGCCAACTAAGGGAGGTACATAGGGACAAACTTCATACAGTCTAATCTACCTAGCAACAATAAAGGAATTTCCTGATAGGAGGAAAAAATATGCAATGCAAGAATTATATACAACAGGTTGTTCCCATTCATGGAACACAACACTCCCCGTCTGAAATCATATGATTTCACAAGTCCTTCTACGATGTAAGGAGTCGATCCTGTCCCTTGATGTCACGAAACCTGTAACGAGATAAGAGACAACACAAAAAATGCAACGTAATGCACTGAATTCAAGTCCATGCTTTGTTGATGACGCATCGTCCTTGCGTAAAAATGAAAAAGTAGAAAAATGTTAAACATGAATTCAAGTTCAACAAACCCATCTTCAGATTGGGGAAGCCGCAAACATGCCAACTCTTCCTCCAACCCAATAATCCAACGGAAAAGTTTTAATCCAAAGGAAAAGTTCAAGGTTCAATTGGACACGGACAGTTGTGTCTCCGTACAGCAGGGGAAAGGAAAGGTACGCTCCCCGCCGTGGCAGTGTCCAACGACAAAGTTAGTTCATGTAACGTCCTCCTTTGGTAAAAGTAGCACGAGTTCGGTGACTGGACGAATCACACACATGTGCCAGCCGTAGCACGTTGAAGACTTGTAGTTGGTGAAACAGTGAGCAGTGTGAACAAGACAAGCTACGGCTCGTACCTCAGATGACCAACTTGAGAAGCACTCGAAACGATGAGATCTCAACTTCTGTTTTGATGTCACTGAAGTGTAGCGAGCGGAGACGACCGGTCTAATTTCCTTGTCGGATTCTGGTTCCACCAGCTCGTACATGTTGCCGGCGTAGTTATCGCAGGTCTCCTCGTATACGATACTTGGAGGTGTCAGCCACATGTTGTCGCCGAGTTTGGATGCAGCAGTGAGTCTCGTTCCTCGGTCGGTTGGGTTTTGTTCGGTGGGAATGTGGTGCCACTGTTCAGCATGATCTCTGTCGAGGATATTTTGCTTAATCTCGACAAAGCATTTCTCCATCTCTGGTTGTCTTTCCAAAGTATGCTTTAGAGAGGAGGACCTTGCGGTTGCTTGCTGGGAGTTGTTTGGCAACCTTGGCCTTGGAGACCGAAAGGGTAATGGGGCTACCCAACTGTTAGAGTCATTTTGAGAGAACTCTTTATCCATAATCTTTATGAATACTTTGTCTTCTCTCATCGGAGCCAATTTGTTGTCTTCATTTGTAGACTCGAACGCTGCTGTTGACCCGAAGTCGTCATCCCAGAGATGATATGCGTCCGCGCAGTCGGGAGGCTGCTGTCGCCACCTGGTGTCGCTCAGCCTCTCTTTCACCCCGTAGTGATGCGGACATGGTTGAAAGTGAGTGCCGCGACCGTTTGGGAGGATGTGCGTCTTGTAGGAGGAGATCACGTCGGGACTCTTCACTTTGCCTACGCAGACGTTTCCTATGATCACCCAGCCTAGGTCGTAGCGCTGAGCGAATGGCGCATCGTGTGGCCCGTTGATGTGTTGGCGTACTTTGTGTAGCCGGAGGATGTCCCTTCCAATCAGAATCAGGATTTTTGCACTATGATCAAGAGGTGGGATCTTGCTGGCGATAGTTCTCAGGTGAGGGTGGTGAAGAGCTGCCTCTGGCGTTGGAATCTCTTCCCGGTTAGCCGGTATCTGGTTGCACTCGACGAGTGTCGGTAGAGGTATCTCTACGGTATTTCCCAGAGATGTTACCACGAGACCACCGGCTCTTCTTCCGCAAGCTTCTGAGATGCCGCTGCAAGTGCCTAGTGTGTAAGGGTAGGCATTTCCTTTTAAGCCGAACAAGTCGAAGAGTTCAGACCTGGCGAGTGACCTGTTGCTCTGGTCATCCAAGATGCTGTACACCTTCACGGCTCGTTCTGGGTGACCTTTGGGATATACCCTTATTAGGCATATTTTCGCACAAGACTTGTCCCAGAGATCTTCTCCGCAGACTGCAGTGCACGATGAGGATACGGTGAGGTGGTTTGCAGCTTGGCCTGTACTCTCCCCGCCATGACTTGTGGTAGGAGAAGGTGTAGGTGCAGGATCAGGCTGAGATGGGTGGAGCGCTTGTACGTGATCCGTGCTGTCGCACTCCATGCACTTAATTGTAACCGTACAGTCCTTGGCAAGGTGTTCTGTAGAGGCACAACACCTAAAACATACCCCAAACCCTTTCAAGAGTTCCTTTCGTTCTTGAAGGGGTTTCTTCCTGAAGCCAATGCACTTCTTCAGGGGGTGTGGCAGCTTGTGAATTGGACACTGGCGGTTTGGATTTTCCGCCTTCCCGCCTTCATTGCCCTTGTCTGGTGCTGACGTTGGTGTAGGTGGTAGATCATCGGTCTTTTTGACTGATACTGGGCCCCTACATTTTCTGTCATTTTGATGAGTGCTCTCATACCTGGGAGCTGGTGAAGTGGAGTCGGTGAGTTCTCCACAGGTGAAGCTGGGGTCTGCCTTACGTTCCGCGATGCCATTGATGAACTCACAGAAGTAGGAGAATGGAGGGAAGGAGACTTGGTGCTCTTTTTTATAGTTTGTTCCTACCGTGGTCCACCTTTCCTGCACGTTGTAAGGTAACTTGGCGACTATGGGTTTCACCCCACGAGCGGTGTCCAGGTAGCTAAGGCCAGGTAGGTGTGTGTCTGTTTTGGCCAGCTGGAGCTCGGACAGCAGGTCGCTGAGTTCCTGGTACTTTGAAGCATCCTTGCTAGATATTTTGGGAAGGTCGTATAGTTGTTTCAGCAATGCATCTTCAATTGCTTCAGGACTGCCGAAGCCTTTCTCTAGCCTGTCCCATGCGGTTGCGAGACCAGTTGTTGGGTCGCTGATGTAGACGGATCTGAGTCTCTTGATTCTCTCAGTAGACCGTGGCCCTAGCCACCTGATTAGCAAGTACAGCTCTTCAGCAGCTGTAATGCCGAGGTCACGCGTTGCGGTTTTGAAGGCACACTTCCACCCTCTGTAGTTTTCAGGCTGGTCGTCATACTTTGTGAGACCGGTGTTGGTGAGTTCTCGGCGGATCATGTACCTTGCAAAGTCGGACATGTCTGATCTTTGCGACGTTTGGGGCACATTTGTTGACTGCGTGGTGCTGGTTGCGTGATTCGTAGCTTCTTGGTTCGGGAACATGGGAAAGTATGGAGTGGCGTAGGCGTTTAGACCAGTGATCGGTTTGCTGTGTACAATCTCTGTTGTATACGGGGCTGGAACTACATAGTTGTTGGGAGTGTAGCGCCTTGCCGGCATGTTAGGTTGCATGTAGGTCGCATACGGAGGTTGCTGATGTGCAGGGTGTGGCTGTGCTTTGGAATATGAAGCTGGTTCAGGCTTGAAAGTCTGAGGTGCATTGGACTGACCTGGAAGGCTGGAAGCTGTAGGTGGATCAGTGTCTTGAGGCTCTGGAGAAGTGTTAGCACTGACGGGAATGTTGATGGTAGTTGGCAGTTCGTCGGCTTGGCTCAGCACGTAATCTCTTGTACGCTTAAGTGAGTCTTCTGTGTCGAGATCACACAAACTGGCGCTGCCTTCCTGGCTCCCACCCAGAGCTTGCTCGAAGACTTTTAGCCTTGCCATGGCCGCCACATGTTCACATTCCTTCTGAAGGGCTTCAATTTCTGCTTCCTTGCGTGCAGATTCTGCTTTAATCTCTGCTTCTTTGCGTGCAGATTCTGTTCTCATCTCTGCTTCTCTCTGGGCGAAGATGGCGTGTACTTTTGTTGTTTCTGCTTCGGCGCGCGCCTTTATGAGCTGCTCGCTGAGGGTTGAGTACCTTGATGAGCCTGATTTGAGTGAGTGCCTTGAGCTATTAATGGACCTGGATTTGTAAGATGCCGCTCCTGACATTTGCACCATTTTTGCTTCAGTCTCGCTCACAATGTCGCGCACGGTTTGGTCTCGTTCAGCATTAAGCTGTTGGAAGTCCTGTAGTTCTTTTTCAGACTCAGACGCATTTGCTCTCAGCAGGGTAGAGGAATATTTTTTACAAATCTCTTTGTAGGACTGGTATGCTGAGTACAGTTGTTCCAGGGCTCCCTCTGGTGGTAGCTCATGAGCACCAGGCGCAGATAAAACAGTCACTTGTTTTTGCACTCTTTGCCACAGTAATGCTGTCTGGGTAAACAGTTCACTTCTGGCTGTTTCTAGGTTCTCTTTAACCTTCCATGTTGGTTTGGTCAACCGCTTAGATCTTTCACTGTAATGTAAGTGTGAGTCCATGTCTTCCTCTTGTTGCTTTAGAGCAGGTAGTGAGAGGGTTCTCTTTACCTCCATCAGGAAGGGTGAATGCTGCCTGCACTGGTTGTCATGGAGATCAATGCAATGTTGCAATCTCTGCAGTCTGTTTTGCAGGAAGTATTTGCTGAGTCTCTGGCTGCAATTTACAATTAGCTTATGGGGGATTCTTGGTTATAGCTGCACACAGTTCTGATAACAGGTTAATACTTTACAGGGCACTTTGTAAGAAGCTGCTATAAAGTTTTATGCTGTGGCTTGTTATCAGCCCTTGGGGTAATCCTTTCTCTGGATTGTGTGCTGTATAGCACTCCTGGAAACAGGTTCTTTACTGATATATGTATACTAATCCCGGTCACAGCTAATCCTTTTCACTATTCTGTCTCTTCCTGTAGCAATGAATCCAACCGCTCTAATTATCAGTCCCTTAGATAACTGTATGGTTTTACTCACTCTACCAGGCTTCCACAGATAGCTCAACTCAGCACAACGATGACTTGTAGGAAGACAAGGAGAAACGCTGTAGTTTTCCTCTAGAATCTTGTATTAAGTACAAAGTAAATGCAGGTGAAAAGGAATAATCTGTACAGGGTTGCAGACATGTCTCTTCAGCAATGGTTTCTCTAGACTAAACTGAAGGAGAAGGGAGGAGCATTCTATACAGAAGCCAACTACGGGAGGTACATAGGGACAAACTTCATACAGTCTAATCTACCTAGTAACAATAAAGGAATTTCCTGATAGGAGGAAAAAATATGCAATGCAAGAATTATATACAACAGGTTGTTCCCATTCATGGGACACAACAGTTTACTCCTTCCTCACTCAAGCTCTCCCTGAGCTAGACTGCCTGGTTCTTCCCGCCTGCAGGGCTGTGAACTCCTCGGTGGGCGGAGCCAACCGCTTGGCCCACCCCCTGGTGTGAACATCAGCCTCTGGAGGAAGGCAACAAGGATTTTGGTTAGCTGTGATGTACTTAACTGGGGTGTAGGGTGTGGTGGTGTAATGACCTGTGACCCCTGGCTTGCCCAGGGCGTCACATATGCTCCGGAGACGCGAGTGTCCTCACCTGGGAAAACAGAGTCCACAGCGCCCCAATCCCTGATCGTAGGCACAGGCAGCTGCAGTCTCTTCAGGAGAAGACACTGCATCCATGACACGGGGTGTGCGGATCGTGGGCACAGGCAACTGCCGTCTCCTGAGGAGAAGACACTGCGTCCATGACACGGGGTGTGCGGATCGTAGCCACAGGCAGCTGCGGTCTCCTGAGGAGAAGACACTGCGTCCATGACACGGGGTGTGCGGATCGTGGGAACATGCAGCTGCGGTCTCCTCAGGAGAAGACACTGCGTCCATGACACGGGGTGTGCGGATTGTGGCGCCCTGGACAAGCCAGGGGCCACAGGTAACAACACACCCCCACCCCCACCCCCAGCAGTTCACAGCAGTCATCCCCAGTGAGACCTGATTTCTTCCCTCGGGTTCAGACAGACACACCAGGTGGGCAGAGTCAGGCAGATGGGCACGCCCACCGAGGAGTCTAGCTGGCCTGAGGCAAAAACCAGCTCAAACAAGTCCAGGCAGAGGAAGAGAGAGGAGGTCTGCAGAGAGGCAGACACAGACAGGGGCCTAGGTTGGAGCCTAGGTCCCTCGTGTAGCCAGTGGGGCAGACGGTAGTGGCCGTCTGCAGGAGCCGGGAAGACAGTCTTGGTGGAACCGTAGGTAGCCGGGACAGGGTAGTGGCCCGTCCGGTACCGAACCTGGGAGCCAGCTGGAAACCGGAGCGCAGGAGGAGCGTACACGAAGGTGAAGGAAAGGACTTACACTACTAAACTGGGTCAGGGGAAAAACACTGCAGCCGCTTGTGGGACCCGTCCATCCAGCCGTTTTTTTGACCAGAGACTCCGTGTAAGTTACTGGCTGACTGAGTACCACCATGCCGTGCGGCACAGCGCTGCCCCCGCGACCCTGAACCTCACCAGGCCCCGTAACCCGCCTGCCATCCCTAACCCTCACTGGGGCCCCGGGACAACCAACCCCCCCTACCCACGGAGGGGAGAACCAACATCCAAGCTGCTCCCCGTCATCGCTCCCGGGATCCCCGTCCAGAGCAACGGTGGTGTCACAACCTCACCACAACCGTGGGTGGCGTCACAGACAATATCCCCAAACCAAACCACCCCCTTTCACTCACGGGCGAGGAACGCCGTTCGAGTCCCCGGGATCCGGCCCATCGCTCGAGCCACCGAGCAGCAGCAGCAGCAGCCGGACCCGAGCAGTGGGTGAGCGCAGCGTCCCCTCCTCCGCCCGCGACAACTTGGCATCACGAACAGGATCTTATCGCTCTGCCGTCTAGTAGAGGTGCGCCTTGTGACCGCCGAAGGTGTCCGGCTGAAAATTTGGAGAAGCCGCCATCTTGGGCGCGAAAAGTCCCCGCTCGAGCGTCTCCTCGAGCAGTGGAGGCGCGAAAGCCGAAACCCCGCCCCTGTAGAGGAGGAGCCGGAAAAAGACTAAGGGGGACGGATGGCGTCTGGCCGCATGTGAACCGCGGCTGTGGAAGCAGGGACGCCAGGACTCTGCAAGTATTTGGTTCCTGGAGCACCGCTGCACGAGATGTCCCGTCCGTCCGGCACCGCTGAAACAGTGCCCGTGGCCAACGCCCCGACCGACCCGTTACCCCTGCCACCGGTAGCGGAGCTCGCAGCATCTGTGAGGGAGGGCCCAGACCTGGGGTCCCCAGGCCTTACCTTCGTCACCGCCTGCCACCGGTCCCGGCTTCCATCCCGGCCGCAACGGAGATGACGACGGCTCCGGCAGTCCGCCCGGCCGCAACGGCAGCGAAGCACCCATCCCGTTAACGAATCTGGGCCCGGTCTTGGACTGGGGTCAAGGGGTGTTGCCCACTTCCTAGGGGCAGCATCAGGGCCAGGTTGTTTGGGTGGGTGACTGAAGTTTTATGAAAAAAAAATTGCATGTGTGAAAATGTTTAAAAAAAAAATGTTTTATTCTTTTTCAGTTCCTGAAAAATAAAACCGGTGATGGACGGGCAGCCCGCGGACGGTCTGCATTTTACTAAGGGGAAATGTGGCGCCCTGGACAAGCCAGGGGACACAGGTAACAACACACACACACACACACACACACACCCACCCCCAGCAGTTCACAGCAGTCATCCCCAGTGAGACCTGATTTCTTCCCTCGGGTTCAGACAGACACACCAGGTGGGCGGAGTCAGGCAGATGGGCACGCCCACCGAGGAGTCTAGCTAGCCTGAGGCAAAAACCAGCTCAGGCAAGTCCAGGCAGAGGAAGAGAGAGGAGGTCTGCAGAGAGGCAGACGCAGACTGGGGCCTAGGTTGGAGCCTAGGTCCCTCGTGTAGCCAGTGAGGCAGACGGTATTGGCCGTCTGCAGGAGCCGGGAAGACAGTCTTGGTGGAACCGTAGGTAGCCGGGACAGGGTAATGGCTCGTCCGGTACCGAACCGGGGAGCCAGCTGGAAACCGGAGCGCAGGAGGAGCGTACACGAAGGGTGCAGGAAAGGACTTACACTACTAAACTGGGTCAGGGGAAAAACACCGCAGCCGCTTGTGGGACCCGTCTATCTAGCCGTTTGTTTGACCAGAGACTCCGTGAAAATTACTGGCTGAGTGAGTACCACCGTGCCGTGCGGCACAGCGCTGCCCCCGCGACCCTGCACCTCACCAGGCCCCGTAACCCGCCTGCATCCCTAACCCTCACTGGGGCCCCGGGACAACCAACCCCCCTACCCACGGAGGGGAGAACCAACATCCAAGCTGCTCCCTGTCATCGCTCCCGGGATCCCCGTCCAGAGCAGCGGTGGTGTCACAACCTCACCACAACCGTGGGTGACGTCACGGACAATATCACCAAACCAAACCACCCCCTTTCACTCACGGGCGACGAACGCCGCTCGAGTCCCCGGGATCCGGCCCATCGCTCGAGCCACGCAGCAGCAGCAGCAGCAGCCAGATCCGAGCAGTGGGTGAGCGCAGCGTCCCCTCCTCCGCCCGCGACACGGATCGTAGGCACAGGCAGCTGCGGTCTCCTCAGGAGAAGACACTGCGTCCATGACACGGGGTGTGCGGATCCTAGGCACAGGCAGCTGCGGTCTCCTCAGGAGAAGACACTGCGTCCATGACACGGGGTGTGCGGATCGTGGGCACAGGCAGCTGCGGTCTCCTGAGGAGAAGACACTGTGTCCATGACACGGGGTGTGCGGATCGTAGGCACAGGCAGCTGCGGTCTCCTCAGGAGAAGACACTGCGTCCATGACACGGGGTGTGCGGATCGTGGGCTCAGGCAGCTGCGGTCTCCTCAGGAGAAGGCACTGTGTCCATGACACGGGGTGTGCGGATCGTAGGCACAGGCAGGTGCGGTCTCCTCAGGAGAAGGCACTGCGTCCATGATACGGGGTGTGTGGATCGTAGGCACAGGCAGCTGCGGTCTCCTTAGGAGAAGGCACTGTGTCCATGACACGGGGTGTGCGGATCGTAGGCACAGGCAGCTGCGGTCTCCTCAGGAGAAGACACTGTTTCCATGACACGGGGTGTGCGGATCGTAGGCACAGGCAGCTGCGGTCTCCTCAGAAGAAGGCACTGCGTCCATGACACGGGGTGTGCGGATCGTAGGCACAGGCAGCTGTGGGCTCCTCAGGAGAAGGCACTGCGTCCATGACACGGGGTGTGCGGATCGTAGGCACAGGCAGCTGCGGTCTCCTGAGGAGAAGACACTGCGTCCATGACACGGGGTGTGCGGATCGTAGGCACAGGCAGCTGCAGTCTCCTCAGGAGAAGACTCTGCGTCCATGACACGGGGTGTGCGGATCGTAGGCACAGGCAGCTGCGGTCTCCTCAGGAGAAGGCACTGTGTTCATGACATGGGGTGTGCGGATCGTAGGCACAGGCAGCTGCGGTCTCCTCAGGAGAAGACTCTGCGTCCATGACACGGGGTGTGCGGATCATAGGCACAGGCAGCTGCGGTCTCCTCAGGAGAAGGCACTGTGTTCATGACACGGGGTGTGCGGATCGTAGGCACAGACAGCTGCGGTCTCCTCAGGAGAAGACACTGTTTCCATGAAACGGGGTGTGCGGATCGTAGGCACAGGCAGCTGTGGGCTCCTCAGGAGAAGACACTGCGTCCATGACACGGGGTGTGCGGATCGTAGGCACAGACAGCTGCGGTCTCCTCAGGAGAAGACACTGTGTCCATGACACGAGGTGTGCGGATCGTAGGCACAGGCAGCTGCGGTCTCCTCAGGAGAAGGCACTGTGTCCATGACACGGGGTGTGCGGATCGTAGGCACAGGCAGCTGCGGTCTCCTCAGGAGAAGGCACTGTTTCCATGACACGGGGTGTGCGGATCATAGGCACAGGCAGCTGCGGTCTCCTCAGGAGAAGGCACTGCGTCCATGACACGGGGTGTGCGGATCGTAGGCACAGGCAGCTGCGGTCTCCTGAGGAGAAGACACTGCGTCCATGACACGGGGTGTGCGGATCGTAGGCACAGGCAGCTGCAGTCTCCTCAGGAGAAGACTCTGCGTCCATGACACGGGGTGTGCGGATCGTAGGCACAGGCAGCTGCGGTCTCCTCAGGAGAAGGCACTGTGTTCATGACACGGGGTGTGCGGATCGTAGGCACAGACAGCTGCGGTCTCCTCAGGAGAAGACACTGTTTCCATGAAACGGGGTGTGCGGATCGTAGGCACAGGCAGCTGTGGTCTCCTCAGGAGAAGACACTGTGTCCATGACACGGGGTGTGCGGATCGTAGGCACAGGCAGCTGCGGTCTCCTCAGGAGAAGGCACTGTGTCCATGACACGGGGTGTGCGGATCGTAGGCACAGGCAGCTGCGGTCTCCTCAGGAGAAGGCACTGTTTCCATGACACGGGGTGTGCGGATCATAGGCACAGGCAGCTGCGGTCTCCTCAGGAGAAGGCACTGCGTCCATGACACGGGGTGTGCAGATCGTAGGCACAGGCAGCTGCGGTCTCCTGAGGAGAAGACACTGCGTCCATGACACGGGGTGTGCGGATCGTAGGCACAGGCAGCTGCAGTCTCCTCAGGAGAAGACTCTGCGTCCATGACACGGGGTGTGCAGATCGTAGGCACAGGCAGCTGCGGTCTCCTCAGGAGAAGGCACTGTGTTCATGACATGGGGTGTGCGGATCGTAGGCACAGGCATCTGTGGTCTCCTCAGGAGAAGACTCTGCGTCCATGACACGGGGTGTGCGGATCGTAGGCACAGGCAGCTGCGGTCTCCTCAGGAGAAGGCACTGTGTTCATGACACGGGGTGTGCGGATCGTAGGCACAGACAGCTGCGGTCTCCTCAGGAGAAGACACTGTTTCCATGAAACGGGGTGTGCGGATCATAGGCACAGGCAGCTGTGGGCTCCTCAGGAGAAGACACTGCGTCCATGACACGGGGTGTGCGGATCGTAGGCACAGACAGCTGCGGTCTCCTCAGGAGAAGACACTGTGTCCATGACACGAGGTGTGCGGATCGTAGGCACAGGCAGCTGCGGTCTCCTCAGGAGAAGGCACTGTGTCCATGACACGGGGTGTGCGGATCGTAGGCACAGGCAGCTGCGGTCTCCTCAGGAGAAGGCACTGTTTCCATGACACGGGGTGTGCGGATCATAGGCACAGGCAGCTGCGGTCTCCTCAGGAGAAGGCACTGCGTCCATGACACGGGGTGTGCGGATCGTAGGCACAGGCAGCTGCGGTCTCCTGAGGAGAAGACACTGCGTCCATGACACGGGGTGTGCGGATCGTAGGCACAGGCAGCTGCAGTCTCCTCAGGAGAAGACTCTGCGTCCATGACACGGGGTGTGCGGATCGTAGGCACAGGCAGCTGCGGTCTCCTCAGGAGAAGGCACTGTGTTCATGACACGGGGTGTGCGGATCGTAGGCACAGACAGCTGCGGTCTCCTCAGGAGAAGACACTGTTTCCATGAAACGGGGTGTGCGGATCGTAGGCACAGGCAGCTGTGGTCTCCTCAGGAGAAGACACTTTGTCCATGACACGGGGTGTGCGGATCGTAGGCACAGGCAGCTGCGGTCTCCTCAGGAGAAGGCACTGTGTCCATGACACGGGGTGTGCGGATCGTAGGCACAGGCAGCTGCGGTCTCCTCAGGAGAAGGCACTGTTTCCATGACACGGGATGTGCGGATCATAGGCACAGGCAGCTGCGGTCTCCTCAGGAGAAGGCACTGCGTCCATGACACGGGGTGTGCGGATCGTAGGCACAGGCAGCTGCGGTCTCCTGAGGAGAAGACACTGCGTCCATGACACGGGGTGTGCGGATCGTAGGCACAGGCAGCTGCAGTCTCCTCAGGAGAAGACTCTGCGTCCATGACACGGGGTGTGTGGATCGTAGGCACAGGCAGCTGCGGTCTCCTCAGGAGAAGGCACTGTGTTCATGACATGGGGTGTGCGGATCGTAGGCACAGGCATCTGCGGTCTCCTCAGGAGAAGACTCTGCGTCCATGACACGGGGTGTGCGGATCGTAGGCACAGGCAGCTGCGGTCTCCTCAGGAGAAGGCACTGTGTTCATGACACGGGGTGTGCGGATCGTAGGCACAGACAGCTGCGGTCTCCTCAGGAGAAGACACTGTTTCCATGAAACGGGGTGTGCGGATCGTAGGCACAGGCAGCTGTGGGCTCCTCAGGAGAAGACACTCCGTCCATGACACGGGGTGTGCAGACCGTGGGCACAGGCAGCTGCGGTCTCCTCAGGAGAAGACACTGTGTCCATGATACGGGGTGTGCGGATCGTAGGCACAGGCAGCTGCGGTCTCCTCAGGAGAAGGCACTGTGTCCATGACATGGGGTGTGCGGATCGTAGGCACAGGCAGCTGCGGGCTCCTCAGGAGAAGACACTGCGTCCATGACACGGGGTGTGCGGATCGTAGGCACAAGCAGCTGCGGTCTCCTCAGGAGAAGGCACTGTTTCCATGACACGGGGTGTGCGGATCCTAGGCACAGGCAGCTGCGGTCTCCTGAGGAGAAGACACTGTGTCCATGACACGGGGTGTGCGGATCGTAGGCACAGGCAGCTGCGGTCTCCTCTGGAGAAGACACTGCGTCCATGACACGGGGTGTGCGGATCGTAGGCACAAGCAGCTGCGGTCTCCTCAGGAGAAGGCACTGTTTCCATGACACGGGGTGTGCGGATCCTAGGCACAGGCAGCTGCGGGCTCCTCAGGAGAAGACACTGTGTCCATGACACGGGGTGTGCGGATCGTAGGCACAGGCAGCTGCGGTCTCCTCTGGAGAAGACACTGCGTCCATGACACGGGGTGTGCGGATCGTAGGCACAAGCAGCTGCGGTCTCCTCAGGAGAAGGCACTGTTTCCATGACACGGGGTGTGCGGATCCTAGGCACAGGCAGCTGCGGTCTCCTGAGGAGAAGACACTGTGTCCATGACACGGGGTGTGCGGATCGTAGGCACAGGCAGCTGCGGTCTCCTCTAGAGAAGACACTGCGTCCATGACACGGGGTGTGCGGATCGTAGGCACAGGCAGCTGCGGTCTCCTCAGGAGAAGGCACTGTTTCCATGACACGGGGTGTGCGGATCGTAGGCACAGGCAGCTGCGGTCTCCTCAGGAGAAGACACTGCGTCCATGACACTGGATGTGCGGATCGTAGGCACAGGCAGCTGCGGTCTCCTGAGGAGAAGACACTGTGTCCATGACACGGGGTGTGCGGATCGTAGGCACAGGCAGCTGCGGTCTCCTGAGGAGAAGACACTGTGTCCATGACACGGGGTGTGCGGATCGTAGGCACAGGCAGCTGTGGGCTCCTCAGGAGAAGACACTGTGTCCATGACACGGGGTGTGCGGATCGTAGGCACAGGCAGCTGCGGTCTCCTCAGGAGAAGGCACTGTGTCCATGACACGGGGTGTGCGGATCGTAGGCACAGGCAGCTGCGGTCTCCTCAGGAGAAGGCACTGTTTCCATGACACGGGGTGTGCGGATCATAAGCACAGGCAGCTGCGGTCTCCTCAGGAGAAGGCACTGCGTCCATGACACGGGGTGTGCGGATCGTAGGCACAGGCAGCTGCGGTCTCCTGAGGAGAAGACACTGCGTCCATGACACGGGGTGTGCGGATCGTAGGCACAGGCAGCTGCAGTCTCCTCAGGAGAAGACTCTGCGTCCATGACACGGGGTGTGCGGATCGTAGGCACAGGCAGCTGCGGTCTCCTCAGGAGAAGGCACTGTGTTCATGACATGGGGTGTGCGGATCGTAGGCACAGGCAGCTGCGGTCTCCTCAGGAGAAGACTCTGCGTCCATGACACGGGGTGTGCGGATCGTAGGCACAGGCAGCTGCGGTCTCCTCAGGAGAAGGCACTGTGTTCATGACACGGGGTGTGCGGATCGTAGGCACAGACAGCTGCGGTCTCCTCAGGAGAAGACACTGTTTCCATGAAACGGGGTGTGCGGATCGTAGGCACAGGCAGCTGTGGGCTCCTCAGGAGAAGACACTGCGTCCATGACACGGGGTGTGCAGACCGTGGGCACAGGCAGCTGCGGTCTCCTCAGGAGAAGACACTGTGTCCATGATACGGGGTGTGCGGATCGTAGGCACAGGCAGCTGCGGTCTCCTCAGGAGAAGGCACTGTGTCCATGACATGGGGTGTGCGGATCGTAGGCACAGGCAGCTGCGGTCTCCTCAGGAGAAGGCACTGTGTCCATGACACGGGGTTTGCATATCGTAGGCACAGGCAGCTGCAGTCTCCTGAGGAGAAGACACTGCGTCCATGACACGGGGTGTGCGGATCGTAGGCACAGGCAGCTGCGGGCTCCTCAGGAGAAGACACTGCGTCCATGACACGGGGTGTGCGGATCGTAGGCACAAGCAGCTGCGGTCTCCTCAGGAGAAGGCACTGTTTCCATGACACGGGGTGTGCGGATCCTAGGCACAGGCAGCTGCGGTCTCCTGAGGAGAAGACACTGTGTCCATGACACGGGGTGTGCGGATCGTAGGCACAGGCAGCTGCGGTCTCCTCTGGAGAAGACACTGCGTCCATGACACGGGGTGTGCGGATCGTAGGCACAAGCAGCTGCGGTCTCCTCAGGAGAAGGCACTGTTTCCATGACACGGGGTGTGCGGATCCTAGGCACAGGCAGCTGCGGGCTCCTCAGGAGAAGACACTGTGTCCATGACACGGGGTGTGCGGATCGTAGGCACAGGCAGCTGCGGTCTCCTCTGGAGAAGACACTGCGTCCATGACACGGGGTGTGCGGATCGTAGGCACAAGCAGCTGCGGTCTCCTCAGGAGAAGGCACTGTTTCCATGACACGGGGTGTGCGGATCCTAGGCACAGGCAGCTGCGGTCTCCTGAGGAGAAGACACTGTGTCCATGACACGGGGTGTGCGGATCGTAGGCACAGGCAGCTGCGGTCTCCTCTGGAGAAGACACTGCGTCCATGACACGGGGTGTGCGGATCGTAGGCACAGGCAGCTGCGGTCTCCTCAGGAGAAGGCACTGTTTCCATGACACGGGGTGTGCGGATCGTAGGCACAGGCAGCTGCGGTCTCCTCAGGAGAAGACACTGCGTCCATGACACTGGATGTGCGGATCGTAGGCACAGGCAGCTGCGGTCTCCTGAGGAGAAGACACTGTGTCCATGACACGGGGTGTGCGGATCGTAGGCACAGGCAGCTGCGGTCTCCTGAGGAGAAGACACTGTGTCCATGACACGGGGTGTGCGGATCGTAGGCACAGGCAGCTGTGGGCTCCTCAGGAGAAGACACTGTGTCCATGACACGGGGTGTGCGGATCGTAGGCACAGGCAGCTGCGGTCTCCTCAGGAGAAGGCACTGTGTCCATGACACGGGGTGTGCGGATCGTAGGCACAGGCAGCTGCGGTCTCCTCAGGAGAAGGCACTGTTTCCATGACACGGGGTGTGCGGATCATAGGCACAGGCAGCTGCGGTCTCCTCAGGAGAAGGCACTGCGTCCATGACACGGGGTGTGCGGATCGTAGGCACAGGCAGCTGCGGTCTCCTGAGGAGAAGACACTGCGTCCATGACACGGGGTGTGCGGATCGTAGGCACAGGCAGCTGCAGTCTCCTCAGGAGAAGACTCTGCGTCCATGACACGGGGTGTGCGGATCGTAGGCACAGGCAGCTGCGGTCTCCTCAGGAGAAGGCACTGTGTTCATGACATGGGGTGTGCGGATCGTAGGCACAGGCAGCTGCGGTCTCCTCAGGAGAAGACTCTGCGTCCATGACACGGGGTGTGCGGATCGTAGGCACAGGCAGCTGCGGTCTCCTCAGGAGAAGGCACTGTGTTCATGACACGGGGTGTGCGGATCGTAGGCACAGACAGCTGCGGTCTCCTCAGGAGAAGACACTGTTTCCATGAAACGGGGTGTGCGGATCGTAGGCACAGGCAGCTGTGGGCTCCTCAGGAGAAGACACTGCGTCCATGACACGGGGTGTGCAGACCGTGGGCACAGGCAGCTGCGGTCTCCTCAGGAGAAGACACTGTGTCCATGATACGGGGTGTGCGGATCGTAGGCACAGGCAGCTGCGGTCTCCTCAGGAGAAGGCACTGTGTCCATGACATGGGGTGTGCGGATCGTAGGCACAGGCAGCTGCGGTCTCCTCAGGAGAAGGCACTGTGTCCATGACACGGGGTTTGCATATCGTAGGCACAGGCAGCTGCAGTCTCCTGAGGAGAAGACACTGCGTCCATGACACGGGGTGTGCGGATCGTAGGCACAGGCAGCTGCGGGCTCCTCAGGAGAAGACACTGCGTCCATGACACGGGGTGTGCGGATCGTAGGCACAAGCAGCTGCGGTCTCCTCAGGAGAAGGCACTGTTTCCATGACACGGGGTGTGCGGATCCTAGGCACAGGCAGCTGCGGTCTCCTGAGGAGAAGACACTGTGTCCATGACACAGGGTGTGCGGATCGTAGGCACAGGCAGCTGCGGTCTCCTCTGGAGAAGACACTGCGTCCATGACACGGGGTGTGCGGATCGTAGGCACAAGCAGCTGCGGTCTCCTCAGGAGAAGGCACTGTTTCCATGACACGGGGTGTGCGGATCCTAGGCACAGGCAGCTGCGGGCTCCTCAGGAGAAGACACTGCGTCCATGACACGGGGTGTGCGGATCGTAGGCACAAGCAGCTGCGGTCTCCTCAGGAGAAGGCACTGTTTCCATGACACGGGGTGTGCGGATCCTAGGCACAGGCAGCTGCGGTCTCCTGAGGAGAAGACACTGCGTCCATGACACGGGGTGTGCGGATCGTAGGCACAGGCAGCTGCGGTCTCCTCTGGAGAAGACACTGCGTCCATGACACGGGGTGTGCGGATCGTAGGCACAAGCAGCTGCGGTCTCCTCAGGAGAAGGCACTGTTTCCATGACACGGGGTGTGCGGATCCTAGGCACAGGCAGCTGCGGTCTCCTGAGGAGAAGACACTGTGTCCATGACACGGGGTGTGCGGATCGTAGGCACAGGCAGCTGCGGTCTCCTCTGGAGAAGACACTGCGTCCATGACACGGGGTGTGCGGATCGTAGGCACAGGCAGCTGCGGTCTCCTCAGGAGAAGGCACTGTTTCCATGACACGGGGTGTGCGGATCGTAGGCACAGGCAGCTGCGGTCTCCTCAGGAGAAGACACTGCGTCCATGACACTGGATGTGCGGATCGTAGGCACAGGCAGCTGCGGTCTCCTGAGGAGAAGACACTGTGTCCATGACACGGGGTGTGCGGATCGTAGGCACAGGCAGCTGCGGTCTCCTGAGGAGAAGACACTGTGTCCATGACACGGGGTGTGCGGATCGTAGGCACAGGCAGCTGTGGGCTCCTCAGGAGAAGACAATACGTCCATGACACGGGGTGTGCGGACCGTGGGCACAGGCAGCTGCGGTCTCCTCAGGAGAAGACACTGTGTCCATGATACGGGGTGTGCGGATCGTAGACACAGGCAGCTGCGGTCTCCTCAGGAGAAGGCACTGTGTCCATGACACGGGGTGTGCGGATCGTGGGCACAGGCAGCTGCGGTCTCCTCAGGAGAAGACACTGCGTCCATGACACGGGGTGCGCGGATCGTAGGCACAGGCAGCTGCAGTCTCCTCAGGAGAAGACACTGCGTCCATGACACGGGGTGTGCGGATCGTGCGCACAGGCAGCTGCGGTCTCCTCAGGAGAAGGCACTGTGTCCATGACATGAGGTGTGCGGATCGTAGGCACAGCCAGCTGCGGTCTCCTCAGGAGAAGGCACTGTGTCCATGACACGGGGTGTGCGGATCATGGGCACAGGCAGCTGCGGTCTCCACAGGAGAAGACACTGCGTCCATGACACAGGGTGTGCGGATCGTAGGCACAGGCAGCTGCAGTCTCCTCAGGAGAAGACACTGTGTCCATGACATGGGGTGTGCGGATCGTAGGCACAGGCAGCTGCGGTCTCCTAAGGAGAAGGCACTGTGTCCATGACACGGGGTTTGCATATCGTAGGCACAGGCAGCTGCAGTCTCCTGAGGAGAAGACACTGTGTCCATGACATGGGGTGTGCGGATCGTAGGCACAGGCAGCTGCGGGCTCCTCAGGAGAAGACACTGCGTCCATGACACGGGGTGTGCGGATCGTAGGCACAAGCCGCTGCGGTCTCCTCAGGAGAAGGCACTGTTTCCATGACACGGGGTGTGCGGATCCTAGGCACAGGCAGCTGCGGTCTCCTGAGGAGAAGACACTGTGTCCATGACACGGGGTGTGCGGATCGTAGGCACAGGCAGCTGCGGTCTCCTCTGGAGAAGACACTGCGTACATGACACGGGGTGTGCGGATCGTAGGCACAAGCAACTGCGGTCTCCTCAGGAGAAGGCACTGTTTCCATGACACGGGGTGTGCGGATCCTAGGCACAGGCAGCTGTGGGCTCCTCAGGAGAAGACACTGCGTCCATGACACGGGGTGTGCGGATCGTGGGCACAGGCAGCTGCGGGCTCCTCAGGAGAAGACACTGTGTCCATGACACGGGGTGTGCGGATCGTAGGCACAGGCAGCTGCGGTCTCCTCTGGAGAAGACACTGCGTCCATGACACGGGGTGTGCGGATCGTGGGCACAGGCAGCTGCGGGCTCCTCAGGAGAAGACACTGTTTCCATGACACGGGGTGTGCGGATCGTAGGCACAGGCAGCTGCGGTCTCCTCTGGAGAAGACACTGCGTCCATGACACGTGGTGTGCGGATCGTAGGCACAAGCAGCTGCGGTCTCCTCAGGAGAAGGCACTGTTTCCATGACACGGGGTGTGCGGATCCTAGGCACAGGCAGCTGCGGTCTCCTGAGGAGAAGACACTGTGTCCATGACACGGGGTGTGCGGATCGTAGGCACAGGCAGCTGCGGTCTCCTCTGGAGAAGACACTGCGTCCATGACACGGGGTGTGCGGATCGTAGGCACAGGCAGCTGCGGTCTCCTCAGGAGAAGGCACTGTTTCCATGACACGGGGTGTGCGGATCGTAGGCACAGGCAGCTGCGGTCTCCTCAGGAGAAGACACTGCGTCCATGACACTGGATGTGCGGATCGTAGGCACAGGCAGCTGCGGTCTCCTGAGGAGAAGACACTGTGTCCATGACACGTGGTGTGCGGATCGTAGGCACAGGCAGCTGTGGGCTCCTCAGGAGAAGACAATACGTCCATGACACGGGGTGTGCGGACCGTGGGCACAGGCAGCTGCGGTCTCCTCAGGAGAAGACACTGTGTCCATGATACGGGGTGTGCGGATCGTAGACACAGGCAGCTGCGGTCTCCTCAGGAGAAGGCACTGTGTCCATGACACGGGGTGTGCGGATCGTGGGCACAGGCAGCTGCGGTCTCCTCAGGAGAAGACACTGCGTCCATGACACGGGGTGCACGGATCGTAGGCACAGGCAGCTGCAGTCTCCTCAGGAGAAGACACTGCGTCCATGACACGGGGTGTGCGGATCGTGGGCACAGGCAGCTGCGGTCTCCTCAGGAGAAGACACTGTGTCCATGATACGGGGTGTGCGGATCGTAGACACAGGCAGCTGCGGTCTCCTCAGGAGAAGGCACTGTGTCCATGACACGGGGTGTGCGGATCGTAGGCACAGGCAGCTGCAGTCTCCTCAGGAGAAGACACTGCGTCCATGACACGGGGTGTGCGGATCGTAGGCACAGGCAGCTGCGGTCTCCTCAGGAGAAGGCACTGTGTCCATGACACGGGGTGTGCGGATCGTAGGCACAGGCAGCTGCGGTCTCCTCAGGAGAAGACACTGTGTTCATGACACGGGGTGTGCGGATCGTGGGCACAGGCAGCTGCGGTCTCCTGAGGAGAAGACACTGCGTCCATGACACAGGGTGTGCGGATCGTGGGCACAGGCAGCTGCGGTCTCCTCAGGAGAAGACACTGCGTCCATGACACGGGGTAATGGGCGTTTGATCGTGTTTCTTCCTTGGCAGTTTTGTTAGACGGTCCACCACCACAATAGTGTTCTTCCCTTGAGAGCTTGGCAATTCTACAATAAAGTCCATTGCAATGGAACCCCATGGTCAGGATGGAATAGGCAGGGGCTGTAATAGACCTAAAGGTGAAGAACGTGGAGTCTTGAATCTCGCACAGACTTCACATGAAATGACGTAGTTTTGAACGTCTGTTCTGTAAGTGGCCCCCAAAAGAAAACGGGAAAGGAACTCTTGAGTCTTTAGAATTCCTCTGTGTCCAGCTATCTTCGAATCATGAACGAGGTGCAGTTCTCTCAATCTGACCGCCTCAAGTATGTACAGACGCTGAAAACACACACCATTTTTATAGATAAGACTTAAGGCTGCTTTACACGCAGCGACATCACTAGCGAGCGTACCCGCCCCCGTCGTTTGTGCGTCACGGGCAAATCACTGCCCATGGTGCACAATATCGTTAGGAGCCGTCACACTACTTACCTGCCTAGCGACGTCGCTGTGACCGGTGAACCGCCTCCTTTCTAAGGGTAGCAGTTCGTGCGGCGTCACAGCGGTGTCACTGAGCGGCCGCCCAATAGAAGCGGAGGGGCGGAGATGAGCGGTCGTAACATCCCGCCCACCTCCTTCCTTCCGCATTGCCGGCGGCCGCAGGTAAGCTGTAGTTCGTCGTTCCCGAGGTGTCACACGTAGCTATGTGTGCTGCCTCAGGAACGACGAACAACCTGCATGCTCAATAAGCAGCGATTTTTTGAAAGTGAACAACGTGTGAGTATTTTCCATCGTTAACAGCCATTCATTGGTGTCACACGCAATGACGTCGCTAACGAGGCCAGATGTGCGTCACGGAACCCGTGACCCCAGCGACATATCGTTAGATACGTCGTTGCGTGTAACGGGGTCTTTACTTCACTAGATGGTTGTGCTTGCAAGGAATCCAAAACTGGTTTTCCTTGTCATTGTGAATTGTCCTGAGGAAGGCGGCTGCGACCCCTGAAACGCGATGACCTGCACTGTGCTATGCAATAAAGACTTGGAATAATTTAATTCGGTCTGGGATTGGTGATATGCGCGGCTTTAAACCCAGTTTTCTTTCCAATATCTACTCTGACCTCTTCGGGGCAGTTATTTACCCAGCTACCACGTGTTTATAGGTGTTGTGACTGGCACAACTCCTACAGGCGAGTGCACTTTACTAATTAATATCTTGGTGTTCTTCTGGTGAGAGCCTATGCGCTTTCCGTTCCACAGCTTCTGAATTTCCTGATTATTTATCTATGAGAGGTCCGTCTTTCTTCTGTGACGTGATCGCTGGTAAAGTGTAGGATGGGAGGTATGAGATGATTAAATTTCGTGATGTGAACCCGGATATAATGCTCCAGTAGACTAGGTGCTGAGAGGGTTAAATGGCTTTTCACAGGGCCGGGTTTTGTGACCAGCTAGAGATGGGTGGGACGGCTGTTCACCAGATCTCCACCTCAGGGTGGGGTCCAGGAGGTAAAAACCTCTGGAAGCGCTCAGTGATCTGTGCTTTGGAGGAAGCAGTTCCTCCTCTCTCGGTGTTGCTCTGTGTGAACCGAGTGGAACCCCAAACCTTAGCGGGCGCACCCCACGGTGTATGGACTGTGGATTGTTCTTTTGTCTTCTTTTTTGCCGGTCAGGCTGTTTTGTTTTGTGCTGGCGGTTTATGTAGTCAATAAACCAGCTGAAATTTATATGGAGAATTGTTTCTGTGACACCTCAAGCTGCAGGCGAGTGAGTGGATCTACCACAGGTGGTGGAGAATGCGGACAAGAATCTCAGGGAACGTCTGTGACTGCTACAGAGGAGCTGCATGTCCTGGGTGAAGGCAGTAATAAACATGGTCAGACAAGATGGAGGACCTGATCAAGCACCTGGTGCAGGCCCAGCAGCAACAGCAGATAGCCCAGCAGGAGATGTGTACCGCCCTGAGAGGGGCCCAGCCGCTTCCTCCGCTTGCTCGGGCTGAGCCGCTTGAGGTCCGGGCTTGGGTTGTCGGTGGCACGAGCGCCTCCGGACTGGGGGCCGCATCACTCTTGTTAAAGGGGAGTAGGCGGTGGGAGGATGGTGGTCGTGTAACGGGTCGTGACGCCACCCACTGGTCGTGGTGACGGGAGAAGCACCACCGCTGCGGCTGAAGTAATGACGGGCTCGTCCGGGATCGGTGTTGCGGCCACAGCCGAGATGTTAGCCCCTCCGTGGGTAGGGGCGATGTGTCCCGGGGCCCGGTGGGGGACTGAGGCGACTGTAGGGGTTGGTGGTTGTTGTCGGGGTGCAGGGCGCCGTGCTGCGGTGTGGTGTGTTGTGCCCGGATGGCACTGGTATACTCACGATTAGTTCACACTGAGTCACTGGTAAACCAAAGTTCGGTAGTGGTCAGTCCCGTCGGCCGGCTGCTGATGTCCCCTGTGGGGTTGATGGTGGCCCCTTTTCCCGTGCACCTCTGGATGTTTGTGTTTAGGCCCCCCTGCCAAAGCAGTGGGAGCCCGCTCCCCGGCGTTGAGCTGCCGGAGGAGCCCTCGGTTGCCCGCAGGCGCTGGCCCGTCGGGTGTTTGGCCCTTGGCGGTGGCGCTCACTCGGTCTCGGTGGGCTTTTGCCTTCTTTCGGGACTTTGGTTGTGGATAAACCCGTGAGGTCCGGCCAGCAATCAGTCAATTCGCCTATACTCAGTGGCTTCTAAGCTAGGACGGGGTCCGAGTACCCTTCTGTTTGGTGCTCCGGTACACATTTGACTCCCCGGTTCGGGACCGGCAGGCCGCAACCCAGGCCCGGTCCGTACGGTTCCGCCGGTTGCTGTACCGGTACTCCTGCAGACGGCCACCACCGCCTGCCTGCCTGACGTTCTCTAAGGGGCCCAGGCTCCTACCCGGGTCCCTGACAGTTTCTCTCCTTTTTCACCGCCTGTCAATCAACTCTAAACTTTGTCTGAGTGAACTTCCTGCCCCAGGACAGTAGTCTCCTCGGTGGGCGTGTCTTTCCACCTGACTTCACCCACCTGGTGTGCTCTACCTGCCCTGAGGGAGGCATCAGGTCTCCCTTTCGGGTGACATGTGTGTGACCTTACAGGGGGTGGGGGTGTATGTGTATGTGGCTGGTGTAATTACCTGTGACCCCTGGGGTCCAGGGCGTCACATAACCCCTTGGTTTAATGCAGACCGTCCGCGGGCAGCCCGACCAACTCCGGTTTATTTTCCTTTTTTCTTTTTTTTTTTCTTTTCAAACTGTAAAACGGGAAAGAAAAACGGGAAAACACTTACAATTATAATAATATGAATCCAAAATATGGTTACTGAAAGTCTTCCCTTAACGGGAGGCATTTTACTTTAACGTTTCAAACTTTATTAAACGGGAACGAGTTCATGTCCTTCCGCCTTTCCCACCCAAACAACCTAGCCCTGATGCTGCCCCTAAGAAATGGGCAGCACCCCTTTTCCCCAGTCTGGAAACAGAAACACGGTAGGTCACCTAGGCGAGAACGGGTACAGTGCAGCGCACCCGGCAGTTGTCAAAGGGCTCCCCGGAGGATGGTCACCGGTCCCGGTGGTGACCGGACCCCAGCCTGCTCTGCTGCGGGTCCTACCTCCAATCTGCCTCTCCAGAGGCCAACGGAACGGGAAGGCATGTTAAGGGGCAGTTAGGGCAATATTTACAAGCCCAAAAGTTTTTGGGTGGCCGGCTAGTCCATGGCCTTGTCCATGAGCAGTCACTCACGCAACAGGGGTTTTCAACAACACACAAGTCCCAACGGGGACGGGTCCTTTTTTTTTAGCAGCAACGGCTACCAGCTTTACCCATCATCGGGGAACTCCTCTTCTACCTCTACTTCAGGGCTGTACGGTGGAGGAGGGGGCTGTCTGCCACTCCGGACATCTAGAGCAAACCAGCCCCTCTCCCATCGGTGCCGGGTGTAGTGCACCTAGTCGCCGGGTAGGAGTTCACGGTCCGGGTGTCCGAACGGGAGATGGTTGTTTACATCCCGCCGGGAAAAGAACACCTCCACTTCCAGACCGGGATAGTACAAGAATCACCAGCCCTTGTCCTTGTTGAAGCGCCGGACCTGGCCCTGGTGGGTGGGGCCCCGTACCCGGTAGCCGGCGCTCCTTAGGTGCTCCTTCCCTTCGATGGTACGGGCTAGCACCTCCTCTCTCTTCCTTTCACGGGCCGCAATCACCCGACTCAACTGGCTGGGCTGCCGCTCCCAGTACGGTGGATTTACATACCCGGGGTCTGCTTCGGTGGGGGTATGGCCCAACTCTGCTGTCCTGCAGCTGCCTCCCCGCGGAACCTCAGCCGAGGCCCGCGACCCTGGAGCGGTTTGTTTCGCCTTCGGAGCTTTGTTGGCCGGGCGGGTTGCTGGAGCCTGGGTACCTCTGGGCGCGGCCACTTCCGGGGCCCTCGGCATCGCCTCCGGTGCAGGTGCCGTCCGGTAACGGGTCTCCTCCGGCAACGGGCTCTGCGTGGCCGGGTTCCATTGCAGGTCCAAGCCTGCCTCCTCCAGTAGCTTCCCGTGAATGCCCGGGACGTACTCCACCACCGACGTTGGGGGTGGGGATACGGGCGGAGGAGCAGCAACCACTGTTGCGGACAATGGAGGAGGCGTTATGGCGGGCAACAGCAGACCGGGCCCCTCAGTCACGATGGCTGACCCCTCAAGGGCACAGGGATGTGGGTCGCCTCCCCACCCTGCGAACACCGTCATTCTCCCACGGGCCCGCACAGCAGCCACTATCTCCCCCATCTCCACCGCTCAGTGCTCCACCAGGAAGCTTACCTGGTGCTGGAGGCGGCGACACATCTCCTCTGTCCAGGCCTTCACCCACGCCGCTGTTCCTTGCGCAGGCTCCGGGGTATCGGGACGCGGGACGGGAGTCGCCATGCTGCACAGTGTGAGTCCAGGAACGGAATGGATGCAGGGTCCTGGAGTCCCTGCTTTTTTATCTTCTTGGTTACATCAGGCAGCCTTCTTGCCCGCCTCCCCCTTGGTTTTCTCTTAACACTCCTCCTTCGGGGGCGGGGCTTCTCTTTTCGCGCCTTCACTGCTCGGGGAAGACGACTCGAGCGGGAAACTTTCGCGCCAAGATGGCGGGACTTCAACTTTTTCGGCAGGACGCCGTTGACGGAAACTTCTAAGGCGCACTTTCCACAGGTAAGTGGACTGTCCGAATCCTGTTCGTGATGCCAGAAAGAGTGTACGTGTACCGCCCTGAGAGGGGCCCAGCCGCTTCCACCGCTTGCTCGGGCCGAGCCGCTCGAGGCTGCGGCTGAAGTAATGGCGGGCTTGTCCGGGATCGGTGTTGCGGCCGCAGCCGAGATGTTAGCCCCTCCGTGGGTAGGGGCGGACTGAGGCGACTGTACGGGTTGGTGATTGTTGTTGTCGGGGTGCAGGGCGCCATGCTGCAGTGTAGTGTGTCGTGCCCGGATGGCACTGGTGTACTCACGATTAATTCACACTGAGTCACTGGTAAACCAAAGTTCGGTAGTGGTCGGCCCCCGCGGCCGGCTGCTGATGTCCCCTGTGGGGTTGATGGTGGCCCTTTTTGCCGTGCACCTCTGGATGTTTGTGTTTCGGCCCCCCCTGCCTAAGCAGTGGTGGCCCGCTCCCAGGCGTTGAGCTGCCGGAGGAGTCCTCGGTTGCCCGCAGGCGCTGGCCCGTCGGGTGTTTGGCCCTTGGCGGTGGCGCTCACCCGGTCTCGGGTGCCTTCTTTCGGGACTTTGGTTGTGGATGAACCCGTGAGGTCCGGCCAGCAATCAGTCAATTTGCTTATACTCAGTGGCTTCTAAGCTAGGACGGGGTCTGAGTACCCTTCTGTTTGGTGCTCCAGTACAGGATTGACTCCCCGGTTCGGGACCGGCGGGCCACAACCCAGACCCGGTCCGTACGGGTCCGCCGGTTGCTGTACCGGTACTCCTGCAGACGGCCACCACCACCTGCCTGCTTGACATTCTCTAAGGGGCCCAGGCTCCTACCCGGGTCCCTGATAGTTTCTCTCCTTTTTCACCTCCTGTCACTGTCAACTCTAAACTTTGTCTGTTTGAACTTCCTGCCCCAGGGCAGTAGTCTCCTTGGTGGGCGTGTCTTTCCGCCTGACTCCACCCACTTGGTGTGCTCTACTTGCCCTTGGGGAGGCATCAGGTCTCCCTTTCGGGTGACGTGTGTGACCTCACAGGGGGTGGGGGTGTGTGTGTATGTGGCTGATGTAATTCCCTGTGACCCCTGGGGTCCAGGGCGTCACAGATGAACAAGCTGCTGATACAGCAGTGTCTACAGCAGCAGGTATTCGAGCAGGAGCAACAGCAGCAGCAGGCAATGGAACATCAGCAGCGGCAGATAGCCCTAACCAAGGTAATCTGTCCCACCCCCAAGTGCAGGTGATTACTCCAACGTCCGGAAGGTGATAGGGTGAACGGTGCAGAAGATGACCCCGGGGGATGATGTTGAGGCCTTCCTGATGGTGTTTGAAACAGTCACCAAACGGAAGAAATTCCCCCTGGAGCATTGGGCGGAGGTGCTGGCGTCATATTTAAGTGGAAAAGCACAAAAGGCCAACTATGATCTGGCTTTACGGGACTCTAAGGAATATGATAAGTTAAAAACTGAAGTTTTGGCATGCCTGGGTGTGACTACGACTGTGAGGGCACAACGGGTCCACCAGTGGGCATATCGTGGTGACAAACCCCCTCGGTCTCAAATGTTTGATTTGCTGCATCTGGTACAAAAATGGTTGCAGCCAGAGTCCTGCACCCCATTGCAGATGGTAGAACGGGTTGTAATGGACAGGTTCGTTCATTCTCTTCTAGGCCGGTACAGACTTGGATTGCCCAGAGAAACCCCTGGAATACCAATGGCCTGTTCAAACTGGTGGAGAGGTACCAGGTGGTAGAGAGTTCCCTGGGGAAGTCATGGGACTTTGTTTGTCAACTGGGCTGTTCAACTGGGGAGTGAAACCCAAAAAAAGGTACAAGATCCACAAGAGGGGGGAGTGAGTCCAAGGTCCCAAGGGGCGAGTGGAGGTTTGACAAAGACCCCAGCCAATAGCATCATCTGTTGGGGGTGTCAGGGCCCAGGTCACATAGCTGCCTGCTGACCACCGTGCCAATGGACTGCAGCAGGGGTTTGTGCTCCTCATATTATGCCTATCCAGCCTGCAGTGTGGGCAGTCAACCCAGTGAGGGGCCACAGGCATGTCCTGTGGAAATAAATGGTATAAGGGTAGTGAGACTGTTAGATTCAGTAAGTTTGGTGACCCTGGTGAGGGCCACACTCCCACACCAGCGGATTCCTGGAAAGATGGTGGGTGTCCACTATATCCACGGGGACATCAAGGACTTCCCTGTTGCCACTGTGACCATAAAACCAAACTGTGGGTCAGAGTCTTATGAGGTCGGAGTGGTGAAAGACCTGTTGCACACAGTAATAATTGGGCGAGACTTTACTTTATTCTGGGATTTGTGGGAAAAAGGAGCGGTGCCCAGAGTCTTAGATAAAGGACAGTTAGCCCTCAAGGATGAGACTTCATCGCAGTCGGAGGCAGATGAGTCCCCTATGTGTGTTGGTCGGTGACGAGGACGAGTCAGTGTCCCAGGAGACTAACATCCCGGAGTTGGCGGTTTCCGGAGGGAACTTTGGGACTGCTCAAATGAGAACCTGACACTGAAGGGGGCGTTTAATAATGTGACTGTTATAAAAGGGGCTGCTCAAGAGCCAGGGGCTGACACCAGGTTCCCCTACTATGCAGTAAATGGGGAATTACTGTATCCGGTTACCCAGCACAAGCGACTAGGGGTTTATCCTATAACCGGATAGACGCCCCTGAGACACAGCCCACACAGGGGTTTCATCTCATTTTGATGAGGCTCATCTTTCTTCCTTTGGATTTTGCTTCATCTTATTTGGGCCATCATACCTGGGCACTCAACCATCAAGAGATATTAGCAAGTGGAGACCAAGAATCCACGCCAGGCCAACAGGACTATAGACATCATCAGCCTCCAGAGGAGCCTTCAAAGGTGAAACACGTCGAGGCGTGTGTCGCGGGCGGCGGGGCGCTGCGCTCGCTAACGCTCGGGTCCGGCGCTGCTGCTCGGTGGCTCGAGCGGTGGGCTGGAGCCGGGGACTCGAGCGGCGATCCTCGCCCTTGAGTAAAAAGGGGTTGTTTGTTTGGGGATTTAGTCCGTGACGCCACCCACGGGTTGTGGTGAAGATGGGCACCACCGCTGCTGGTGACGGGGATTCCGGGAGCGATGGTAAGGAGCAGCTGGGTTGTTGTTTTCCCCCTCCGTGGGTAGGGGTTGGTGGTCCCGGGGCCCGGTGGTATGACAGGGAGGCAGGGTTGGTGAGGTGCAGGGTTGCAGGGACAGCGCGGCGCGGTGCCGGATGGCACGGGTGTACTCACTCAGCAACAGATGCACAAAGTCTCTGGTAAACCAAACGGCTGGATGGACGGGTCCCGCACCCGGCTGCAGTGTCTCTCCCCAGACAGGTGATGGTGGCTGTCTTTCCCTGCACCTTTGTGTACTATCTTGACTACGATGGGTCCCCAACGGTAGTCCGCTCCCCGGTGTATGGATGCCGGAGGAGCCCGTTTTGCCCGCAGGCACTGGTTCTTGTGTCTCTAGCCTGTGGCGGTGGCTGTATACCCTCGCGGTGCGGACGGTTGCTTTCTGACGGGACTTGGGTAGTTAGGAAACCCCGGGGGTTCCTGTCACACTCGGATTTGACTGTTAACGGCGGCTCCAAGCCTGGTCGGGGTCCGATGGCCCTGCCTGTGTGTGCTAGCTTCACTTCGCTCCCCGGTTCGGTACCGGCGGGCCACCGCCCGACCCCGGTCCTACGGTTCAGTGTTGATCCACCACTCCTGCAGATGGCCACCACCGTCTGCCAACCTTGCTGTCTGTGCCTGGGCCACACACCCAGACACGGTCAGTTTTCGTCCTCTCACTTTCACTTCCTAACTTAATCTGACTACCTTTTCCCGCCTTCAGGCCTGTGAACTCCTCGGTGGGTGGGGCCAACCGCCTGGCTCCGCCCCACCTGGTGTGGACATCAGACCCTGGAGGGAGGCAACAAGGGTTTTGTGTCTGGCTAATGTAACTGTCTGGGGGTGGGGGGGTGTGAGTGTTGTCTGTGGCTACCTGGCTAGTCCAGGGCGCCACACGTGCAGCTCTGATATATGGACTAGGAGAGAGATGAGTTACCTCCCTATGCTATATGTACCCTGCGCCTGCACTTTATTACGCACTTGCACTTTTCTGGCAAGGACAATCAGGGTCAGTTAGGTACAGCGGACGGTCAGTGGTTCGCCACCTCCGCTGCCAGCCGAGGTATGGGGGGAGACACCAGCGGCAGCACCCTCCATTGCTGTGCACCTGGCTTTAGAATATCACATTAATACATACCCTTCAAATTCATTTTATTTCTATTTCATGATGCATATTTTTGTTAGTGATCCCCTACATCTGAGATGAGGGTGGTAGCCCCTCTGTAAACCTTCTCCGGACAGTCACCTTATACCCTGAGGATTATTACATAATATCCATACATCAATAATCCAGCCGCTAAAATTACTATACCCTCAATATAAAGGACATCTATAGGAAACACCGGAGCAAAAGTCTGGTGTAGTAATTGATCCAGAATGCAGGGTATCCTGAGTAGCAGTACCGGGGGTGGGGCAGAGGGTGCGGCCGCTCCGGGCCCCGAGCTCAGAGGGGCCCACCCAGAGCTGCTCTACTGTAAACTATGTCAATGGGCATAGTGTCGCGGGCGGAGGAGGAGACGCCGCGCTCTCCCTCTGCTCGGGTCCGGCTGCCGCGGCTGCTGCGGCCTGCCGCTGCTCGGTGGCTCGAGCGATGGGCCGGATCCCGGGGACTCGAGCGGCGCTCCTCGCCCGTGAGTGAAAAGGGGAATTGGTGTTTTGGGATAGTTTATTGTCCGTGACGCCACCCACGGCTGTGGTGATTGAGTGGACACCACCGCTGCTCTGTTTGGGGAGCCCGGGAGTGATGGTACGGAGCAGCCAGTTGTTGATTTGCCCCTCCGTGGGTAGGGGTCTTGGTGCTCCCGGGGCCTGGTGATGGGATTGGTATGGTGGACAGGCGGGTATGGGGCCTGTGGAGGTGCAGGGGCGCAGGGGCAGCGCTGTGCCGCACGGCACGGAGGTACTCACTCAGCCAGTAAACACGACACAGTTCTCGGTAAACAAACGGCTGGTTGGACGGGTCCCTCGGACGGTTCACGGTGCTGATGTTCCCTGCAGTTAGCGGTGACGGTCTCTTCCCTGCACCTATGAAAGTCTCTTTGGTAGCGATGGGTCCCCACCGGTTACCCACTCCTCGGCTTCAAGCTGGGCCGAAGGAGCCCTACTTTGCCCTCAGGCGCTGGCCCTGGGAAACTGGTGCCCTGGCGGTGGCGGTGTCTCCCCTCAATGGTCGGGCTGTTGCCTTCAATCGGGACTTGGTTGTTAGGAGACAGAGGTCCCCTTCACTGACGGATTTGGCAAATTATGGCGACTCCTAGCCTTGCCAGGATCCGAAAGGCCCCTGCCCTGGTGCTGACTGTTCTTCGTATACTGCTCCGGTACCGCCGGGTCACCACCCGTCCGCGGTCCTTCCAGCAACCTCCGAGCAGTCCCACTGCAGACTATCACCGCCGTCTGCTGACCTTGCTGTCACAGTCCGGGGCACACACCCGGACCAGCTTCAGGCTTTACTACTGTTTCTTTTCACTTCTTTCTACTTTCACCTCCTTAACTGTTCCTTCCACTTCTTCCTCCAAACTCTATCTGCCTGATTCTCCCGCCTCCAGGGCTGTGAACTCCTCGGTGGGCGGAGCCAACCGCCTGGCCCACCCCCTGGTGTGGACATCAGCCCCTGGAGGAAGGCAACAAGGATTTTGGGTTAGCTTGGTGTACCTGCAGGGAATGTGGGGTGCATGTGGTGTTGTGACCTGTGACCCCTGGCTTGCCCAGGGCGTCACAATAGCGCGGCAATATACTGTACCTAGCCTCTGGGTTACGAGATCTCCCTGCACCGCCACTGATGACAGTGATGAGCGCAGGACACCAGAGCCCCAGCATGGGGACATCACAAAAGCCTTATGTCTCTAATATGTTTTCACAATTTTGTGTTTGTAGCTTAGGGCAAGTGTTCTACGCACGCGGGAAAACAAAATGGCGGAGTCTAATGTGATATTCACAGCAATTGATAGCAGAGGAGGGATAAAATTCTTGTTTCTACAAGGAAAGTCGGCAAAGGATATTAACGGTGATATGTCGCAGACATTGGAGGATCAATGCCCTTCATATTCCACAGGTAAGAACTGGGTTGCCGAATGTAAAGCGAGTGAAAACTTCCCGGTCCATTTGTCAGCATTTCCGGACTGATAAGAACTTCCTGGAGAGACCGGTCACTATGGATGAGACCTGGATTTATTTGTATGACCCTGAAAACAAGGAGCAGTCAAAAGAGTGGAGGTGCAGTGGTTCTCCTCGTCCAAAGAAGTTCAGGGGGCAAAACTCAGCCACTAAGGTGATGGCGTCTGTGTTCTGGGATAAGGAGGGTGTGCTGCTAGTGGACTACCTTCAAAAGGCTTCCACCATCAACACAAGGTATTATATTGAACATTGGACCAATTGAAGGCAGCTCTGAAGGCTAAAAGGTGTGGCAAGCTGTCCAAAGGAATCTTGTCCCGGCAAGAAAACGCCTCCGCTCACACTGCACAAGCGACCACGGCAAAACTGGCAGAGCCGGGCTTCCATCCACCTTAGTCACCAGATCTATCTCCCTACGACTATCATCTGTTTCCAAACCTGAAGAAACACCTCAATGTAGCAAATTTCACACCATTTCTGATGCCATGGCTGCTACACATGCCTGGTTTGTGACACAGCCAAAATCCTTCTTTTTCCTAGGCTTACAGAACTTGGAATACGATGTAAGAAGTGTGTTGTCATCAGTGGAGAGTATGTGGAATAAATGGAAAGTTTCATCACCCTATCTCATTTCTTTCTGGATAAAGCCAAAGACTTATCAGCAGCCCCTCGTATACGCATTTCCCTTTTTGTATTGAATCACTGAAATATATTAACTTTTTGATGATATTCTAATTTATTGAGATGCACCTCTATATACTTGTGATGACCTCCGTGATGCTTGATAAGGACTTGCTAGATGGTTAGTAATGGCCACCAAGATGGTTGGGGCTGACAACAGAGATCATCAATCATTATCTTGGGAGTGGTTGTCAGTTATCTAGAAGAGATTTGGTAAGGACTTCAGTGGTAACCTCTGAGTCTGGGAGTGGCTGTCATGGTTCTCCTCCACTGTGGCCTCCTGATATTTGCAGGCCGGTGTGTGGGTCACCTCAGTGGTAACCTCTGAGTCTGGGAGTGGCTGTCATGGTTCTCCTCCACTGTGGCCTCCTGATATTTGCAGGCCGGTGTGTGGGTCACCTCAGTGGTAACCTCTGAGCCTGGGAGTGGCTGTCATGGTTCTCCTCCGCTGTGGCCTCCTGATATTTGCAGGCCGGTGTGTGGGTCACCTCAGTGGTAACCTCTGAGTCTAGGAGTGCTTGTCATGGTTCTCCTCCGCTATGGCCTCCTGATATTTGCAGGCCGGTGTGTGGGTCACCTCAGTGGTAACCTCTGAGCCTGGGAGTGCCTATCATGATTCTCCTCTGCTGTGGCCTCCTGATATTTGCAGGCCGGTGTGTGGGTCACCTCAGTGGTAACCTCTGAGTCTGGGAGTGCTTGTCATGGTTCTCCTCCACTGTGGCCTCCTGATATTTGCAGGCCGGTGTGTAGGTCACCTCAGTGGTAACCTCTGAGTCTGGGAGTGCCTGTCATGGTTCTCCTCCACTATGCCCTCCTGATATTTGCAGATGTTGTTCTGTCCCCACTTAAAGGCGATGGAAAGTGTGTAGTTGTGAGAGGTTGTGAGAGTCTTACCTTCGTTTTTCCTATAGGTGGGGCAGACAGGACCTTGAGCACTCCAGAGTGAAAACATGCACATGCTGAGATGAAACAATGGTGGTTTATTTTCTCCAAAGGTTAGGACATGCAGAGTGCAGTAATCCAAGTACCTGGCATTGAAATCTTCCAGTGATGCTTGCCTCTGTAGCTACTACGTGGTCAGAAGACTTTGCTCCTAGTAGCTCCTATAAGGGATCTTGCTCTCACAAAAGCTCTGGCTGGAATGAACATCCCCGGAAGTGATGCAAGAGGGTCATCAGACACTCCCATGGGCTGGGCAAAAGAAACAGAGGAGCTGAAAAGTCTGACCAGTAGATGGCAGCAGAGACAGGCATGAAAAACATTAAATAACAGTTTTAACTAAGACAAATAGAAACAGCACACTCCCCGTCTGAAATTCACTTTGGGGATTTCACTATTGAGTCCATAATACAACCTGAAAGGAAAGGCATGTTAAATGCAAAAACAAGCTCAATTGAGTCCAAAACAAGAAGGATGGCTCAAAGTTCAGGTCCGGTAGCGTTCATCCTGTAGGGACGCTCTCTATGGGCAAAAGCAGAACAAGTTCGTGGATTGGCCTTGCAAAGGTCTTCGTCTCACCTTTCCTGATGACCTTTAGCTCCACCTTCCGAACATTGCCGTCCTGACTAGGCAGTATCCTAGTAATTAGTCCCATAGGCCAGTCAGTCCTTTCTGTGGTCTGATCTTTCATGAGGACTAGGTCTCCTTCCTTGAGGTTCGGCTTGGGATGTCGCCACTTCTTTCTTCCTTGAAGAATGGTGAGGTATTCCTTCCTCCATCGGTTCCAGAAGTAGTCAGCCAAGTATTGAACCCGTTTCCAGTGTTTTTGATAAGTGTTCGCATGGGTGAACTCTCCGCTGGGCATTACCGCGTTGTCAGTTTTTTGGGTAATGAGAATAGTAGGAGTTAATATGGTTGGTGTTTCTGGATCCATGGTCACCGGCACAAGGGGTCTTGAATTGATAATGGCTGAGACGTCAGCTAAAAGAGTGACTAGAGTCTCATGTGTGAGTCTTGAGGAATTGACGTCCATTAGCATGGAGTTCAAGATGTTGTGTGAAATCCCGATCATCCTCTCCCAGGAGCCTCCCATGTGAGAACTGTGAGGGGGATTGAAGATCCAGGTGCAACCTTTCTCTGCCAGCTGATCTTGGATAGGTTTGGTGTTGATGTTCAGTTCTCTACATGCACCGACGAAGTTGCTTCCACGGTCAGACCTCAGCTGTTTCACTGGTCCTCTGATGGCAAGGAACCTTCTCAAGGCGTTGATTAGGCTGGAGGTATCCATGGACTCTAACACCTCAATGTGAACGGCTCGAACACTCATGCAGGTGAATAACACAGCCCACCGCTTGCTGTTTGCTTGGCCTCCGCGAGTTCTGCGTGTGGATACCATCCATGGTCCGAAAACGTCTAGGCCCACGTAGGTGAAAGGTGGCTCTGTGGAAAGTCTGTCTGTAGGCAAGTCAGCCATTTGCTGGTACAGTTGTTTTCCTCTCGCTTTATGACAGTGCACACAATCGTGTAGTATTTGTGCTACACGTCTCTTCATTCCAATAATCCAGAGGCCTGCAGACCGTAAAGCACCTTCTGTAATTTGCCTGCCTTGGTGTTCAGTCTTTTCATGGTGGTGTCGGATCAGCAAGACTGTAACATGGTGTTTGTTGGGAATGATGAGAGGATTTTGTTCTGCAACTCCAAGATGAGCCTGATTTAAACGACCACCAACTCTCAGTAAGCCGAAACTGTCGATGACTGGGTTTAAATTGGCGAGAGAACTTCTTAATGGAATCTGCTGTTTGTTGTATAAACACTTCCATTCTATGGCGAATTCACTCTGTTGGAGGTGGCATATTATGAGGGACTCGCTATGGGAGATGTCCTCAGCAGAAAGGGCTTTGTGGCAGACATGCCAGCGATGACAGTCTTTGGTTTTAAGGTCAGTACGACAGCATCTGGCGATATGCACTAACCTAGTGACAGTCCTGACGAGCCTCATCCAGCTGGAGAAACGTTCAAAACGTTGGCAACCGAGGTTGGAAGTTTTTTCTGCACTGGTGGCCAGGGTATTGACTTCAGCTCGGACATCTGGATCGTCGTCTGGATCTAGGATGCTGAAGGCTTCCTGGACACCTTCTTCTGACTGTCTCAACAGGAACTCTGGACCTGTAAGCCAAGAAGAGTTAGCAAAAGAACTTATAGACATAGGTCTAGTTGCGTGATCTGCTGGATTCAGTTCAGTTGGTACAGGTTCTGCTAGATTGTTGCAGACTTCCTTGTCCATAAAGGCGACGCTGTGTTCTCTCATTTCAGGCTTGCTGTTCATGGAACGTTGAAGAGAGTTACACCTAGTCTGAGCTTGATCTCGGTTGTTTGGGAGTCTTCCCCTGGTAGATCGGGAGGGTAATGGAGAGACCCAATGGTTGGTTTTGTCTTTAGAAAACTCACAGTCCATTATTCCGATGAATTCTCTGTCCTCTACTGACAAGGCTACTTTATCGTCGTCCTTGGTTGTGAGAAAGACTGATCTTGCCAAGTTGTCGATATGCAGAGAAGAAGCGATGTCAGGTAGCTGTATTGTGTCTGGAGACTTCTCTTTCACTCCATAGTGATGAGGACATGGCTTTAGGCAGGTTGTGCGCCCATCTCCATGCGCGTAAGTCTTGAAGGAATCAATTTCTGATCGATCAACGCACACATTTCCTATGACTACCCATCCCAAGTCCAGTCTCTGGGCGTATGGTGCATAGTCAGGCCCATTACACTGCTGTCGCACCTTGTGTACCCTTAGATTGTCTCTGCCGAGCAGGAGTAGAATCTCTGCGTTATTGTCCAGAGGTGGGATAACACTAGCGAGGTGTCTTAGGTGTGGTTGATGAAATGCAGCTTCTGGGGTAGGAATTTCCTTCCTGTGGCTGGGTATTTGGTCACATTCAACGAGCGTTGGTAGAGGTATTTCAGTCTTCCCATTGATAGGAGAAGCAATGAATCCCTGGGCTCTTCTGCCGCTAGTCTCAATGCGACCTGAGCAGGTGTTCAAGGTGTAGGGTTCTGATGGTCCATTAATTCCGAAGGCTTCAAAGAATTTGGTTCCTGCTAGGGACCGGTTGCTTTGGTCGTCTATGATGGCATACACCTTCATTGCCTTTTCTGGATGTCCCTCGGGATAAACCTTGATGAGGCATATTCGGGCACAACATTTCTGTGTTTGGCCCTCTCCACATACCTCTGAGCATGAGCAGGAGACGGCTGTGGTGGTGTCAGTCTGATTCTTGGGCTCCCCGCCATGACTTGGAGTGGGAGTGGTGGTGACTGCAGCCGGTGTGTCTCTAGCTAGCTGGGTTGGGTGCATGGCTGAAACGTGTTTTTCACTATGACACTCCTCACACTTGACAATGGATTTACAGTCCTTGGCCATGTGCTCAAGTGATGCGCAGCATTTGAAACAGATCCCAAGCTCTGTGAGGACTTTCTTGCGCTCCTGTAGGGTTTTAGATCTAAACCCTCTGCACTTGTTCAGTGAATGCGGTTTTTTATGGATGGGACATTCTTGATTGAAAGACTTATCTCGTGATGAGATGGTGTTCTGTTTATCTGTGCGTGCTGCAGGTGATGGTAGCTCAGTCTTCCTGACACTCACAGTGTTCTTAATGTCTCTGCGTTTGTGTATGGCACCTTCATACCTTGATGATGATGATGTTGCAGCTGCCGAAGTGTTGAACTCTAGGAAGTCGAGGCTGGGGTCGTTCCTCATCTGGGCCTGCTCGTCAATGAACTTGCAGAACTGAATAAATGGGGGAAAGGTGACGTCATTCATTCTTTTGTACCTTGAGACTGACGTTGCCCATTTCTCCTGCAGACTGTATGGCAGCTTCACCACGATTGGGTTCACTCCATGGGCTGTATCCAGGTAGCACAGCCCAGGCAGACGAGGGTCTCTTTTGGCGAGCTCCAGCTCCATGAGAAGATCACTTAGGTCTTGAAGCTTGTGGACTTCTTTAAGGTTGATCTTTGGGATGTCCTGCAGTCTCTTGAATAGGGCTTTCTCTATTGCTTCTGTGCTGCCAAAGGTGCGTTCCAGTCTCTGCCATGCAGCAGCGAGACCTGCTTCTGCTTGTCCCACATAGACGGTTCTGAGGCTCTTGATACGGTTTGTAGAGCCTGGGCCCAACCACTTGATCATGAGGTCGAGCTCCTGTTCCGCAGTGAAGTTGAGATTAGCGATGGCTGCCTTGAAAGTTGCTTTCCAGGCCCTGTAGCTCTCTGCACGATCATCGAATTTCGTGAGACTAGTGTTGATTAGCTCTCTGCTCACCATGAACCTGGCAAACTCAGACATATCTGATTTCTCACCACTTGTTGCCACGACGACTCGTGATGCCCCTGGGGCGTATGGGCTGCCTGGCATGAATGGATGAGATGTTCCCGGGTAAAATGACGCTGCAGGGTTGAGCTGTGGTTTAGCCTCTGTAGATTCTGATGACCGCTGCTTGAGCTGTGGAAGTGGGTCAGGAAACACTTGGTTGCCATCTTGCTGTGGTGGCTGTGTTTGAGAGGGCACCTCTTGGTGACTGTTATTAATTTGCTCGGGTGCTTTAGGTGGTACTGGCACTGGTAGAGGTAAGTTGGAGGTTTCGGTGTTGTCGGCTTGGACGGTACTGCAAACCGGGGTTGCTACAGGTAACTGATTCAGTACATAGTCTCTTGTGCGATCAACTGGATTGTCTGCTTCCAGTGGTGGCGAGTGAGCTGGATCAGGACCTTGGATCAATGCTTGCTCAAGTAGTCTCACTTTAGCTAGTGCAACTTCCTCTTCCATCTGTGACCGAAGAATCTTTATCCGAGCCTCCGCTTCTGCCCTTTTGGCTTCTGCTTTAGCGGCTTCTGCTTTTGCATGGGCTTCTGCTTTAGCGGCTTCTGCTTTTGCAAGGGCTTCTGCTTTAGCAGCTTCTGCTTTTGCAAGGGCTTCTGCTTCTGCCCTTTTGGCTTCTGCTTTAGCAGCTTCTGCTTTTGCAAGGGCTTCTGCTTTAGCAGCTTCTGCTTTTGCAAGGGCTTCTGCTTCTGTCCTTTTGGCTTCTTCCTCTACTTCTCTTTCTGTGAAGGAATGTCTCACCTTGGATTCCTCTGCTCTTATGCGGGCCTCTAGTATCCTGTCGCTCAGGGCTGAGCTTCTTGAGGATGATGACCCGGATGACCGAGAGGAACGTCTAGATGAGGTTGATCGGTGTGATCTCGTTTCTTGCTGGTGAGAGATACGGTGTTCGGCCTAGTCTATGGCATCTTGCACCTTGGCATCTCTTTCCTTGTTTACCTCTTCTGCCTTGCTCAGGTCTGAAAGAGCTTCATCAATTTTAGAGTCTTTTAGAAAGGTAATGTACCTTGTTGACAGTCTCTTGTATCTTTCATGAGCTGTGTTCAGCCGTTCCAGAGCGGCTTGTAAGCATGTGGCATCACCTGATGAGGATTCAAGTCTTGACATGTAATAGGTGACTCGTTCCCACTGTTCTTCCAGGTGTTCACATAGCTCATCTTTCATAGTGTGATAGTTTTCAGCGGCCTTTATCGTGGGTTTGGAAGAGCGCTTCGGTCGGACAACTTGGTCTGCTGAAAGCGTGGGCTCTGCCTCCTGGGCTTCATAATGGACAGTATCAGGTTGTATTTGCTCTGTTTCAGCAGTGGGGAACTGTCCAAGGTCTTTTTCAGCCATTTTGATTTAAGGTGTACTGTCTCTTTAAGAAACTTGACTTTTGAATAGGGGTCCAAAAATCGTTGTGCAGCTCTGCAAGGACTCCCTGATGAGATTCCCAAGGTGTCTTCAGTAAAACTTGGGGTTCGCAGTGCAGCGATGTGCAGTAATGGGGTATAATGTACTGCAAGTGTATAGAAGGCGTATAGCAAGAGAGAAACAGCAGGTGCATAAACTGTCCCTTTACAATGCGAGCAGAGGTGACACAGGACGTGGCAGATGGGAGAGCTTCCCCTTAGGCTTGTCCAGGCATGCACTGTGCAGGCAGACTAGTGCACAAGGCTTGTTGCTAGGCAGATTACAGGGGAAGTTACAGGGCTCTTAGGGATCTGTAGCCGGGGTATTGAGCTCTTAAGCAGTCTTCTGACTGTTCTGTCCCCACTTAAAGGCGATGGAAGGTGCGTAGTTGTGAGAGGTTGTGAGAGTCTTACCTTCGTTTTTCCTATAGGTGGGGCAGACAGGACCAGAGCGCTCCAGAGTGAAAACATGCACAAGCTGAGATGAAACAATGGTGGTTTATTTTCTCCAAAGGTTAGGACATGCAGAGTGCAGTAATCCAAGTACCTGGCATTGAAATCTTCCAGTGATGCTTGCCTCTGTAGCTACTACGTGGTCAGAAGACTTTGCTCCTAGTAGCTCCAATAAGGGATGTTGTTCTCACAAAAGCTCTGGCTGGAATGAACATCCCAGGAAGTGATGCAAGAGGGTCATCAGACACTCCCATGGGCTGGGCAAAGGAAACAGAGGAGCCGAAAGGTCTGACCAGTAGATGGCAGCAGAGACAAGCATGAAAAACATTAAATAACAGTTTTAACTAAGACAAATAGAAACAGCACAGATGTGCCACCCCCGTGCCAGCAGCCGGGCTGCTCAGATCCGGATCCGCAGTGTGGCTCGAGGGATTCTACCGGACCCAGGGGTCGCGCGGACACTTCAAATAAAAGGGGACGTATTTGTACGGGATTTGCCGTAAACTGTCTGTGACGCCACCCACGGTGTGTGGTGAAATGTGGCACCACCACTGCTGTTGTTAGACTCCCAGGGGCGATGGGATGGCAGCTGGATGTTAACCAATTCGTGGGTAGGGGTGGATGCCCCGGGGCTCAGTGTCTCTATACCGGGGATGGTGATTGCAGGGGCCGGCGCGCCTGGTCGGACCGGGGGATGTTAGGTTACTCAAGGTTGAATAAATCACACAAGTCCAGTGGTAAACCAAGGTGCTGGTGGCCGGCCGCCGCGGTCGGGTGTATCTGGTCCCACACCCGGGCTGATGATCCGTATCACTTTCCTCTGCACTCAGTGTGTGGTGTGTTGGACTTCCCGGTGTGAAACACGGGAGTCCGCTCCCGGTCCTTTTTGTTGGGAGCCTTGCCCGCTGACGCTAACCCTTGGGATCTACCGGGCCCTGGCGGATGCCCTATCCCTCTCGGTGGGTGGTTGTCTGCTTTTGGAACTTTGGTTGGGACAGGACCTATAATCCTGCCCTCAATTGGTTAATTAGCTAGGTCGTTGGTTCCGGTCCTGGCTTCAGGGTCCAAGTACCCCCTCTGTGCACGGTTTCCGGGTTTGTTCTCTGGTGTCAGTGCCGGCGGGCTCCAACCCTGTCCCGGTCCACCTCGGATCTCCGGCAGCCGTCTTCCCATCTCCTGTTAGATACAGACCACCGTCTGCTACCTAGCCAGTACGCCGGGGCTCCAACCCCGACGACTTTCCTTTCTGACTCCGCACTTTACTGGAGCTACACTGCTCCCCTTGAACTTCGACTAGAGTCTTCCAACTTTCAACTTAGACTACACTACTGCTTTTCCCGCCCCGGGTTCTCCAGACCCCTAGGTGGGCGTTCTCCATCTGCCTAGTCCCACCCACTGGTGTGTCTGTCCTACCCTAAGGAGGGTGGCTAGGATTTCAGGTCGGCTGTATGTAACCCTGTGTGGGAAGGTGTTGTGCGGGGGCCTCTCTGTGTGACTACCTGGTTTTGCCAGGGCGTCACACAGGCCGGTGTGTGGGTCACCTCAGTGGTAACCTCTGAGTCTGGGAGTGGCTGTCATTGTTCTCCTCCACTGTGGCCTCCTGATATTTACAGGCCATTGTGTGGGTCACCTCAGTGGTAACCTCTGAGTCTGGGAGTGCCTGTCATGGTTCTCCTCCGGTGTGCCCTCCTGATATTTACAGGCCATTGTGTGGGTCACCTCAGTGGTAACCTCTGAGTCTGGGAGTGGCTGTCATTGTTCTCCTCCGCTGTGCCCTCCTGATATTTACAGGCCATTGTGTGGGTCATCTCAGTGGTAACCTCTGAGTCTGGGAGTGCTTGTCATTGTTCTCCTCCGCTGTGGTCTCCTGATATTTGCAGGCCGGTGTGTGGGTCACCTCAGTGGTAACCTCTGAGTCTCGGAGTCCCTGTCATGGTTCTCCTCCGATGTGCCCTCCTGATATTTGCAGGCCGGTGTGTGGGTCACCTCAGTGGTAACCTCTGAGTCTGGGAGTGCTTGTCATTGTTCTCCTCCACTATGGCCTCCTGATATTTACAGGCCATTCTGTAGGTCACCTCAGTGGTAACCTCTGAGTCTCGGAGTGCTTGTCATTGTTCTCCTCCACTGTGGCCTCCTGATATTTACAGGCCATTGTGTGGGTCACCTCAGTGGTAACCTCTGAGACTGGGAGTGCTTGTCATTGTTCTCCTCCACTGTGGCCTTTTGATATTTGCAGGCCGGTGTGTGGGTCACCTCAGTGGTAACCTCTGAGTCTGGGAGTGCCTGTCATGGTTCTCCTCCGCTGTGCCCTCCTGATATTTGCAGGCCGGTGTGTGGGTCACCTCAGTGGTAACCTCTGAGTCTGGGAGTGCTTGTCATTGTTCTCCTCCGCTGTGGCCTCCTGATATTTGCAGGCCGGTGTGTGGGTCACCTCAGTGGTAACCTCTGAGTCTCGGAGTGCCTGTCATGGTTCTCCTCCACTGTGCCCTCCTGATATTTGCAGGCCGGTGTGTGGGTCACCTCAGTAGTAACCTCTGAGTCTGGGAGTGCTTGTCATTTTTCTCCTCCGCTGTGGCCTCCTGATATTTGCAGGCCAGTGTGTGGGTCACCTCAGTGGTAACCTCTGAGTCTCGGAGTCCCTGTCATGGTTCTCCTCCGATGTGCCCTCCTGATATTTGCAGGCCGGTGTGTGGGTCACCTCAGTGGTAACCTCTGAGTCTGGGAGTGCCTGTCATGGTTCTCCTCCGCTGTGCCCTCCTGATATTTGCAGGCCAGTGTGTGGGTCACCTCCGTGGTAACCTCTGAGTCTCGGAGTGCTTGTCATGGTTATCCTTCGCTGTGGCCTCCTGATATTTACAGGCCGGTGTGTGGGTCACCTCAGTGGTAACCTCTGAGTCTGGGAGTGCTTGTCATTGTTCTCCTCCGCTGTGGCCTCCTGATATTTACAGGCCATTGTGTGGGTCACTTCAGTGGTAACCTCTGAGTCTAGGAGTGCTTGTCATGGTTCTCCTCCGCTGTGCCCTCCTGATATTTGCAGGCCGGTGTGTGGGTCACCTCAGTGGTAACCTCTGAGTCTGGGAGTGCTTGTCATTGTTCTCCTCCACTGTGGCCTTCTGATATTTACAGGCCATTGTGTGGGTCACCTCAGTGGTAACCTCTGAGTCTAGGAGTGCTTGTCATGGTTCTCCTCCACTGTGGCCTCCTGATATTTGCAGGCTGGTGTGTGGGTCACCTCAGTGGTAACCTCTGAGTCTGGGAGTGGCTGTCATGGTTCTCCTCCGCTGTGCCCTCCTGATATTTGCAGGCCGGTGTGTGGGTCACCTCAGTGGTAACCTCTGAGACTGGGAGCCTCTGTCATGGTTCTCCTCCGCTGTGGCCTCCTGATATTTGCAGGCCGGTGTGTGGGTCACCTCAGTGGTAACCTCTGAGTCTGGGAGTCCCTGTCATGGTTCTCCTCCGCTGTGGCCTCCTGATATTTACAGGCCATTGTGTGGGTCACCTCAGTGGTAACCTCTGAGTCTGGGAGTGCTTGTCATTGTTCTCCTCCACTGTGGCCTCCTGATATTTACAGGCCATTGTGTGGGTCACCTCAGTGGTAACCTCTGAGTCTCGGAGTGCCTGTCATGGTTCTCCTCCGCTGTGCTCTCCTGATATTTGCAGGCCGGTGTGTGGGTCACCTCAGTAGTAACCTCTGAGTCTGGGAGTGCTTGTCATTGTTCTCCTCCACTGTGGCCTCCTGATATTTGCAGGCTGGTGTGTGGGTCACCTCAGTGGAAACCTCTGAGTCTGGGAGTCCCTGTCATGGTTCTCCTCCGCTGTGCCCTCCTGATATTTGCAGGCCGGTGTGTGGGTCACCTCAGTGGTAACCTCTGAGTCTGGGAGTGCTTGTCATTGTTCTCCTCCACTGTGGCCTCCTGATATTTACAGGCCATTGTGTTGGTCACCTCAGTGGTAACCTCTGAGTCTAGGAGTGCTTGTCATGGTTCTCCTCCGCTGTGGCCTCCTGATATTTGCAGGCCGGTGTGTGAGTCACCCCAGTGGTAACCTCTGAGTCTGGGAGTGCTTGTCATTGTTCTCCTCCACTGTGGCCTCCTGATATTTACAGGCCATTGTGTGGGTCACCTCAGTGGTAACCTCTGAGTCTGGGATTGCCTGTCATGGTTCTCCTCCGCTGTGCCCTCCTGATATTTGCAGGTCGGTGTGTGGGTCACCTCAGTGGTAACCTCTGAGTCTGGGAGTGCCTGTCATGGTTCTCCTCCGCTGTGCCCTCCTGATATTTGCAGGCCAGTGTGTGGGTCACCTCCGTGGTAACCTCTGAGTCTCGGAGTGCTTGTCATGGTTATCCTTCGCTGTGGCCTCCTGATATTTACAGGCCGGTGTGTGGGTCACCTCAGTGGTAACCTCTGAGTCTGGGAGTGCTTGTCATTGTTCTCCTCCGCTGTGGCCTCCTGATATTTACAGCCCATTGTGTGGGTCACTTCAGTGGTAACCTCTGAGTCTAGGAGTGCTTGTCATGGTTCTCCTCCGCTGTGCCCTCCTGATATTTGCAGGCCGGTGTGTGGGTCACCTCAGTGGTAACCTCTGAGTCTGGGAGTGCTTGTCATTGTTCTCCTCCACTGTGGCCTTCTGATATTTACAGGCCATTGTGTGGGTCACCTCAGTGGTAACCTCTGAGTCTAGGAGTGCTTGTCATGGTTCTCCTCCACTGTGGCCTCCTGATATTTGCAGGCTGGTGTGTGGGTCACCTCAGTGGTAACCTCTGAGTCTGGGAGTGGCTGTCATGGTTCTCCTCCGCTGTGCCCTCCTGATATTTGCAGGCCGGTGTGTGGGTCACCTCAGTGGTAACCTCTGAGACTGGGAGCCTCTGTCATGGTTCTCCTCCGCTGTGGCCTCCTGATATTTGCAGGCCGGTGTGTGGGTCACCTCAGTGGTAACCTCTGAGTCTGGGAGTCCCTGTCATGGTTCTCCTCCGCTGTGGCCTCCTGATATTTACAGGCCATTGTGTGGGTCACCTCAGTGGTAACCTCTGAGTCTGGGAGTGCTTGTCATTGTTCTCCTCCACTGTGGCCTCCTGATATTTACAGGCCATTGTGTGGGTCACCTCAGTGGTAACCTCTGAGTCTCGGAGTGCCTGTCATGGTTCTCCTCCGCTGTGCTCTCCTGATATTTGCAGGCCGGTGTGTGGGTCACCTCAGTAGTAACCTCTGAGTCTGGGAGTGCTTGTCATTGTTCTCCTCCACTGTGGCCTCCTGATATTTGCAGGCTGGTGTGTGGGTCACCTCAGTGGTAACCTCTGAGTCTGGGAGTCCCTGTCATGGTTCTCCTCCGCTGTGCCCTCCTGATATTTGCAGGCCGGTGTGTGGGTCACCTCAGTGGTAACCTCTGAGTCTGGGAGTGCTTGTCATTGTTCTCCTCCACTGTGGCCTCCTGATATTTACAGGCCATTGTGTTGGTCACCTCAGTGGTAACCTCTGAGTCTAGGAGTGCTTGTCATGGTTCTCCTCCGCTGTGGCCTCCTGATATTTGCAGGCCGGTGTGTGAGTCACCCCAGTGGTAACCTCTGAGTCTGGGAGTGCTTGTCATTGTTCTCCTCCACTGTGGCCTCCTGATATTTACAGGCCATTGTGTGGGTCACCTCAGTGGTAACCTCTGAGTCTGGGATTGCCTGTCATGGTTCTCCTCCGCTGTGCCCTCCTGATATTTGCAGGTCGGTGTGTGGGTCACCTCAGTGGTAACCTCTGAGTCTCGGAGTGCCTGTCATGGTTCTCCTCCGCTGTGCTCTCCTGATATTTGCAGGCCGGTGTGTGGGTCACCTCAGTAGTAACCTCTGAGTCTGGGAGTGCTTGTCATTGTTCTCCTCCACTGTGGCCTCCTGATATTTACAGGCCATTGTGTGGGTCACCTCAGTGGTAACCTCTGAGTCTGGGATTGCCTGTCATAGTTCTCCTCCGCTGTGCCCTCCTGATATTTGCAGGTCGGTGTGTGGGTCACCTCAGTGGTAACCTCTGAGTGTCGGAGTGCCTGTCATTGTTCTCCTCCGCTGTGGCCTCCTAATATTTGCAGGCCGGTGAATGGGTCACCTCAGTGGTAACCTCTGAGTCTGGGAGTGCTTGTCATTGTTCTCCTCCACTGTGGCCTCCTGATATTTACAGGCCATTGTGTGGGTCACCTCAGTGGTAACCTCTGAGTCTCGGAGTGCCTGTCATGATTCTCCTCCGCTGTGCCCTCCTGATATTTGCAGGCCGGTGTGTGGGTCACCTCAGTAGTAACCTCTGAGTCTGGGAGTGCTTGTCATTGTTCTCCTCCGCTGTGCCCTCCTGATATTTGCAGGCCGGTGTGTGGGTCACCTCAGTAGTAACCTCTGAGTCTGGGAGTGCTTGTCATTTTTCTCCTCCGCTGTGGCCTCCTGATATTTGCAGGCCGGTGTGTGGGTCACCTCAGTGGTAACCTCTGAGTCTGGGAGTGGCTGTCATGGTTCTCCTCCGCTGTTGGCTCCTGATATTTGCAGGCCGGTGTGTGGGTCACCTCAGTGGTAACCTCTGAGTCTGGGAGTGCCTGTCATGGTTCTCCTCCACTGTGGCCTCCTGATATTTACAGGCCATTGTGTGGGTCACCTCAGTGGTAACCTCTGAGTCTGGGAGTGTCTGTCATGATTCTCCTCTGCTGTGGCCTCCTGATATTTGCAGGCCGGTGTGTGGGTCACCTCAGTGGTAACCTCTGAGTCTGGGAGTGCTTGTCATTGTTCTCCTCCGCTGTGGCCTCCTGATATTTGCAGGCCGGTTTGTGGGTCACCTCAGTGGTAACCCCTGAGTCTGGGAGTCCCTGTCATGGTTCTCCTCCACTGTGGCCTCCTGATATTTGCAGGCCGGTGTGTGGGTCACCTCAGTGGTAACCTCTGAGTCTGGGAGTGCCTGTCATGGTTCTCCTCCACTGTGGCCTCCTGATATTTACAGGCCATTGTGTGGGTCACCTCAGTGGTAACCTCTGAGTCTAGGAGTGCTTGTCATGGTTGTCCTCCACTGTGGCCTCCTGATATTTGCAGACTGGTGTGTGGGTCACCTCAGTGGTAACCTCTGAGTCTGGGAGTGGCTGTCATGGTTCTCCTCCGCTGTGCCCTCCTGATATTTGCAGGCCGGTGTGTGGGTCACCTCAGTGGTAACCTCTGAGTCTGGGAGCCTCTGTCATGGTTCTCCTCCGCTGTGGCCTCCTGATATTTGCAGGCCGGTGTGTGGGTCACCTCAGTGGTAACCTCTGAGTCTGGGAGTCCCTGTCATGGTTCTCCTCCGCTGTGGCCTCCTGATATTTACAGGCCATTGTGTGGGTCACCTCAGTGGTAACCTCTGAGTCTGGGAGTGCTTGTCATGGTTCTCCTCCGCTGTGCCCTCCTGATATTTGCAGGCCGGTGTGTGGGTCACCTCAGTGGTAACCTCTGAGTCTGGGAGTGCTTGTCATTGTTCTCCTCCACTGTGGCCTCCTGATATTTACAGGCCATTGTGTGGGTCACCTCAGTGGTAAGCTCTGAGTCTAGGAGTGCTTGTCATGGTTCTCCTCCGCTGTGCTCTCCTGATATTTGCAGGCCGGTGTGTGGGTCACCTCAGTAGTAACCTCTGAGTCTGGGAGTGCTTGTCATTGTTCTCCTCCACTGTGGCCTCCTGATATTTGCAGGCTGGTGTGTGGGTCACCTCAGTGGTAACCTCTGAGTCTAGGAGTGCCTGTCATGGTTCTCCTCTGCTATGGCCTCCTGATATTTGCAGGCCGGTGTGTTGGTCACCTCAGTGGTAACCTCTGAGTCTGGGAGTCCCTGTCATGGTTCTCCTCCGCTGTGCCCTCCTGATATTTGCAGGCCGGTGTGTGGGTCACCTCAGTGGTAACCTCTGAGTCTGGGAGTGCTTGTCATTGTTCTCCTCCACTGTGGCCTCCTGATATTTACAGGCCATTGTGTGGGTCACCTCAGTGGTAAGCTCTGAGTCTAGGAGTGCTTGTCATGGTTCTCCTCCGCTGTGCCCTCCTGATATTTGCAGGCCGGTGTGTGGGTCACCTCAGTGGTAAGCTCTGAGTCTAGGAGTGCTTGTCATGGTTCTCCTCCGCTGTGGCCTCCTGATATTTGCAGGCCGGTGTGTGGGTCACCTCAGTGGTAACCTCTGAGTCTGGGAGTCCCTGTCATGGTTCTCCTCCGCTGTGGCCTCCTGATATTTACAGGCAATTGTGTGGGTCACCTCAGTGGTAACCTCTGAGTCTAGGAGTGCTTGTCATGGTTCTCCTCCGCTGTGCCCTCCTGATATTTGCAGGCCGGTTTGTGGGTCACCTCAGTGGTAACCTCTGAGTCTGGGAGTGCTTGTCATTTTTCTCCTCCACTGTGGCCTCCTGATATTTACAGGCCATTGTGTGGGTCACCTCAGTGGTAACCTCTGAGTCTCGGAGTGCCTGTCATGGTTCTCCTCCGCTGTGCCCTCCTGATATTTGCAGGCCGGTGTGTGGGTCACCTCAGTGGTAACCTCTGAGCCTGGGAGTGCTTGTCATGGTTCTCCTCCGCTGTGGCCTCCTGATATTTGCAGGCCGGTGTGTGGGTCACCTCAGTGGTAACCTCTGAGTCTGGGAGTCCCTGTCATGGTTCTCCTCCGCTGTGGCCTCCTGATATTTACAGGCCATTGTGTGGGTCACCTCAGTGGTAACCTCTGAGTCTGGGAGTGCTTGTCATGGTTCTCCTCCGCTGTGGCCTCCTGATATTTGCAGGCCGGTGTGTGGGTCACCTCAGTGGTAACCTCTGAGTCTGGGAGTGCTTGTCATGGTTCTCCTCCGCTGTGGCCTCCTGATATTTACAGGCCATTGTGTGGGTCACCTCAGTGGTAACCTCTGAGTCTCAGAGTGCCTGTCATGGTTCTCCTCTGCTATGGCCTCCTGATATTTGCAGGCCGGTGTGTTGGTCACCTCAGTGGTAACCTCTGAGTCTGGGAGTCCCTGTCATGGTTCTCCTCCGCTGTGCCCTCCTGATATTTGCAGGCCGGTGTGTGGGTCACCTCAGTGGTAACCTCTGAGTCTGGGAGTGCTTGTCATTGTTCTCCTCCACTGTGGCCTCCTGATATTTACAGGCCATTGTGTGGGTCACCTCAGTGGTAAGCTCTGAGTCTAGGAGTGCTTGTCATGGTTCTCCTCCGCTGTGCCCTCCTGATATTTGCAGGCCGGTGTGTGGGTCACCTCAGTGGTAACCTCTGAGTCTAGGAGTGCTTGTCATGGTTCTCCTCCGCTGTGGCCTCCTGATATTTGCAGGCCGGTGTGTGGGTCACCTCAGTGGTAACCTCTGAGTCTGGGAGTCCCTGTCATGGTTCTCCTCCGCTGTGGCCTCCTGATATTTACAGGCAATTGTGTGGGTCACCTCAGTGGTAACCTCTGAGTCTAGGAGTGCTTGTCATGGTTCTCCTCCGCTGTGCCCTCCTGATATTTGCAGGCCGGTTTGTGGGTCACCTCAGTGGTAACCTCTGAGTCTGGGAGTGCTTGTCATTTTTCTCCTCCACTGTGGCCTCCTGATATTTACAGGCCATTGTGTGGGTCACCTCAGTGGTAACCTCTGAGTCTCGGAGTGCCTGTCATGGTTCTCCTCCGCTGTGCCCTCCTGATATTTGCAGGCCGGTGTGTGGGTCACCTCAGTGGTAACCTCTGAGCCTGGGAGTGCTTGTCATGGTTCTCCTCCGCTGTGGCCTCCTGATATTTGCAGGCCGGTGTGTGGGTCACCTCAGTGGTAACCTCTGAGTCTGGGAGTCCCTGTCATGGTTCTCCTCCGCTGTGGCCTCCTGATATTTACAGGCCATTGTGTGGGTCACCTCAGTGGTAACCTCTGAGTCTGGGAGTGCTTGTCATGGTTCTCCTCCGCTGTGGCCTCCTGATATTTGCAGGCCGGTGTGTGGGTCACCTCAGTGGTAACCTCTGAGTCTGGGAGTGCTTGTCATGGTTCTCCTCCGCTGTGGCCTCCTGATATTTACAGGCCATTGTGTGGGTCACCTCAGTGGTAACCTCTGAGTCTCAGAGTGCCTGTCATGGTTCTCCTCCGCTGTGCTCTCCTGATATTTGCAGGCCGGTGTGTGGGTCACCTCAGTGATAACCTCTGAGTCTGGGAGTGCTTGTCATTTTTCTCCTCCACTGTGGCATCCTGATATTTACAGGCCATTGTGTGGGTCACCTCAGTGGTAACCTCTGAGTCTCGGAGTGCCTGTCATGGTTCTCCTCTGCTGCGCTCTCCTGATATTTGCAGGCCGGTGTGTGGGTCACCTCAGTAGTAACCTCTGAGTCTGGGAGTGCTTGTCATTTTTCTCCTCCACTGTGGCCTCCTGATATTTACAGGCCATTGTGTGGGTCACCTCAGTGGTAACCTCTGAGTCTCGGAGTGCCTGTCATGGTTCTCCTCCGCTGTGCTTTCCTGATATTTGCAGGCCGGTGTGTGGGTCACCTCAGTAGTAACCTCTGAGTCTGGGAGTGCTTGTCATTGTTCTTCTCCACTGTGGCCTCCTGATATTTACAGGCCATTGTGTGGGTCACCTCAGTGGTAACCTCTGAGTCTGGGATTGCCTGTCATGGTTCTCCTCCGCTGTGCCATCCTGATATTTGCAGGTCGGTGTGTGGGTCACCTCAGTGGTAACCTCTGAGTCTGGGAGTCCCTGTCATGGTTCTCCTCCGCTGTGGCCTCCTGATATTTACAGGCCATTGTGTGGGTCACCTCAGTGGTAACCTCTGAGTCTAGGAATGCTTGTCATGGTTCTCCTCCGCTGTGCCCTCCTGATATTTGCAGGCCGGTGTGTGGGTCACCTCAGTGGTAACCTCTGAGTCTGGGAGTGCTTGTCATTTTTCTCCTCCACTGTGGCCTCCTGATATTTACAGGCCATTGTGTGGGTCACCTCAGTGGTAACCTCTGAGTCTAGGAGTGCCTGTCATGGTTCTCCTCTGCTGCGCTCTCCTGATATTTGCAGGCCGGTGTGTGGGTCACCTCAGTAGTAACCTCTGAGTCTGGGAGTGCTTGTCATTGTTCTCCTCCACTGTGGCCTCCTGATATTTACAGGCCATTGTGTGGGTCACCTCAGTGGTAACCTCTGAGTCTGGGATTGCCTGTCATGGTTCTCCTCCGCTGTGGCCTCCTGATATTTACAGGCCATTGTGTGGGTCACCTCAGTGGTAACCTCTGAGTCTGGGAGTGCTTGTCATTGTTCTCCTCCGCTGTGGCCTCCTGATATTTGCAGGCCGGTGTGTGGGTCACCTCAGTGGTAACCTCTGAGTCTGGGAGTGGCTGTCATGGTTCTCCTCCGCTGTGCCCTCCTGATATTTGCAGGTCGGTGTGTGGGTCACCTCAGTGGTAACCTCTGAGTCTGGGAGTGCTTGTCATTTTTCTCCTCCACTGTGGCCTCCTGATATTTACAGGCCATTGTGTGGGTCACCTCAGTGGTAACCTCTGAGTCTCGGAGTGCCTGTCATGGTTCTCCTCCGCTGTGCTCTCCTGATATTTGCAGGCCGGTGTGTGGGTCACCTCAGTAGTAACCTCTGAGTCTGGGAGTGCTTGTCATTGTTCTTCTCCACTGTGGCCTCCTGATATTTACAGGCCATTGTGTGGGTCACCTCAGTGGTAACCTCTGAGTCTGGGATTGCCTGTCATGGTTCTCCTCCGCTGTGCCCTCCTGATATTTGCAGGTCGGTGTGTGGGTCACCTCAGTGGTAACCTCTGAGTCTCGGAGTGCCTGTCATTGTTCTCCTCCACTGTGGCCTCCTGATATTTGCAGGCTGGTGTGTGGGTCACCTCAGTGGTAACCTCTGAGTCTAGGAGTGCCTGTCATGGTTCTCCTCTGCTATGGCCTCCTGATATTTGCAGGCCGGTGTGTGGGTCACCTCAGTGGTAACCTCTTAGTCTGGGAGTCCCTGTCATGGTTCTCCTCCGCTGTGGCCTCCTGATATTTACAGGCCATTGTGTGGGTCACCTCAGTGGTAACCTCTGAGTCTCAGAGTGCCTGTCATGGTTTTCCTCTGCTGCGCTTTCCTGATATTTGCAGGCCGGTGTGTGGGTCACCTCAGTAGTAACCTCTGAGTCTGGGAGTGCTTGTCATTGTTCTCCTCCACTGTGGCCTCCTGATATTTACAGGCCATTGTGTGGGTCACCTCAGTGGTAACCTCTGAGTCTGGGATTGCCTGTCATGGTTCTCCTCCGCTGTGCCCTCCTGATATTTGCAGGTCGGTGTGTGGGTCACCTCAGTGGTAACCTCTGAGTCTGGGAGTGCTTGTCATTTTTCTCCTCCACTGTGGCCTCCTGATATTTACAGGCCATTGTGTGGGTCACATCAGTGGTAACCTCTGAGTCTCGGAGTGCTTGTCATTGTTCTCTTCCGCTGTGGTCTCCTGATATTTGCAGGCCGGTGTGTGGGTCACCTCAGTGGTAACCTCTGAGTCTCGGAGTGCCTGTCATGGTTCTCCTCCGCTGTGCTCTCCTGATATTTGCAGGCCGGTGTGTGGGTCACCTCAGTAGTAACCTCTGAGTCTGGGAGTGCTTGTCATTGTTCTTCTCCACTGTGGCCTCCTGATATTTACAGGCTATTGTGTGGGTCACCTCAGTGGTAACCTCTGAGTCTGGGATTGCCTGTCATGGTTCTCCTCCGCTGTGCCCTCCTGATATTTGCAGGTCGGTGTGTGGGTCACCTCAGTGGTAACCTCTGAGTCTCGGAGTGCCTGTCATTGTTCTCCTCCACTGTGGCCTCCTGATATTTGCAGGCTGGTGTGTGGGTCACCTCAGTGGTAACCTCTGAGTCTAGGAGTGCCTGTCATGGTTCTCCTCTGCTATGGCCTCCTGATATTTGCAGGCCGGTGTGTGGGTCACCTCAGTGGTAACCTCTGAGTCTGGGAGTCCCTGTCATGGTTCTCCTCCGCTGTGCCTTCCTGATATTTGCAGGCCGGTGTGTGGATCACCTCAGTGGTAACCTCTGAGTCTGGGAGTGCTTGTCATTGTTCTCCTCCACTGTGGCCTCCTGATATTTACAGGCCATTGTGTGGGTCACCTCAGTGGTAAGCTCTGAGTCTAGGAGTGCTTGTCATGGTTCTCCTCCGCTGTGGCCTCCTGATATTTGCAGGCCGGTGTGTGGGACACCTCAGTGGTAACCTCTGAGTCTGGGAGTCCCTGTCATGGTTCTCCTCCGCTGTGGCCTCCTGATATTTACAGGCCATTGTGTGGGTCACCTCAGTGGTAACCTCTGAGTCTAGGAGTGCTTGTCATGGTTCTCCTCCGCTGTGCCCTTCTGATATTTGCAGGCCGGTGTGTGGGTCACCTCAGTGGTAACCTCTGAGTCTGGGAGTGCTTGTCATTTTTCTCCTCCACTGTGGCCTCCTGATATTTACAGGCCATTGTGTGGGTCACCTCAGTGGGAGCCTCTGTCATGGTTCTCCTCCGCTGTGGCCTCCTGATATTTGCAGGCCGGTGTGTGGGTCACCTCAGTGGTAACCTCTGAGTCTGGGAGTCCCTGTCATGGTTCTCCTCCGCTGTGGCCTCCTGATATTTACAGGCCATTGTGTGGGTCACCTCAGTGGTAACCTCTGAGTCTAGGAGTGCTTGTCATGGTTCTCCTCCGCTGTGCCCTCCTGATATTTGCAGGCCGGTGTGTGGGTCACCTCAGTAGTAACCTCTGAGTCTGGGAGTGCTTGTCATTGTTCTCCTCCACTGTGGCCTCCTGATATTTACAGGCCATTGTGTGGGTCACCTCAGTGGTAACCTCTGAGTCTCGGAGTGCCTGTCATGGTTCTCCTCCGCTGTGCTCTCCTGATATTTGCAGGCCGGTGTGTGGGTCACCTCAGTAGTAACCTCTGAGTCTGGGAGTGCTTGTCATTGTTCTTCTCCACTGTGGCCTCCTGATATTTACAGGCCATTGTGTGGGTCACCTCAGTGGTAACCTCTGAGTCTGGGATTGCCTGTCATGGTTCTCCTCCGCTGTGCCCTCCTGATATTTGCAGGTCGGTGTGTGGGTCACCTTAGTGGTAACCTCTGAGTCTCGGAGTGCCTGTCATTTTTCTCCTCCACTGTGGCCTCCTGATATTTACAGGCCATTGTGTGGGTCACCTCAGTGGTAACCTCTGAGTCTGGGCTTGTCTGTCATGGTTCTCCTCCGCTGTGCCCCCCTGATATTTGCAGGTCGGTGTGTGGGTCACCTCAGTGGTAACCTCTGAGTCTCGGAGTGCCTGTCATTGTTCTCCTCCGCTGTGGCCTCCTGATATTTGCAGGCCGGTGTGTGGGTCACCTCAGTGGTAACCTCTGAGACTGGGAGTCCCTGTCATGGTTCTCCTCCACTGTGCCCTCCTGATATTTGCAGGCCGGTGTGTGGGTCACCTCAGTGGTAACCTCTGAGTCTGGGAGTGCTTGTCATTGTTCTCCTCCACTGTGGCCTCCTGATATTTACAGGCCATTGTGTGGGTCACCTCAGTGGTAACCTCTGAGTCTGGGAGTGCCTGTCATGGTTCTCCTCCGCTGTGGCCTCCTGATATTTGCAGGCTGGTGTGTGGGTCACCTCAGTGGTAACCTCTGAGTCTGGGAGTGGCTGTCATGGTTCTCCTCCGCTGTGCCCTCCTGATATTTGCAGGCCGGTGTGTGGGTCACCTCAGTGGTAACCTCTGAGTCTCGGAGTGCCTGTCATTGTTCTCCTCCACTGTGGCCTCCTGATATTTGCAGGCTGGTGTGTGGGTCACCTCAGTGGTAACCTCTGAGTCTAGGAGTGCCTGTCATGGTTCTCCTCTGCTATGGCCTCCTGATATTTGCAGGCCGGTGTGTGGGTCACCTCAGTGGTAACCTCTTAGTCTGGGAGTCCCTGTCATGGTTCTCCTCCGCTGTGGCCTCCTGATATTTACAGGCCATTGTGTGGGTCACCTCAGTGGTAACCTCTGAGTCTCAGAGTGCCTGTCATGGTTTTCCTCTGCTGCGCTTTCCTGATATTTGGAGGCCGGTGTGTGGGTCACCTCAGTAGTAACCTCTGAGTCTGGGAGTGCTTGTCATTGTTCTCCTCCACTGTGGCCTCCTGATATTTACAGGCCATTGTGTGGGTCACCTCAGTGGTAACCTCTGAGTCTGGGATTGCCTGTCATGGTTCTCCTCCGCTGTGCCCTCCTGATATTTGCAGGTCGGTGTGTGGGTCACCTCAGTGGTAACCTCTGAGTCTGGGAGTGCTTGTCATTTTTCTCCTCCACTGTGGCCTCCTGATATTTACAGGCCATTGTGTGGGTCACATCAGTGGTAACCTCTGAGTCTCGGAGTGCCTGTCATGGTTCTCCTCCGCTGTGCTCTCCTGATATTTGCAGGCCGGTGTGTGGGTCACCTCAGTAGTAACCTCTGAGTCTGGGAGTGCTTGTCATTGTTCTTCTCCACTGTGGCCTCCTGATATTTACAGGCTATTGTGTGGGTCACCTCAGTGGTAACCTCTGAGTCTGGGATTGCCTGTCATGGTTCTCCTCCGCTGTGCCCTCCTGATATTTGCAGGTCGGTGTGTGGGTCACCTCAGTGGTAACCTCTGAGTCTCGGAGTGCCTGTCATTGTTCTCCTCCACTGTGGCCTCCTGATATTTGCAGGCTGGTGTGTGGGTCACCTCAGTGGTAACCTCTGAGTCTAGGAGTGCCTGTCATGGTTCTCCTCTGCTATGGCCTCCTGATATTTGCAGGCCGGTGTGTGGGTCACCTCAGTGGTAACCTCTGAGTCTGGGAGTCCCTGTCATGGTTCTCCTCCGCTGTGCCTTCCTGATATTTGCAGGCCGGTGTGTGGATCACCTCAGTGGTAACCTCTGAGTCTGGGAGTGCTTGTCATTGTTCTCCTCCACTGTGGCCTCCTGATATTTACAGGCCATTGTGTGGGTCACCTCAGTGGTAAGCTCTGAGTCTAGGAGTGCTTGTCATGGTTCTCCTCCGCTGTGGCCTCCTGATATTTGCAGGCCGGTGTGTGGGTCACCTCAGTGGTAACCTCTGAGTCTGGGAGTCCCTGTCATGGTTCTCCTCCGCTGTGGCCTCCTGATATTTACAGGCCATTGTGTGGGTCACCTCAGTGGTAACCTCTGAGTCTAGGAGTGCTTGTCATGGTTCTCCTCCGCTGTGCCCTTCTGATATTTGCAGGCCGGTGTGTGGGTCACCTCAGTGGTAACCTCTGAGTCTGGGAGTGCTTGTCATTTTTCTCCTCCACTGTGGCCTCCTGATATTTACAGGCCATTGTGTGGGTCACCTCAGTGGGAGCCTCTGTCATGGTTCTCCTCCGCTGTGGCCTCCTGATATTTGCAGGCCGGTGTGTGGGTCACCTCAGTGGTAACCTCTGAGTCTGGGAGTCCCTGTCATGGTTCTCCTCCGCTGTGGCCTCCTGATATTTACAGGCCATTGTGTGGGTCACCTCAGTGGTAACCTCTGAGTCTAGGAGTGCTTGTCATGGTTCTCCTCCGCTGTGCCCTCCTGATATTTGCAGGCCGGTGTGTGGGTCACCTCAGTAGTAACCTCTGAGTCTGGGAGTGCTTGTCATTGTTCTCCTCCACTGTGGCCTCCTGATATTTACAGGCCATTGTGTGGGTCACCTCAGTGGTAACCTCTGAGTCTCGGAGTGCCTGTCATGGTTCTCCTCCGCTGTGCTCTCCTGATATTTGCAGGCCGGTGTGTGGGTCACCTCAGTAGTAACCTCTGAGTCTGGGAGTGCTTGTCATTGTTCTTCTCCACTGTGGCCTCCTGATATTTACAGGCCATTGTGTGGGTCACCTCAGTGGTAACCTCTGAGTCTGGGATTGCCTGTCATGGTTCTCCTCCGCTGTGCCCTCCTGATATTTGCAGGTCGGTGTGTGGGTCACCTCAGTGGTAACCTCTGAGTCTCGGAGTGCCTGTCATTTTTCTCCTCCACTGTGGCCTCCTGATATTTACAGGCCATTGTGTGGGTCACCTCAGTGGTAACCTCTGAGTCTGGGCTTGCCTGTCATGGTTCTCCTCCGCTGTGCCCCCCTGATATTTGCAGGTCGGTGTGTGGGTCACCTCAGTGGTAACCTCTGAGTCTCGGAGTGCCTGTCATTGTTCTCCTCCGCTGTGGCCTCCTGATATTTGCAGGCCGGTGTGTGGGTCACCTCAGTGGTAACCTCTGAGACTGGGAGTCCCTGTCATGGTTCTCCTCCACTGTGCCCTCCTGATATTTGCAGGCCGGTGTGTGGGTCACCTCAGTGGTAACCTCTGAGTCTGGGAGTGCTTGTCATTGTTCTCCTCCACTGTGGCCTCCTGATATTTACAGGCCATTGTGTGGGTCACCTCAGTGGTAACCTCTGAGTCTGGGAGTGCCTGTCATGGTTCTCCTCCGCTGTGGCCTCCTGATATTTGCAGGCTGGTGTGTGGGTCACCTCAGTGGTAACCTCTGAGTCTGGGAGTGGCTGTCATGGTTCTCCTCCGCTGTGCCCTCCTGATATTTGCAGGCCGGTGTGTGGGTCACCTCAGTGGTAACCTCTGAGTCTCGGAGTGCCTGTCATTGTTCTCCTCCACTGTGGCCTCCTGATATTTGCAGGCTGGTGTGTGGGTCACCTCAGTGGTAACCTCTGAGTCTAGGAGTGCCTGTCATGGTTCTCCTCTGCTATGGCCTCCTGATATTTGCAGGCCGGTGTGTGGGTCACCTCAGTGGTAACCTCTTAGTCTGGGAGTCCCTGTCATGGTTCTCCTCCGCTGTGGCCTCCTGATATTTACAGGCCATTGTGTGGGTCACCTCAGTGGTAACCTCTGAGTCTCAGAGTGCCTGTCATGGTTTTCCTCTGCTGCGCTTTCCTGATATTTGCAGGCCGGTGTGTGGGTCACCTCAGTAGTAACCTCTGAGTCTGGGAGTGCTTGTCATTGTTCTCCTCCACTGTGGCCTCCTGATATTTACAGGCCATTGTGTGGGTCACCTCAGTGGTAACCTCTGAGTCTGGGATTGCCTGTCATGGTTCTCCTCCGCTGTGCCCTCCTGATATTTGCAGGTCGGTGTGTGGGTCACCTCAGTGGTAACCTCTGAGTCTGGGAGTGCTTGTCATTTTTCTCCTCCACTGTGGCCTCCTGATATTTACAGGCCATTGTGTGGGTCACATCAGTGGTAACCTCTGAGTCTCGGAGTGCCTCTCATGGTTCTCCTCCGCTGTGCTCTCCTGATATTTGCAGGCCGGTGTGTGGGTCACCTCAGTAGTAACCTCTGAGTCTGGGAGTGCTTGTCATTGTTCTTCTCCACTGTGGCCTCCTGATATTTACAGGCTATTGTGTGGGTCACCTCAGTGGTAACCTCTGAGTCTGGGATTGCCTGTCATGGTTCTCCTCCGCTGTGCCCTCCTGATATTTGCAGGTCGGTGTGTGGGTCACCTCAGTGGTAACCTCTGAGTCTCGGAGTGCCTGTCATTGTTCTCCTCCACTGTGGCCTCCTGATATTTGCAGGCTGGTGTGTGGGTCACCTCAGTGGTAACCTCTGAGTCTAGGAGTGCCTGTCATGGTTCTCCTCTGCTATGGCCTCCTGATATTTGCAGGCCGGTGTGTGGGTCACCTCAGTGGTAACCTCTGAGTCTGGGAGTCCCTGTCATGGTTCTCCTCCGCTGTGCCTTCCTGATATTTGCAGGCCGGTGTGTGGATCACCTCAGTGGTAACCTCTGAGTCTGGGAGTGCTTGTCATTGTTCTCCTCCACTGTGGCCTCCTGATATTTACAGGCCATTGTGTGGGTCACCTCAGTGGTAAGCTCTGAGTCTAGGAGTGCTTGTCATGGTTCTCCTCCGCTGTGGCCTCCTGATATTTGCAGGCCGGTGTGTGGGTCACCTCAGTGGTAACCTCTGAGTCTGGGAGTCCCTGTCATGGTTCTCCTCCGCTGTGGCCTCCTGATATTTACAGGCCATTGTGTGGGTCACCTCAGTGGTAACCTCTGAGTCTAGGAGTGCTTGTCATGGTTCTCCTCCGCTGTGCCCTTCTGATATTTGCAGGCCGGTGTGTGGGTCACCTCAGTGGTAACCTCTGAGTCTGGGAGTGCTTGTCATTTTTCTCCTCCACTGTGGCCTCCTGATATTTACAGGCCATTGTGTGGGTCACCTCAGTGGGAGCCTCTGTCATGGTTCTCCTCCGCTGTGGCCTCCTGATATTTGCAGGCCGGTGTGTGGGTCACCTCAGTGGTAACCTCTGAGTCTGGGAGTCCCTGTCATGGTTCTCCTCCGCTGTGGCCTCCTGATATTTACAGGCCATTGTGTGGGTCACCTCAGTGGTAACCTCTGAGTCTAGGAGTGCTTGTCATGGTTCTCCTCCGCTGTGCCCTCCTGATATTTGCAGGCCGGTGTGTGGGTCACCTCAGTAGTAACCTCTGAGTCTGGGAGTGCTTGTCATTGTTCTCCTCCACTGTGGCCTCCTGATATTTACAGGCCATTGTGTGGGTCACCTCAGTGGTAACCTCTGAGTCTCGGAGTGCCTGTCATGGTTCTCCTCCGCTGTGCTCTCCTGATATTTGCAGGCCGGTGTGTGGGTCACCTCAGTAGTAACCTCTGAGTCTGGGAGTGCTTGTCATTGTTCTTCTCCACTGTGGCCTCCTGATATTTACAGGCCATTGTGTGGGTCACCTCAGTGGTAACCTCTGAGTCTGGGATTGCCTGTCATGGTTCTCCTCCGCTGTGCCCTCCTGATATTTGCAGGTCGGTGTGTGGGTCACCTCAGTGGTAACCTCTGAGTCTCGGAGTGCCTGTCATTTTTCTCCTCCACTGTGGCCTCCTGATATTTACAGGCCATTGTGTGGGTCACCTCAGTGGTAACCTCTGAGTCTGGGCTTGCCTGTCATGGTTCTCCTCCGCTGTGCCCCCCTGATATTTGCAGGTCGGTGTGTGGGTCACCTCAGTGGTAACCTCTGAGTCTCGGAGTGCCTGTCATTGTTCTCCTCCGCTGTGGCCTCCTGATATTTGCAGGCCGGTGTGTGGGTCACCTCAGTGGTAACCTCTGAGACTGGGAGTCCCTGTCATGGTTCTCCTCCACTGTGCCCTCCTGATATTTGCAGGCCGGTGTGTGGGTCACCTCAGTGGTAACCTCTGAGTCTGGGAGTGCTTGTCATTGTTCTCCTCCACTGTGGCCTCCTGATATTTACAGGCCATTGTGTGGGTCACCTCAGTGGTAACCTCTGAGTCTGGGAGTGCCTGTCATGGTTCTCCTCCGCTGTGGCCTCCTGATATTTGCAGGCTGGTGTGTGGGTCACCTCAGTGGTAACCTCTGAGTCTGGGAGTGGCTGTCATGGTTCTCCTCCGCTGTGCCCTCCTGATATTTGCAGGCCGGTGTGTGGGTCACCTCAGTGGTAACCTCTGAGTCTGGGAGCCTCTGTCATGGTTCTCCTCCGCTGTGGCCTCCTGATATTTGCAGGCCGGTGTGTGGGTCACCTCAGTGGTAACCTCTGAGTCTGGGAGTCCCTGTCATGGTTCTCCTCCGCTGTGGCCTCCTGATATTTACAGGCCATTGTGTAGGTCACCTCAGTGGTAACCTCTGAGTCTGGGAGTGCCTGTCATGGTTCTCCTCCGCTGTGCCCTCCTGATATTTGCAGGCCGGTGTGTGGGTCACCTCAGTGGTAACCTCTGAGTCTAGGAGTGCTTGTCATTGTTCTCCTCCACTGTGGCCTCCTGATATTTACAGGCCATTGTGTGGGTCACCTCAGTGGTAACCTCTGAGTCTGGGAGTGCTTGTCATTGTTCTCCTCCACTGTGGCCTTCTGATATTTGCAGGCCGGTGTGTGGGTCACCTCAGTGGTAACCTCTGAGTCTGGGAGTGCCTGTCATGGTTCTCCTCCGCTGTGCCCTCCTGATATTTGCAGGCCGATGTGTGGGTCACCTCAGTGGTAACCTCTGAGTCTGGGAGTGCTTGTCATTGTTCTCCTCCGCTGTGGCCTCCTGATATTTGCAGGCCGATGTGTGGGTCACCTCAGTGGTAACCTCTGAGTCTCGGAGTGCCTGTCATGGTTCTCCTACTCTGTGCCCTCCTGATATTTGCAGGCCGGTGTGTGGGTCACCTCAGTAGTAACCTCTGAGTCTGGGAGTGCTTGTCATGGTTCTCCTCCGCTGTGGCCTCCTGATATTTGCAGGCCGGTGTGTGGGTCACCTCAGTGGTAACCTCTGAGTCTCGGAGTCCCTGTCATGGTTCTCCTCCGATGTGCCCTCCTGATATTTGCAGGCCGGTGTGTGGGTCACCTCAGTGGTAACCTCTGAGTCTGGGAGTGCTTGTCATTGTTCTCCTCCACTGTGGCCTCCTGATATTTGCAGGCCGGTGTGTGGGTCACCTCAGTGGTAACCTCTGAGTCTGGGAGTGCTTGTCATTGTTCTCCTCCGCTGTGGCCTCCTGATATTTACAGGCCATTGTGTGGGTCACTTCAGTGGTAACCTCTGAGTCTAGGAGTGCTTGTCATGGTTCTCCTCCGCTGTGCCCTCCTGATATTTGCAGGCCGGTGTGTGGGTCACCTCAGTGGTAACCTCTGAGTCTGGGATTGCCTGTCATGGTTCTCCTCCGCTGTGCCCTCCTGATATTTGCAGGTCGGTGTGTGGGTCACCTCAGTGGTAACCTCTGAGTCTCGGAGTGCCTGTCATTTTTCTCCTCCACTGTGGCCTCCTGATATTTACAGGCCATTGTGTGGTCTGGGAGTGCTTGTCATTGTTCTTCTCCACTGTGGCCTCCTGATATTTACAGGCCATTGTGTGGGTCACCTCAGTGGTAACCTCTGAGTCTGGGATTGCCTGTCATGGTTCTCCTCCGCTGTGCTCTCCTGATATTTGCAGGTCGGTGTGTGGGTCACCTCAGTGGTAACCTCTGAGTCTCGGAGTGCCTGTCATTTTTCTCCTCCACTGTGGCCTCCTGATATTTACAGGCCATTGTGTGGGTCACCTCAGTGGTAACCTCTGAGTCTGGGCTTGCCTGTCATGGTTCTCCTCCGCTGTGCCCCCCTGATATTTGCAGGTCGGTGTGTGGGTCACCTCAGTGGTAACCTCTGAGTCTCGGAGTGCCTGTCATTGTTCTCCTCCGCTGTGGCCTCCTGATATTTGCAGGCCGGTGTGTGGGTCACCTCAGTGGTAACCTCTGAGACTGGGAGTCCCTGTCATGGTTCTCCTCCACTGTGCCCTCCTGATATTTGCAGGCCGGTGTGTGGGTCACCTCAGTGGTAACCTCTGAGTCTGGGAGTGCTTGTCATTGTTCTCCTCCACTGTGGCCTCCTGATATTTACAGGCTATTGTGTGGGTCACCTCAGTGGTAACCTCTGAGTCTGGGAGTGCCTGTCATGGTTCTCCTCCACTGTGGCCTCCTGATATTTACAGGCCATTGTGTGGGTCACTTCAGTGGTAACCTCTGAGTCTAGGAGTGCTTGTCATGGTTCTCCTCCGCTGTGCCCTCCTGATATTTGCAGGCCGGTGTGTGGGTCACCTCAGTGGTAACCTCTGAGTCTGGGAGTGCTTGTCATTGTTCTCCTCCACTGTGGCCTTCTGATATTTACAGGCCATTGTGTGGGTCACCTCAGTGGTAACCTCTGAGTCTAGGAGTGCTTGTCATGGTTCTCCTCCACTGTGGCCTCCTGATATTTGCAGGCTGGTGTGTGGGTCACCTCAGTGGTAACCTCTGAGTCTGGGAGTGGCTGTCATGGTTCTCCTCCGCTGTGCCCTCCTGATATTTGCAGGCCGGTGTGTGGGTCACCTCAGTGGTAACCTCTCAGACTGGGAGCCTCTGTCATGGTTCTCCTCCGCTGTGGCCTCCTGATATTTGCAGGCCGGTGTGTGGGTCACCTCAGTGGTAACCTCTGAGTCTGGGAGTCCCTGTCATGGTTCTCCTCCGCTGTGGCCTCCTGATATTTACAGACCATTGTGTGGGTCACCTCAGTGGTAACCTCTGAGTCTGGGAGTGCTTGTCATTGTTCTCCTCCACTGTGGCCTTCTGATATTTGCAGGCCGGTGTGTGGGTCACCTCAGTGGTAACCTCTGAGTCTGGGAGTGCCTGTCATGGTTCTCTTCCGCTGTGCCCTCCTGATATTTGCAGGCCGGTGTGTGGGTCACCTCAGTGGTAACCTCTGAGTCTGGGAGTGCTTGTCATTGTTCTCCTCCGCTGTGGCCTCCTGATATTTGCAGACCGATGTGTGGGTCACCTCAGTGGTAACCTCTGAGTCTCGGAGTGCCTGTCATGGTTCTCCTCCACTGTGCCCTCCTGATATTTGCAGGCCGGTGTGTGGGTCACCTCAGTAGTAACCTCTGAGTCTGGGAGTGCTTGTCATGGTTCTCCTCCGCTGTGGCCTCCTGATATTTGCAGGCCGGTGTGTGGGTCACCTCAGTGGTAACCTCTGAGTCTCGGAGTCCCTGTCATGGTTCTCCTCCGACGTGCCCTCCTGATATTTGCAGGCCGGTGTGTGGGTCACCTCATTGGTAACCTCTGAGTCTGGGAGTGCTTGTCATTGTTCTCCTCCACTGTGGCCTCCTGATATTTGCAGGCCGGTGTGTGGGTCACCTCAGTGGTAACCTCTGAGTCTGGGAGTGCTTGTCATTGTTCTCCTCCGCTGTGGCCTCCTGATATTTACAGGCCATTGTGTGGGTCACTTCAGTGGTAACCTCTGAGTCTAGGAGTGCTTGTCATGGTTCTCCTCCGCTGTGCCCTCCTGATATTTGCAGGCCGGTGTGTGGGTCACCTCAGTGGTAACCTCTGAGTCTGGGAGTGCTTGTCATTGTTCTTCTCCACTGTGGCCTCCTGATATTTACAGGCCATTGTGTGGGTCACCTCAGTGGTAACCTCTGAGTCTGGGATTGCCTGTCATGGTTCTCCTCCGCTGTGCCCTCCTGATATTTGCAGGTCGGTGTGTGGGTCACCTCAGTGGTAACCTCTGAGTCTCGGAGTGCCTGTCATTTTTCTCCTCCACTGTGGCCTCCTGATATTTACAGGCCATTGTGTGGGTCACCTCAGTGGTAACCTCTGAGTCTGGGCTTGCCTGTCATGGTTCTCCTCCGCTGTGCCCCCCTGATATTTGCAGGTCGGTGTGTGGGTCACCTCAGTGGTAACCTCTGAGTCTCGGAGTGCCTGTCATTGTTCTCCTCCGCTGTGGCCTCCTGATATTTGCAGGCCGGTGTGTGGGTCACCTCAGTGGTAACCTCTGAGACTGGGAGTCCCTGTCATGGTTCTCCTCCACTGTGCCCTCCTGATATTTGCAGGCCGGTGTGTGGGTCACCTCAGTGGTAACCTCTGAGTCTGGGAGTGCTTGTCATTGTTCTCCTCCACTGTGCCCTCCTGATATTTGCAGGCCGGTGTGTGGGTCACCTCAGTGGTAACCTCTGAGTCTGGGAGTGGCTGTCATGGTTCTCCTCCGCTGTGGTCTCCTGATATTTACAGGCTATTGTGTGGGTCACCTCAGTGGTAACCTCTGAGTCTGGGAGTGCCTGTCATGGTTCTCCTCCACTGTGGCCTCCTGATATTTACAGGCCATTGTGTGGGTCACTTCAGTGGTAACCTCTGAGTCTAGGAGTGCTTGTCATGGTTCTCCTCCGCTGTGCCCTCCTGATATTTGCAGGCCGGTGTGTGGGTCACCTCAGTGGTAACCTCTGAGTCTGGGAGTGCTTGTCATTGTTCTCCTCCACTGTGGCCTTTTGATATTTACAGGCCATTGTGTGGGTCACCTCAGTGGTAACTTCTGAGTCTAGGAGTGCTTGTCATGGTTCTCCTCCACTGTGGCCTCCTGATATTTGCAGGCTGGTGTGTGGGTCACCTCAGTGGTAACCTCTGAGTCTGGGAGTGGCTGTCATGGTTCTCCTCCGCTGTGCCCTCCTGATATTTGCAGGCCGGTGTGTGGGTCACCTCAGTGGTAACCTCTGAGACTGGGAGCCTCTGTCATGGTTCTCCTCCGCTGTGGCCTCCTGATATTTGCAGGCCGGTGTGTGGGTCACCTCAGTGGTAACCTCTGAGTCTGGGAGTCCCTGTCATGGTTCTCCTCCGCTGTGGCCTCCTGATATTTACAGACCATTGTGTGGGTCACCTCAGTGGTAACCTCTGAGTCTGGGAGTGCTTGTCATTGTTCTCCTCCACTGTGGCCTCCTGATATTTACAGGCCATTGTGTGGGTCACCTCAGTGGTAACCTCTGAGTCTCGGAGTGCCTGTCATGGTTCTCCTCCGCTGTGCCCTCCTGATATTTGCAGGCCGGTGTGTGGGTCACCTCAGTGGTAACCTCTGAGACTGGGAGCCTCTGTCATGGTTCTCCTCCGCTGTGGCCTCCTGATATTTGCAGGCCGGTGTGTGGGTCACCTCAGTAGTAACCTCTGAGTCTGGGAGTCCCTGTCATGGTTCTCCTCCGCTGTGGCCTCCTGATATTTACAGACCATTGTGTGGGTCACCTCAGTGGTAACCTCTGAGTCTGGGAGTGCTTGTCATTGTTCTCCTCCACTGTGGCCTCCTGATATTTACAGGCCATTGTGTGGGTCACCTCAGTGGTAACCTCTGAGTCTGGGAGTCCCTGTCATGGTTCTCCTCCGCTGTGCCCTCCTGATATTTGCAGGCCGGTGTGTGGGTCACCTCAGTGGTAACCTCTGAGTCTGGGAGTGCTTGTCATTGTTCTCCTCCACTGTGGCCTCCTGATATTTACAGGCCATTGTGTGGGTCACCTCAGTGGTAACCTCTGAGTCTAGGAGTGCCTGTCATGGTTCTCCTCCGCTGTGCCCTCCTGATATTTGCAGGTCGGTGTGTGGGTCACCTCAGTGGTAACCTCTGAGTCTGGGAGTGCTTGTCATTGTTCTCCTCCACTGTGGCCTCCTGATATTTACAGGCCATTGTGTGGGTCACCTCAGTGGTAACCTCTGAGTCTGGGATTGCCTGTCATGGTTCTCCTCCGCTGTGCCCTCCTGATATTTGCAGGTCGGTGTGTGGGTCACCTCAGTGGTAACCTCTGAGTCTCGGAGTGCCTGTCATTTTTCTCCTCCACTGTGGCCTCCTGATATTTACAGGCCATTGTGTGGGTCACCTCAGTGGTAACCTCTGAGTCTGGGCTTGCCTGTCATGGTTCTCCTCCGCTGTGCCCCCCTGATATTTGCAGGTCGGTGTGTGGGTCACCTCAGTGGTAACCTCTGAGTCTCGGAGTGCCTGTCATTGTTCTCCTCCGCTGTGGCCTCCTGATATTTGCAGGCCGGTGTGTGGGTCACCTCAGTGGTAACCTCTGAGACTGGGAGTCCCTGTCATGGTTCTCCTCCACTGTGCCCTCCTGATATTTGCAGGCCGGTGTGTGGGTCACCTCAGTGGTAACCTCTGAGTCTGGGAGTGCTTGTCATTGTTCTCCTCCACTGTGGCCTCCTGATATTTACAGGCTATTGTGTGGGTCACCTCAGTGGTAACCTCTGAGTCTGGGAGTGCCTGTCATGGTTCTCCTCCACTGTGGCCTCCTGATATTTACAGGCCATTGTGTGGGTCACTTCAGTGGTAACCTCTGAGTCTAGGAGTGCTTGTCATGGTTCTCCTCCGCTGTGCCCTCCTGATATTTGCAGGCCGGTGTGTGGGTCACCTCAGTGGTAACCTCTGAGTCTGGGAGTGCTTGTCATTGTTCTCCTCCACTGTGGCCTTCTGATATTTACAGGCCATTGTGTGGGTCACCTCAGTGGTAACCTCTGAGTCTAGGAGTGCTTGTCATGGTTCTCCTCCACTGTGGCCTCCTGATATTTGCAGGCTGGTGTGTGGGTCACCTCAGTGGTAACCTCTGAGTCTGGGAGTGGCTGTCATGGTTCTCCTCCGCTGTGCCCTCCTGATATTTGCAGGCCGGTGTGTGGGTCACCTCAGTGGTAACCTCTGAGACTGGGAGCCTCTGTCATGGTTCTCCTCCGCTGTGGCCTCCTGATATTTGCAGGCCGGTGTGTGGGTCACCTCAGTGGTAACCTCTGAGTCTGGGAGTCCCTGTCATGGTTCTCCTCCGCTGTGGCCTCCTGATATTTACAGACCATTGTGTGGGTCACCTCAGTGGTAACCTCTGAGTCTGGTAGTGCTTGTCATTGTTCTCCTCCACTGTGGCCTCCTGATATTTACAGGCCATTGTGTGGGTCACCTCAGTGGTAACCTCTGAGTCTCGGAGTGCCTGTCATGGTTCTCCTCCGCTGTGCCCTCCTGATATTTGCAGGCCGGTGTGTGGGTCACCTCAGTGGTAACCTCTGAGACTGGGAGCCTCTGTCATGGTTCTCCTCCGCTGTGGCCTCCTGATATTTGCAGGCCGGTGTGTGGGTCACCTCAGTAGTAACCTCTGAGTCTGGGAGTCCCTGTCATGGTTCTCCTCCGCTGTGGCCTCCTGATATTTACAGACCATTGTGTGGGTCACCTCAGTGGTAACCTCTGAGTCTGGGAGTGCTTGTCATTGTTCTCCTCCACTGTGGCCTCCTGATATTTACAGGCCATTGTGTGGGTCACCTCAGTGGTAACCTCTGAGTCTGGGAGTCCCTGTCATGGTTCTCCTCCGCTGTGCCCTCCTGATATTTGCAGGCCAGTGTGTGGGTCACCTCAGTGGTAACCTCTGAGTCTGGGAGTGCTTGTCATTGTTCTCCTCCACTGTGGCCTCCTGATATTTACAGGCCATTGTGTGGGTCACCTCAGTGGTAACCTCTGAGTCTAGGAGTGCCTGTCATGGTTCTCCTCCGCTGTGCCCTTCTGATATTTGCAGGTCGGTGTGTGGGTCACCTCAGTGGTAACCTCTGAGTCTGGGAGTGCTTGTCATTGTTCTCCTCCACTGTGGCCTCCTGATATTTACAGGCCATTGTGTGGGTCACCTCAGTGGTAACCTCTGAGTCTGGGATTGCCTGTCATGGTTCTCCTCCGCTGTGCCCTCCTGATATTTGCAGGTCGGTGTGTGGGTCACCTCAGTGGTAACCTCTGAGTCTGGGAGTCCATGTCATGGTTCTCCTCCGCTGTGCCCTCCTGATATTTGCAGGTCGGTGTGTGGGTCACCTCAGTAGTAACCTCTGAGTCTGGGAGTGCTTGTCATTGTTCTCCTCCACTGTGGCCTCCTGATATTTACAGGCCATTGTGTGGGTCACCTCAGTGGTGACCTCTGAGTCTCGGAGTGCCTGTCATGGTTCTCCTCCACTGTGCCCTCCTGATATTTGCAGGCCGGTGTGTGGGTCACCTCCGTAGTAACCTCTGAGTCTGGGAGTGCTTGTCATGGTTCTCCTCCGCTGTGGCCTCCTGATATTTGCAGGCCGGTGTGTGGGTCACCTCAGTGGTAACCTCTGAGTCTCGGAGTCCCTGTCATGGTTCTCCTCCGACGTGCCCTCCTGATATTTGCAGGCCGGTGTGTGGGTCACCTCATTGGTAACCTCTGAGTCTGGGAGTGCTTGTCATTGTTCTCCTCCACTGTGGCCTCCTGATATTTGCAGGCCGGTGTGTGGGTCACCTCAGTGGTAACCTCTGAGTCTGGGAGTGCTTGTCATTGTTCTCCTCCGCTGTGGCCTCCTGATATTTACAGGCCATTGTGTGGGTCACTTCAGTGGTAACCTCTGAGTCTAGGAGTGCTTGTCATGGTTCTCCTCCGCTGTGCCCTCCTGATATTTGCAGGCCGGTGTGTGGGTCACCTCAGTGGTAACCTCTGAGTCTGGGAGTGCTTGTCATTGTTCTTCTCCACTGTGGCCTCCTGATATTTACAGGCCATTGTGTGGGTCACCTCAGTGGTAACCTCTGAGTCTGGGATTGCCTGTCATGGTTCTCCTCCGCTGTGCCCTCCTGATATTTGCAGGTCGGTGTGTGGGTCACCTCAGTGGTAACCTCTGAGTCTCGGAGTGCCTGTCATTTTTCTCCTCCACTGTGGCCTCCTGATATTTACAGGCCATTGTGTGGGTCACCTCAGTGGTAACCTCTGAGTCTGGGCTTGCCTGTCATGGTTCTCCTCCGCTGTGCCCCCCTGATATTTGCAGGTCGGTGTGTGGGTCACCTCAGTGGTAACCTCTGAGTCTCGGAGTGCCTGTCATTGTTCTCCTCCGCTGTGGCCTCCTGATATTTGCAGGCCGGTGTGTGGGTCACCTCAGTGGTAACCTCTGAGACTGGGAGTCCCTGTCATGGTTCTCCTCCACTGTGCCCTCCTGATATTTGCAGGCCGGTGTGTGGGTCACCTCAGTGGTAACCTCTGAGTCTGGGAGTGCTTGTCATTGTTCTCCTCCACTGTGGCCTCCTGATATTTACAGGCTATTGTGTGGGTCACCTCAGTGGTAACCTCTGAGTCTGGGAGTGCCTGTCATGGTTCTCCTCCACTGTGGCCTCCTGATATTTACAGGCCATTGTGTGGGTCACTTCAGTGGTAACCTCTGAGTCTAGGAGTGCTTGTCATGGTTCTCCTCCGCTGTGCCCTCCTGATATTTGCAGGCCGGTGTGTGGGTCACCTCAGTGGTAACCTCTGAGTCTGGGAGTGCTTGTCATTGTTCTCCTCCACTGTGGCCTTCTGATATTTACAGGCCATTGTGTGGGTCACCTCAGTGGTAACCTCTGAGTCTAGGAGTGCTTGTCATGGTTCTCCTCCACTGTGGCCTCCTGATATTTGCAGGCTGGTGTGTGGGTCACCTCAGTGGTAACCTCTGAGTCTGGGAGTGGCTGTCATGGTTCTCCTCCGCTGTGCCCTCCTGATATTTGCAGGCCGGTGTGTGGGTCACCTCAGTGGTAACCTCTGAGACTGGGAGCCTCTGTCATGGTTCTCCTCCGCTGTGGCCTCCTGATATTTGCAGGCCGGTGTGTGGGTCACCTCAGTGGTAACCTCTGAGTCTGGGAGTCCCTGTCATGGTTCTCCTCCGCTGTGGCCTCCTGATATTTACAGACCATTGTGTGGGTCACCTCAGTGGTAACCTCTGAGTCTGGGAGTGCTTGTCATTGTTCTCCTCCACTGTGGCCTCCTGATATTTACAGGCCATTGTGTGGGTCACCTCAGTGGTAACCTCTGAGTCTCGGAGTGCCTGTCATGGTTCTCCTCCGCTGTGCCCTCCTGATATTTGCAGGCCGGTGTGTGGGTCACCTCAGTGGTAACCTCTGAGACTGGGAGCCTCTGTCATGGTTCTCCTCCGCTGTGGCCTCCTGATATTTGCAGGCCGGTGTGTGGGTCACCTCAGTAGTAACCTCTGAGTCTGGGAGTCCCTGTCATGGTTCTCCTCCGCTGTGGCCTCCTGATATTTACAGACCATTGTGTGGGTCACCTCAGTGGTAACCTCTGAGTCTGGGAGTGCTTGTCATTGTTCTCCTCCACTGTGGCCTCCTGATATTTACAGGCCATTGTGTGGGTCACCTCAGTGGTAACCTCTGAGTCTGGGAGTCCCTGTCATGGTTCTCCTCCGCTGTGCCCTCCTGATATTTGCAGGCCGGTGTGTGGGTCACCTCAGTGGTAACCTCTGAGTCTGGGAGTGCTTGTCATTGTTCTCCTCCACTGTGGCCTCCTGATATTTACAGGCCATTGTGTGGGTCACCTCAGTGGTAACCTCTGAGTCTAGGAGTGCCTGTCATGGTTCTCCTCCGCTGTGCCCTCCTGATATTTGCAGGTCGGTGTGTGGGTCACCTCAGTGGTAACCTCTGAGTCTGGGAGTGCTTGTCATTGTTCTCCTCCACTGTGGCCTCCTGATATTTACAGGCCATTGTGTGGGTCACCTCAGTGGTAACCTCTGAGTCTGGGATTGCCTGTCATGGTTCTCCTCCGCTGTGCCCTCCTGATATTTGCAGGTCGGTGTGTGGGTCACCTCAGTGGTAACCTCTGAGTGTCGGAGTGCCTGTCATTGTTCTCCTCCGCTGTGGCCTCCTGATATTTGCAAGCCGGTGTGTGGGTCACCTCAGTGGTAACCTCTGAGTCTGGGAGTCCATGTCATGGTTCTCCTCCGCTGTGCCCTCCTGATATTTGCAGGTCGGTGTGTGGGTCACCTCAGTGGTAACCTCTGAGTGTCGGAGTGCCTGTCATTGTTCTCCTCCGCTGTGGCCTCCTGATATTTGCAGGCCGGTGTGTGGGTCACCTCAGTGGTAACCTCTGAGTCTGGGAGTCCATGTCATGGTTCTCCTCCGCTGTGCCCTCCTGATATTTGCAGGCCGGTGTTTGGGTCACCTCAGTGGTAACCTCTGAGTCTGGGAGTGCTTGTCATTGTTCTCCTCCACTGTGGCCTCCTGATATTTGCAGGCCGGTGTGTGGGTCACCTCAGTGGTAACCTCTGAGTCTGGGAGTGCTTGTCATTGTTCTCCTCCGCTGTGGCCTCCTGATATTTACAGGCCATTGTGTGGGTCACTTCAGTGGTAACCTCTGAGTCTAGGAGTGCTTGTCATGGTTCTCCTCCGCTGTGCCCTCCTGATATTTGCAGGCCGGTGTGTGGGTCACCTCAGTGGTAACCTCTGAGTCTGGGAGTGCTTGTCATTGTTCTTCTCCACTGTGCCCTCCTGATATTTACAGGCCATTGTGTGGGTCACCTCAGTGGTAACCTCTGAGTCTGGGATTGCCTGTCATGGTTCTCCTCCGCTGTGCCCTCCTGATATTTGCAGGTCGGTGTGTGGGTCACCTCAGTGGTAACCTCTGAGTCTCGGAGTGCCTGTCATTTTTCTCCTCCGCTGTGGCCTCCTGATATTTGCAGGCCGGTGTGTGGGTCACCTCAGTGGTAACCTCTGAGTCTGGGAGTGCTTGTCATTGTTCTCCTCCACTGTGGCCTCCTGATATTTACAGGCTATTGTGTGGGTCACCTCAGTGGTAACCTCTGAGTCTGGGAGTGCCTGTCATGGTTCTCCTCCACTGTGGCCTCCTGATATTTACAGGCCATTGTGTGGGTCACTTCAGTGGTAACCTCTGAGTCTAGGAGTGCTTGTCATGGTTCTCCTCCGCTGTGCCCTCCTGATATTTGCAGGCCGGTGTGTGGGTCACCTCAGTGGTAACCTCTGAGTCTGGGAGTGCTTGTCATTGTTCTCCTCCACTGTGGCCTTCTGATATTTACAGGCCATTGTGTGGGTCACCTCAGTGGTAACCTCTGAGTCTAGGAGTGCTTGTCATGGTTCTCCTCCACTGTGGCCTCCTGATATTTGCAGGCTGGTGTGTGGGTCACCTCAGTGGTAACCTCTGAGTCTGGGAGTGGCTGTCATGGTTCTCCTCCGCTGTGCCCTCCTGATATTTGCAGGCCGGTGTGTGGGTCACCTCAGTGGTAACCTCTGAGACTGGGAGCCTCTGTCATGGTTCTCCTCCGCTGTGGCCTCCTGATATTTGCAGGCCGGTGTGTGGGTCACCTCAGTGGTAACCTCTGAGTCTGGGAGTCCCTGTCATGGTTCTCCTCCGCTGTGGCCTCCTGATATTTACAGACCATTGTGTGGGTCACCTCAGTGGTAACCTCTGAGTCTGGGAGTGCTTGTCATTGTTCTCCTCCACTGTGGCCTCCTGATATTTACAGGCCATTGTGTGGGTCACCTCAGTGGTAACCTCTGAGTCTCGGAGTGCCTGTCATGGTTCTCCTCCGCTGTGCCCTCCTGATATTTGCAGGCCGGTGTGTGGGTCACCTCAGTGGTAACCTCTGAGACTGGGAGCCTCTGTCATGGTTCTCCTCCGCTGTGGCCTCCTGATATTTGCAGGCCGGTGTGTGGGTCACCTCAGTAGTAACCTCTGAGTCTGGGAGTCCCTGTCATGGTTCTCCTCCGCTGTGCCCTCCTGATATTTGCAGGCCGGTGTGTGGGTCACCTCAGTGGTAACCTCTGAGTCTGGGAGTGCTTGTCATTGTTCTCCTCCACTGTGGCCTCCTGATATTTACAGGCCATTGTGTGGGTCACCTCAATGGTAACCTCTGAGTCTAGGAGTGCCTGTCATGGTTCTCCTCCGCTGTGCCCTCCTGATATTTGCAGGTCGGTGTGTGGGTCACCTCAGTGGTAACCTCTGAGTCTGGGAGTGCTTGTCATTGTTCTCCTCCACTGTGGCCTCCTGATATTTACAGGCCATTGTGTGGGTCACCTCAGTGGTAACCTCTGAGTCTGGGATTGCCTGTCATGGTTCTCCTCCGCTGTGCCCTCCTGATATTTGCAGGTCGGTGTGTGGGTCACCTCAGTGGTAACCTCTGAGTGTCGGAGTGCCTGTCATTGTTCTCCTCCGCTGTGGCCTCCTGATATTTGCAAGCCGGTGTGTGGGTCACCTCAGTGGTAACCTCTGAGTCTGGGAGTCCATGTCATGGTTCTCCTCCGCTGTGCCCTCCTGATATTTGCAGGTCGGTGTGTGGGTCACCTCAGTGGTAACCTCTGAGTGTCGGAGTGCCTGTCATTGTTCTCCTCCGCTGTGGCCTCCTGATATTTGCAGGCCGGTGTGTGGGTCACCTCAGTGGTAACCTCTGAGTCTGGGAGTCCATGTCATGGTTCTCCTCCGCTGTGCCCTCCTGATATTTGCAGGCCGGTGTGTGGGTCACCTCAGTGGTAACCTCTGAGTCTGGGAGTGCTTGTCATTGTTCTCCTCCACTGTGGCCTCCTGATATTTACAGGCCATTGTGTGGGTCACCTCAGTGGTAACCTCTGAGTCTCGGAGTGCCTGTCATGATTCTCCTCCGCTGTGCCCTCCTGATATTTGCAGGCCGGTGTGTGGGTCACCTCAGTGGTAACCTCTGAGTCTGGGAGTGCTTGTCATTGTTCTCCTCCGCTGTGGCCTCCTGATATTTGCAGGCCGGTGTGTGGGTCACCTCATTGGTAACCTCTGAGTCTCGGAGTGCTTGTCATGGTTCTCCTCCGCTGTGCCCTCCTGATATTTGCAGGCCGGTGTGTGGGTCACCTCAGTAGTAACCTCTGCGTCTGGGAGTGCTTGTCATTTTTCTCCTCCGCTGTGGCCTCCTGATATTTGCAGGCCGGTGTGTGGGTCACCTCAGTGGTAACCTCTGAGTCTGGGAGTGGCTGTCATGGTTCTCCTCCGCTGTTGGCTCCTGATATTTGCAGGCCGGTGTGTGGGTCACCTCAGTGGTAACCTCTGAGTCTGGGAGTCCATGTCATGGTTCTCCTCCGCTGTCCCCTCCTGATATTTGCAGGCCGGTGTGTGGGTCACCTCAGTGGTAACCTCTGAGTCTGGGAGTGCTTGTCATTGTTCTCCTCCACTGTGGCCTCCTGATATTTACAGGCCATTGTGTGGGTCACCTCAGTGATAACCTCTGAGTCTCGGAGTGCCTGTCATGATTCTCCTCCGCTGTGCCCTCCTGATATTTGCAGGCCGGTGTGTGGGTCACCTCAGTGGTAACCTCTGAGTCTGGGAGTGCTTGTCATTGTTCTCCTCCGCTGTGGCCTCCTGATATTTGCAGGCCGGTGTGTGGGTCACCTCAGTAGTAACCTCTGCGTCTGGGAGTGCTTGTCATTTTTCTCCTCCGCTGTGGCCTCCTGATATTTGCAGGCCGGTGTGTGGGTCACTTCAGTGTCAGTGGTAACCTCTGAGTCTGGGAGTGGCTGTCATGGTTCTCCTCCGCTGTTGGCTCCTGATATTTGCAGGCCGGTGTGTGGGTCACCTCAGTGGTAACCTCTGAGTCTGGGAGTGTCTGTCATGATTCTCCTCTGCTGTGGCCTCCTGATATTTGCAGGCCGGTGTGTGGGTCACCTCAGTGGTAACCTCTGAGTCTGGGAGTGCTTATCATTGATCTCCTCCGCTGTGGCCTCCTGATATTTGCAGGCCGGTGTGTGGGTCACCTCAGTGGTAACCTCTGAGTCTGGGAGTGGCTGTCATGAATCTCCTCTGCTGTGGCCTCCTGATATTTGCAGGCCGGTGTGTGGGTCACCTCAGTGGTAACCTCTGAGTCTGGGAGTGCTTGTCATTGTTCTCCTCCGCTGTGGCCTCCTGATATTTGCAGGCCGGTGTGTGGGTCACCTCAGTGGTAACCCCTGAGTCTGGGAGTCCCTGTCATGGTTCTCCTCCACTGTGGCCTCCTGATATTTGCAGGCCGGTGTGTGGGTCACCTCAGTGGTAACCTCTGAGTCTGGGAGTGCCTGTCATGGTTCTCCTCCACTGTGGCCTCCTGATATTTACAGGCCATTGTGTGGGTCACCTCAGTGGTAACCTCTGAGTCTAGGAGTGCTTGTCATGGTTCTCCTCCACTGTGGCCTCCTGATATTTGCAGGCTGGTGTGTGGGTCACCTCAGTGGTAACCTCTGAGTCTGGGAGTGGCTGTCATGGTTCTCCTCCGCTGTGGCCTCCTGATATTTGCAGGCCGGTGTGTGGGTCACCTCAGTGGTAACCTCTGAGTCTGGGAGTGCTTGTCATGGTTCTCCTCCGCTGTGCCCTCCTGATATTTGCAGGCCGGTGTGTGGGTCACCTCAGTGGTAACCTCTGAGTCTGGGAGTGCTTGTCATTGTTCTCCTCCACTGTGGCCTCTTGATATTTACAGGCCATTGTGTGGGTCACCTCAGTGGTAACCTCTGAGTCTCAGAGTGCCTGTCATGGTTCTCCTCCGCTGTGCTCTCCTGATATTTGCAGGCCGGTGTGTGGGTCACCTCAGTAGTAACCTCTGAGTCTGGGAGTGCTTGTCATTGTTCTCCTCCACTGTGGCCTCCTGATATTTGCAGGCTGGTGTGTGGGTCACCTCAGTGGTAACCTCTGAGTCTGGGAGTGGCTGTCATGGTTCTCCTCCGCTGTGGCCTCCTGATATTTGCAGGCCGGTGTGTGGGTCACCTCAGTGGTAACCTCTGAGTCTAGGAGTGCCTGTCATGGTTCTCCTCTGCTATGGCCTCCTGATATTTGCAGGCCGGTGTGTGGGTCACCTCAGTGGTAACCTCTGAGTCTGGGAGTCCCTTTCATGGTTCTCCTCCGCTGTGCCCTCCTGATATTTGCAGGCCGGTGTGTGGGTCACCTCAGTGGTAACCTCTGAGTCTGGGAGTGCTTGTCATTGTTCTCCTCCACTGTGGCCTCCTGATATTTACAGGCCATTGTGTGGGTCACCTCAGTGGTAAGCTCTGAGTCTAGGAGTGCTTGTCATGGTTCTCCTCCGCTGTGGCCTCCTGATATTTGCAGGCCGGTGTGTGGGTCACCTCAGTGGTAACCTCTGAGTCTGGGAGTCCCTGTCATGGTTCTCCTCCGCTGTGGCCTCCTGATATTTACAGGCCATTGTGTGGGTCACCTCAGTGGTAACCTCTGAGTCTAGGAGTGCTTGTCATGGTTCTCCTCCGCTGTGCCCTTTTGATATTTGCAGGCCGGTGTGTGGGTCACCTCAGTGGTAACCTCTGAGTCTGGGAGTGCTTGTCATTTTTCTCCTCCACTGTGGCCTCCTGATATTTACAGGTCATTGTGTGGGTCACCTCAGTGGTAACCTCTGAGTCTGGGATTGCCTGTCATGGTTCTCCTCCGCTGTGCCCTCCTGATATTTGCAGGTCGGTGTGTGGGTCACCTCAGTGGTAACCTCTGAGTCTGGGAGTGCTTGTCATTTTTCTCCTCCACTGTGGCCTCCTGATATTTACAGGCCATTGTGTGGGTCACCTCAGTGGTAACCTCTGAGTCTCGGAGTGCCTGTCATGGTTCTCCTCCGCTGTGCCCTCCTGATATTTGTAGGCCGGTGTGTGGGTCACCTCAGTGGTTAACTCTGAGCCTGGGAGTGCTTGTCATGGTTCTCCTCCGCTGTGGCCTCCTGATATTTGCAGGCCGGTGTGTGGGTCACCTCAGTGGTAACCTCTGAGTCTGGGAGTCCCTGTCATGGTTCTCCTCCGCTGTGGCCTCCTGATATTTACAGGCCATTGTGTGGGTCACCTCAGTGGTAACCTCTGAGTCTGGGAGTGCTTGTCATGGTTCCCCTCCGCTGTGGCCTCCTGATATTTGCAGGCCGGTGTGTGGGTCACCTCAGTGGTAACCTCTGAGTCTGGGAGTGCTTGTCATTGTTCTCCTCCACTGTGGCATCCTGATATTTACAGGCCATTGTGTGGGTCACCTCAGTGGTAACCTCTGAGTCTCGGAGTGCCTGTCATGGTTCTCCTCTGCTGCGCTCTCCTGATATTTGCAGGCCGGTGTGTGGGTCACCTCAGTAGTAACCTCTGAGTCTGGGAGTGCTTGTCATTTTTCTCCTCCACTGTGGCCTCCTGATATTTACAGGCCATTGTGTGGGTCACCTCAGTGGTAACCTCTGAGTCTCGGAGTGCCTGTCATGGTTCTCCTCCGCTGTGCTCTCCTGATATTTGCAGGCCGGTGTGTGGGTCACCTCAGTAGTAACCTCTGAGTCTGGGAGTGCTTGTCATTGTTCTTCTCCACTGTAGCCTCCTGATATTTCCAGGCCATTGTGTGGGTCACCTCAGTGGTAACCTCTGAGTCTGGGATTGCCTGTCATGGTTCTCCTCCGCTGTGCCCTCCTGATATTTGCAGGTCGGTGTGTGGGTCACCTCAGTGGTAACCTCTGAGTCTGGGAGTCCCTGTCATGGTTCTCCTCCGCTGTGGCCTCCTGATATTTACAGGCCATTGTGTGGGTCACCTCAGTGGAAACCTCTGAGTCTAGGAATGCTTGTCATGGTTCTCCTCCGCTGTGCCCTCCTGATATTTGCAGGCCGGTGTGTGGGTCACCTCAGTGGTAACCTCTGAGTCTGGGAGTGCTTGTCATTTTTCTCCTCCACTGTGGCCTCCTGATATTTACAGGCCATTGTGTGGGTCACCTCAGTGGTAACCTCTGGGTCTCAGAGTGCCTGTCATGGTTCTCCTCTGCTGCGCTCTCCTGATATTTGCAGGCCGGTGTGTGGGTCACCTCAGTAGTAACCTCTGAGTCTGGGAGTGCTTGTCATTGTTCTCCTCCACTGTGGCCTCCTGATATTTACAGGCCATTGTGTGGGTCACCTCAGTGGTAACCTCTGAGTCTGGGATTGCCTGTCATGGTTCTCCTCCGCTGTGCCCTCCTGATATTTGCAGGTCAGTGTGTGGGTCACCTCAGTAGTAACCTCTTAGTCTGGGAGTGCTTGTCATTGTTCTTCTCCACTGTGGCCTCCTGATATTTACAGGCCATTGTGTGGGTCACCTCAGTGGTAACCTCTGAGTCTGGGATTGCCTGTCATGGTTCTCCTCCGCTGTGCCCTCCTGATATTTGCAGGTCGGTGTGTGGGTCACCTCAGTGGTAACCTCTGAGTCTCGGAGTGCCTGTCATTGTTCTTCTCCACTGTGGCCTCCTGATATTTGCAGGCTGGTGTGTGGGTCACCTCAGTGGTAACCTCTGAGTCTAGGAGTGCCTGTCATGGTTCTCCTCTGCTATGGCCTCATGATATTTGCAGGCCGGTGTGTGGGTCACCTCAGTGGTAACCTCTGAGTCTGGGAGTCCCTGTCATGGTTCTCCTCCGCTGTGCCCTCCTGATATTTGCAGGCCGGTGTGTGGGTCACCTCAGTGGTAACCTCTGAGTCTGGGAGTGCTTGTCATTTTTCTCCTCCACTGTGGCCTCCTGATATTTACAGGCCATTGTGTGGGTCACCTAAGTGGTAAGCTCTGAGTCTAGGAGTGCTTGTCATGGTTCTCCTCCGCTGTGGCCTCCTGATATTTGCAGGCCGGTGTGTGGGTCACCTCAGTGGTAACCTCTGAGTCTGGGAGTGCTTGTCATTGTTCTCCTCCACTGTGGCCTCCTGATATTTACAGGCCATTGTGTGGGTCACCTCAGTGGTAAGCTCTGAGTCTAGGAGTGCTTGTCATGGTTCTCCTCCGCTGTGGCCTCCTGATATTTGCAGGCCGGTGTGTGGGTCACCTCAGTGGTAACCTCTGAGTCTGGGAGTCCCTGTCATGGTTCTCCTCCGCTGTGGCCTCCTGATATTTACAGGCCATTGTGTGGGTCACCTCAGTGGTAACCTCTGAGTCTAGGAGTGCTTGTCATGGTTCTCCTCCGCTGTGCCCTCCTGATATTTGCAGGCCGGTGTGTGGGTCACCTCAGTGGTAACCTCTGAGTCTGGGAGTGCTTGTCATTTTTCTCCTCCACTGTGGCCTCCTGATATTTACAGGCCGTTGTGTGGGTCACCTCAGTGGTAACCTCTGAGTCCCGGAGTGCCTGTCATGGTTCTCCTCCGCTGTGCTCTCCTGATATTTGCAGGCCGGTGTGTGGGTCACCTCAGTAGTAACCTCTGAGTCTGGGAGTGCTTGTCATTGTTCTCCTCCACTGTGGCCTCCTGATATTTGCAGGCCGGTGTGTGGGTCACCTCAGTGGTATCCTCTGAGTCTGTGAGTGCTTGTCATTGTTCTCCTCCGCTGTGGCCTCCTGATATTTGCAGGCCGGTGTGTGGGTCACCTCAGTGGTAACCTCTGAGTCTGGGAGTCCCTGTCATGGTTCTCCTCCACTGTGGCCTCCTGATATTTGCAGGCCGGTGTGTGGGTCACCTCAGTGGTAACCTCTGAGTCTCGGAGTGCCTGTCATGGTTCTCCTCCGCTGTGGCCTCCTTATATTTGCAGGCCGGTGTGTGGGTCACCTCAGTGGTAACCTCTGAGTCTGTGAGTGCTTGTCATTGTTCTCCTCCGCTGTGGCCTCCTGATATTTGCAGGCCGGTGTGTGGGTCACCTCAGTGGTAACCTCTGAGTCTGGGAGTCCCTGTCATGGTTCTCCTCCACTGTGGCCTCCTGATATTTGCAGGCCGGTGTGTGGGTCACCTCAGTGGTAACCTCTGAGTCTCGGAGTGCCTGTCATGGTTCTCCTCCGCTGTGGCCTCCTTATATTTGCAGGCCGGTGTGTGGGTCACCTCAGTGGTAACCTCTGAGTCTGGGAGTGCTTGTCATTGTTCTCCTCCACTGTGGCCTCCTGATATTTGCAGGCCGGTGTGTGGGTCACCTCAGTGGTAACCTCTGAGTCTAGGAGTGCCTGTCATGGTTCTCCTCCACTGTGGCCTCCTGATATTTACAGGCCATTGTGTGGGTCACCTCAGTGGTAACCTCTGAGTCTGGGAGTGGCTGTCATTGTTCTCCTCTACTGTGGCCACCTGATATTTACAGGCCGGTGTGTGGGTCACCTCAGTGGTAACCTCTGAATCTGGGAGTGCCTGTCATGGTTCTCCTCCACTGTGGCTTCCTGATATTTACAGGCCGGTGTGTGGGTCACCTCAGTAGTAACCTCTGAGTCTGGGAGTTCTTGTCATTGTTCTCCTCCACTGTGGCCTCCTGATATTTACAGGCCGGTGTGTGGGTCACCTCAGTAGTAACCTCTGAGTCTGGGAACCTCTGTCATGGTTCTCCTCCACTGTGGCCTCCTGACATTTGCAGGCTGGTGTGTGGGTCACGTCAGTGGTAACCTCTGAGTCTGGGAGTCCCTGTCATGGTTCTCCTCCGCTGTGGCCTCCTGATATTTGCAGGCCGGTGTGTGGGTCACCTCAGTGGTAACCTCTGAGCCTGGGAGTGCTTGTCATGGTTCTCCTCCGCTGTGGCCTCCTGATATTTGCAGGCTGGTGTGTGGGTCACCTCAGTGGTAACCTCTGAGTCTGGGAGTGGCTGTCATGTTTTTCCTCCGCTGTGGCCTCCTGATATTTGCAGGCCGGTGTGTGGGTCACCTCAGTGGTAACCTCTGAGTCTGGGAGTCTCTGTCATGGTTCTCCTCCGCTTTGGCCTCCTGATATTTGCAGGCCGGTGTGTGGGTCACCTCAGTGGTAACCTCTGAGTCTGGGAGTCCCTGTCATGGTTCTCCTCTGCTGTGGCCTCCTGATATTTGCAGGCCAGTGTGTGGGTCACCTCAGTGGTAACCTCTGAGTCTGGGAGTCTCTGTCATGGTTCTCCTCCGCTTTGGCCTCCTGATATTTGCAGGCCGGTGTGTGGGTCACCACAGTGGTAACCTCTGAGTCTGGGAGTCTCTGTCATGGTTCTCCTCCGCTGTGGCCTCCTGATATTTGCAGGCTGGTGTGTGGGTCACCTCAGTGGTAACCTCTGAGTCTGGGAGTGGCTGTCATGGTTCTCCTCCGCTGTGCCCTCCTGATATTTGCAGGCAAGTGTGTTGGTCACCTCAGTGGTAACCTCTGAGCCTGGGAGTGGCTGTCATGGTTCTCCTCCGCTGTGGCCTCCTGATATTTGCAGGCCGGTGTGTGGGTCACCTCAGTGGTAACCTCTGAGCCTGGGAGTGCCTGTCATGGTTCTCCTCTGCTGTGGCCTCCTGATATTTGCAGGCCGGTATGTGGGTCACCTCAGTGGTAACCTCTGAGCCTGGGAGTGCCTGTCATGGTTCTCCTCCGCTGTGGCCTCCTGATATTTGCAGGCCGGTGTATGGGTCACCTCAGTGGTAACCTCTGAGTCTGGGAGTCCCTGTCATGGTTCTCCTCCGCTATAGCCTCCTGATATTTGCAGGCCGGTGTGTGCATACCTCCCAACTTTTGAAGAACAGAAAGAGGGACAAACTTTGAAAGAGGGGCAAATTTTGACCACGCCCCTATTCACACCCATTTGGCAATTAGGGTCATTTGGCAGATGCCCCGGACTGTTCATTAATAGTCATAGCAGCCAGAATTGTCTTCTATTTCTAGGTGTCACTATATGACATGTTGCTTATTTGTGTATATAAAGCCGTGTTCACACGCTGCATAAATCAGGTGTTTGTTTCTGCCGCTGTCTGTGTTATACTACACAATAACAATCTTCTCTGATTATTCCATTGTTGCTACTTTTTTCTGCCTTTTCTCCATTATTTAATGGATTTTTGGTGCAGATGTTGTTAATGTTGGCCATAAATTTACTTTGATGCAATCCAATCATGCATCCTCTTAAACTGTCTGCAGTCCAAATTATGAGTCACTCATGGTAGCATGCATAACCACTCTCTTTCACTCACACTAGAGACGTACTCAGATATGAATAGAAAGTAAGACTGATTTATTCCGGAAGTGAAAATACATTTAAACGGACTTATTGGCTAGGTGCCAAGAATACGTAACACGTCTCCTATTGGATAAAGTAGAACAGCTTATTCTGTGATATACAATATATTGTAATGTGCGTGCTTCCTCATTTATATTAAGCTATGTCAGCATGATTCACTTGTCACAAGACTCTGTCTGTCTGAGTCTTATGCCAAGAGATATGTGTGGTACAGTTCAAACACCATCTTAAATCCTGTTCTTTATGGATATCTCCATATAACTCCATATAACTCTTATATACTCATAATAGTTCATAATCTTGTCCATAACAGTCCCACCTTTGGAGAGTGGGAAAAAAAGTCTTTCCTTACTTTTCCCGAGTCTATTGATCTGTCCTAATGCCGATGGTTACCTCACTCACATACGAGATACTCCATCCCTTGTGGATGAATCTCCCCACCCAACAGACTATGCATAGGAAGCCAGATCCTGACCGTATTCTCTAGACTGTCCTCATGGCTATATTCCGCTGGCACACGTTATTCAGGAAGGGGGAACGTGGCAGTAGTCCTCTAATGGGCTAATATTTATCAGGGTTGGTTTCACTCAAAGTCTCATGCTCCTCAGTCCTCAGGCAGTAATGGTGGGACATCATCAAAGGTGGGATGCACAGTCGTCTTCTGGTCCACATGCTTAGATATCATCATCCTGGCACAAAGTATCGGGTAGAAGAGGGAAGACAGCCATCTCCTGGTCTCAGGCAGGTCCGACATCTCTTTGTAGTGGAATGCATGGATCTTCGTCCGAAAGAAAAGAGTGAGAGAAGAGAGAGGAAAAGAGAGAAAAAGATTGAGGAAAGAGAGAGAAAGAGAGGAAAAGAGAGAGAAGAGAGGAAAAGAGGAGAGAGAGAAAAAGAGAGAAAAAGAAAAGAGGAAAAATCTAGATCTGGTTGGATCTGGAGGAGAAAACTCAAAAACGTATATTAGGCAAATGTTTAAACAAACAACAAGCTTAGTTGAAGTATCTGGGGGTACTTCTAAACAGGATTTCATAGGGTCTCAACCTAGTGGTCCCTGCTGGGGTGTGTCTGACACTGAACAATGCAAGGGGAAGACTCTCATGCCCTTGCTTTCTACACTGCCCCAACCTCCCAACCTTCCCTCTATTCTGTGGCTGGTATGGGGTGTGTAGAGTCAGCTCTGTGTCTAAGGCCTGCCATATCTCTTTGGCTGGCAGTGAAAGCAGGTCACTAGCCACTTTCTATGGTCTCCGGGAGCCCACAGCTGCACCCTATCTAAGTCCTCTTCTTCTTCTGGGACTTGCTCTTGTAGGGTCAGGACAATGTTTTCTCAAGACTTTCCATCTTTCCTTTATTCTTCACATTCCTCTTTTAGCGGCTGTTTTCTATCGCTAATTATTTTTAGCGGCCGTTTTAACTCAGACACTACATAGTTCATCTTTTGACGCCATTTTAGTCCAGCCGACACCCAGTTCCCTATTTTTGTTTCAGCAGCCAAAGCCACTGCTCTGATTATTGCTGATGTAGCAGGGACTGCAGAGGGGGGACATAGGGACCTGAAACACTCCATTTTTGGTTTTTGTTTTTTTTTCACTCAAAGACAGCTCTCACTACATTATCGTGACACTTGACACTTCCCCTTTTTCTGCCGTAACTGAACCAAACAGAACTTCCCGTTTCTCGTAACCAGCAAGTACTCCACCTGCTGCAAATAGACAGACATTTCAACAGGTAGACACAGGTAAACACAATGACATAACAATAAGGACACTATATATACCTGTGACGGGGTGTACAGCAGAGCAAGGAGAGACAACAGGCCGAGGATGATCCAACAGGTTTACTAACAGGAATACAGGAACAGCACACGACAAGTCCAAAGAAAACAGATTCGGGGGCACCTCCCGATAATCCAAAGTGCCAGATCACGACGTAATAGTCCTTTTCAGAGTCCCAGAAATCCCACACAATCCACTGCACGGCGAGATCTGTCTGCAAAATCAGATCTCGCTCCCTTCCTCTTCAAAACTCAGCTCCCAACTAACTGCTCTAACATGTTCTTCTCTCCTGGGATCCACCCCTTAGGTGGGCACACTTCCCCCTGGCCATTTGATGCATGAATGGACTTTAGACTGCTGGCTCTGTTCTGTTTACCAAGTTGTAGATTGGAGAAGTCCCATGCTGAGAAGAACAATATATATATGCAACCCCCACCAAATCAATGACAATAGCTACTGCTGAAGCCTGATTGCAATATGATACAGGCTGGGGGGGGTATGGTCACTTACATCCCAAGACATAGTATTACAGCAAATACAGTGAGAAGGTAAAACACATCATGACAATTCCTTCCCCTGCCAACTTGTGTACGTACTAGGGACCTCTACAGGTCGCTGGTTAAGTACACGCAGGCATGGCTGACAGGACTCAAGGCTCCTCTTGCCTGGACAGTCCATCTGCATTTTGGTGTTGGCTGCCCCTTCTATATTGTATGGTAAAGTTATAGGGCTGCAGAGCCAGGCTCCATCGCAGTAATCGTCCATTGTCCCCAGAGACTCTGTTCAGCCAGGTGAGGGGATTGTGATCAGTAACCACAGTGAATTCTCGTCCATACAGATACGGCCGTAGTTTCTTAAGGGCCCATACTACAGCCAGACATTCTTTTTCAACAGTTGCATAGGCCACTTCTCGGTCCAGCAGTTTCCTGCTGAGGTAGGCAATGGGGTGTTCGTCCCCGGCTGCATTCACCTGGCTGAGGACAGCTCCCAGTCCATAAGCAGAGGCGTCCGTTTGCACAATAAATCTCCTCTTGTAGTCTGGAGCAGCCAGGACAGGATCGCAGACCAGAGCGTCCTTCAGCCGGTTAAAAGCCTCATCACAGGCTGGAGTCCAGATCACCAGCCGGGGCATTGTTTTCTTGGTCAGGTCGGTAAGAGGCTTGGCCACAGTACTGAAATGAGAAACAAATTTTCGGTAATAACTGGCAGTGCCCAGAAAAGCCATAACTTGTTTCTTAGTTTGGGGTACAGGCCAGTCTCTAATAGCCTGGATTTTGGCAGGCTCAGGACGGAGCTTCCCTCCTCCCACTCTATGCCCTAGATATTGGACTTCACCCATCCCCAATTGGCATTTATCGGGTCGAATAGTTAGGCCGGCTGCCAGAATCAGGTCCAAAATAATGGCTACTTGATTCAGATGTTCCTCCCATGTGTGGCTGAAGACGGCGATATCATCCAAGTAGGCACAAGCAAAGTCACCACATCCCCGGAGGATCTGGTCCACCATTCTCTGGAAGGTGGCCGGGGCATTTTTCATTCCAAAAGGCATGCTTAGAAATTCATACAGACCAAAGGGGGTTATAAAAGCGGACCGTTCTCTCCCTTCCTCCGTTAGAGGGATCTGCCAGTATCCCTTACTGAGATCCAAGGTAGTGACATATCGGGACCCAGCCAGTCGGTCTAGAAGTTCGTCAATACGAGGCATTGGGTAAGGATCGCTGACGGTATGGTTGTTTAGTCGCCGATAGTCCACACAAAATCGAGTACTCCCATCCTTCTTGGGTACTAACACCACAGGGGAGGCCCAAGGGCTATGGGAGGCCTGGATTACCCCAAGCTGTAACATCTCCTCCAGTTCGTGCTGCATGGTGTTTCGAACTGATTCAGGTACCCGGTAAGGAGCCAGTTGTATGGGACGGATGCCCTGAGTGTCCACATGATGTTGGGTGACGGTGGTTCGACCTGGTTGGGATGAGAAAGCAGCCCGTCTCTGTTGAAGCACTTCCAGCATCTGGATTTTCTGTAAGGAGTCCAGGTGATCTCCCAGGGGAACCTGTTCCACAGTGGATGGGGCTCTCGCTGCTTCCACGAGATCAGGTAGAGAGTCCTCATCCTCTTGACCATCTTCTGAAGCCAACCGACAGCTTGCTATCATTGGAATGTTCCGGTCATGGTACTCCTTAATCATATTCAGATGGACAGTCTTTTGCCTTAGCCCCTGATCATCTAAAGCAAGAAGGTAATTGGTATCATTCAGTTTTCTGAGAACCCGGAAGGGACCCTCCCATGTGGTCTGCAGTTTATTCTGCCGATGGGGAACAATCATTAAGACTTGTTGTCCTTCTACAAACTCCCGATAGCGTGCTTTACGGTCATACCATGTCTTCTGTCTGGTTTGAGCCATATGCAAATGACTCTGGGCAAAACTAGCAAGTTGGGCCAGGGTTTCTCGCAGCTTTAGGACATAAGGGACAACAGGGGTTCCTGTATCTTCAACTTGCCCCTCCCAGTATTCCTTGAGCAGGGTTAAGGGTCCTCGGACCATTCTTCCATAGAGTAGTTCAAAGGGGGAGAACCCAGTGGACTCCTGGGGAACTTCCCGATAGGCAAACAAGAGATGGGGTAGGTACTTCTCCCAGTCTGAATCTCGGTCCGTGAAGGCCCTCAGCATATTCTTCAGAGTGCCGTTGAATCGTTCACAAAGTCCATTTGTTTGGGGATGATACGGGGTCGTTCGGATCGCTCGTACTCCACAGGTGCGCCACAGACACTGGACCAACTCTGACATAAACTGGGAGCCTTGGTCCGACAAGATCTCACTGGGGAATCCTACTCTGGTAAAAATAATAACCAAGGCCTCGGCCACCTTGGCTGCAGAGATACTTGACAAGGCCACGGCTTCTGGATATCGGGTGGCATAGTCCACAACAGTGAGAATGTACTGCTTTCCAGATTTACTTGGTTTAGCCAGGGGTCCAATGATATCAACAGCTACTCTTTGAAAGGGTTCTTCTATTATAGGGAGCGGTTGCAGGGGTGCCTTTGGGTGATCTCCGGGTCGCCCTCTACGCTGACATATGTCACAAGTTCGGCAGAAATGCGCCACTGCTTGGGAAATCCCCGGCCAATAAAAAGTTTGAGTCAATCGTCTCTCTGTGCGGGTTTTGCCTTGATGGCCAGCCGTAGGAATGTCATGAGCCAGGTGTAATAGGGGAATTCTGTACTTCTGAGGAACAATCAGCTGTTTGCTATAAGTCCAGGGCTTATCTAGGGAGTCGGCATTGGCAACCCGATACAGAAGTCCATTTTCTCTGATAATTCTTTCTCCGTTCTCCCCTAGCTGCCCTATTTCAGCTCGGGCTCTAAAACTAGCAAGGGTGGGGTCAGTCTCTACTTCTTGTCTAAACTGAACTTTATCCCAAGTAACATTCATATTATCCCCACAAGAAGAATCACTCACCGGCTGTAATGGCAGTTCTGGTGGCCTCATTTCCATGGATGAGTTGTACACGTCCACATGGGCTGCTCTCTTGGCTTGACTTCTGGTTACCGCACCGACAAAGTGGCAATGAAGATTCCCCACATCATTTCCTAGAAGAACGTCTGCAGGGAGGCCGCTCATCACACCGACCACACATTGTTTTGCCCCAAAGCCATAATCCAGGGTCACACTCGCTCTTGGAATATATCTCTGGGTACCTCCTGCCAGTTCAATGGCAATTCCTGGTCCCTTTTGAATTGCTTGTGGTTGAATTACTCGGGGATCTGCGATGGTGAGAAAAGCCCCAGTGTCACGGAAGCCAACAACTTTTTGGCCATCCAGCACGACCTCCTATAGATGTTTGTCCTGAAGATCAGAAGAACAGGTGGTTGGAGCTCGCACCCCATAGACTCCGGGTAGGGGAGCCAGGATATCTGAGTCACTTGGCAAGTCATCAGGCACAGAATCCAGCTCTTCTCCTGGTGAAGGTGTCTGTAGATAATGAACAGGCAAAGGCGGTCTGTAGCTGTTCTGTCTCCGAACACCTGGACATTGGAATTGCATGTGCCCAGGCTGCCCACACCCATAACATCTGCGCTCTGGGATTCTTCCTCCACGTCGTATTCCCAAAGGTGGAGCATGAGTAATGCGAGGCACAGTCACACGAAGGTCCCCATGAGTTGACGGTCTAGGGTGATGGTGAACATTGGGGCCAGAAGGACCAGGGGCCGCCAGCGTTGGGGGTTTGGTGGTTTTCTTCTCACTGGGTAGTAGTTTTTTCCACTGAGGCTTGATGGTGAGAGCCTCATCAGCTAGAGCTGCAGCTTCCTCCACAGTGGCTGGTCTCCTTTCACGCACCCATTCCCGGATCTCAGCGGGGCACTTGAAGTAAAACTGCTCTTTTAGGAGGACCTGGAGGACGGTCTCCAAGGTTAAGGCCTCCTCTGCCTCCAACCAACGATGCCACAGATGTTTGAGTTTGTGGGCATACATCTTGAAGGACACTTCCTCATCACATGCTAGAGTACGGAACTGAGTCCTGTAAGTGTCTGGCGTTACAGCATAATGTTCTAGAATAGTCTGTTTAATATCCGCATACTCACAGTTCCACCGAGGGTCCATAGCTCTATAGGCTGAAGCAGCTCCACCCTCTAAGAGCCCAACCAGATGCCGGACGCGCTCCCTTTCTGGGACTTCCATTAATCGACACTGATGCTCAAAGTCCTGGAAGAAGCCCTCAATGTCACCAGCAGCCTCATTAAACTGCTTGAAGTCTTTGCGGGACACCCTGGGAAGTTCCCTCATGATGGGTGCTGGGGTTACAGTCTGTCTGGAACCTCTCGCGGCTTCCACAGCGAGCTGCTTATCCAGCAATGCCATCTCCTCCATCCTGCGCTCCTTCTCTTTAGCTCCACGCATGACCTCCATCTTATATTCTGTGGTGGTCTCCTCTCCCAGCAAGGCCATCTCCTCCTCATACCAGACAACCCATTGACTTTTTTGGGTATTTACCTCCGGCTCCCGTCTTTGCTCCCCTTGCTGTGGAAATTGTTCCTCGGTGCCATCTTGCAGGCAAGCGTTTTCCAATGCCTCAATTAGTTGCTCCTTAGAGAGTCCTTTGTAGCCGACACCTAATTCATGGGCCTTTGTTTGTAGGCTCACCACAGTCCAGTTCCTGTATCCTGAGGTTCTGGTTTCAGAAGTTGATTGGCCGTTGTCCTCCATTTCTTCTGCTCTGATCCCGCCGCTGCCACCAGTTTGTGACGGGGTGTACAGCAGAGCAAGGAGAGACAACAGGCCGAGGATGATCCAACAGGTTTACTAACAGGAATACAGGAACAGCACACGACAAGTCCAAAGAAAACAGATTCGGGGGCACCTCCCGATAATCCAAAGTGCCAGATCACGACGTAATAGTCCTTTTCAGAGTCCCAGAAATCCCACACAATCCACTGGACGGCGAGATCTGTCCGCAGAATCAGATCTCGCTCCCTTCCTCTTCAAAAGTCTGCTCCCAACTAACTGCTCTAACATGTTCTTCTCTCCTGGGATCCGCCCCTTAGGTGGGCACACTTCCCCCTGGCCATTTGATGCATGAATGGACTTTAGACTGCTGGCTCTGTTCTGTTTACCAATTTGTAGATTGGAGAAGTCCCATGCTGAGAAGAACAATATATATATGCATCCCCACCAAATCAATGACAATAGCTACTGCTGAAGCCTGATTGCAATATGATACAGGCTGGGGGTGGGTATGGTCACTTACATCCCAAGACATAGTATTACAGAAAATACAGTGAGAAGGTAAAACACATCATGACAATACCATCCAGGTGGCTGATCTCACCTGCAGATATAACCATATATATCCATATAACCAGCGTATATAACAACTTCCTCATTTTCCCCTACCGTCAGAGAAAAACGAAACTTAGAACTTCTGCTTTCTCCCAGAGCAGACAAAAACCTCAAACCACATTACATTTCATGTGATTTAGAATTACATTTATACAGACAGCTTAAGGTGAACCTGACCACCTTGGTGTGGGATCTCTTAGGACGGCTTATCTCATGCGAGATGGCGGTCATTAGGTGTCTAGACTGGGACAGCCCAACCCCCCCTTCGAAATGCAAGTACACGCAGGTTTGCAAGGTGAGATTAGACAAATTTTCTCACCTGCATATGGAGTGCACATCTCCATTCCTTGTCGCGTAGTTGCCTTTCGACTGAAGGTGTCAGCACGGCTGTCCGCCATCCAGAGCTCCGTCCTAAGGTACGTTGGGCGCCATTTGTTAATGTTGGCCATAAATTTACTTTGATGCAATCTAGTCATGCATCCCTCTTAAACTGTCTGCAGTCCAAATTATGAGTCACTCGTGGTAGCATGCATACCACTCTCTTTCACCCATACCAGAGACGTACTCAGATATGAATAGAAAGTAAGACTGACTTATTCCGGAAGTGAAAATACTTTTAAACGGACTTATTGGCTAGGTGCCAAGAATACGTAACACGTCTCCTATTGGATAAAGTAGGACAGCTTATTCTGTGATATACAATATACCGTAATGTGCTTTGTTCCTCATTTATATTAAGCAATGTCAGCATGATTCACTTGTCACAAGACTCTGTCTGTCTGAGTCTTATGCCAAGAGATATGTGTGGTACAGTTCAAACACCATCTTAAATCCTGTTCTTTATGGATATCTCCATATAACTCCATATAACTCTTACATACTCATAATAGTTCATAATCTTGTCCATAACAATGTGAATCTGCGTCTTTAGTGTTTTTATAGTAAAGCTCGGATCCTGCTCTTATAAAAGTATCTGCAGTTTTCTCCTGCGTTTTTTTTAAGCTCCACATAGAAACCTGTAGAGGAAAAAAAATCCCCAAAACCGCAGAATTCAGCGGCGTCTTCTCCTGGAATCACATCCACTTTGCTTGGACAATTAAACACAGCAGAATAAATGTGCAAAAAACCAGCAGAAAAATATGCAGCATTTACACTACATGTGAACATGGGCTAAATGTCCAAGCAAATGGATGAGACGTCCTGAAATTTCCACCCTCGGTGTCTGAAGTCGCCGCTGAACTGTGCGGATTTGGTGTTTTTTTTCTTTATAGGCTTCAGGATTCACATCTGCACTAAACGTATGAAATAAGGGGCCAATGCATAAAAAATACCGCAAACACCAATAATCAGAGGAGATTGTTACTGTGCTGGTGGTGCAGACACCTGCAGAAAAAACTGCTATGTGTGAACACGACCTCAACAATACATTTGTATTACATTTTTTATGAGTTTAATGGAGAAAAATAATAAATTGCGCCTTTTTCTTTGCTCCATTTACCAATCCCCATAAATAATCTGATCGCTGTGTTGTTCGGGTCGTTATGATTACAGGGACACCAAATATGTCCATGTTATTTGCTGATTTGTGATGTTTATTATTTTATAAAAAAGAAGCACAATCAAAACTATATTGTTCAATTTTTTTTAATATTTTTAGTAATTTTAATAAAGGAAAAAAAAAATCTTTTTTCCTCTCCCTCTAGAATACAGGACACAGAGATACTGCTCTGTACAATTGAGCTCCGTGTCCTGTGTAATCTGCTGTGTAATCAGAGGCTGCATTGTAAGTTCATCTACATAAAATCCTCCCTCTGACATCATCATTCCTTGTGGTGCAACAGCTAGAACAGCTAGATAAGCTCGGAGGCTGCTGGACACATGTGAAAGTTCCTGGTTTGAATCCAAGGGAGTGAAAATAAGGATTTCTTTTATATATATATATATATATATATATTTGTATTTATAGTAGTTTATTGGGAACAAATGAATCAGACTCTTTCCTTCACCTACAAAGAGATGCAGTATCTATCTATTATCTATATATCTATTATATATCTCTCTATCTATCATCTTTGTAGCTGAATAATATGCTTCTGATTTCCCTGGCTGCAATACAGAGGTTATGATTACCAAATCTTCCTATGTTTTACATTAGAGGCAGTAGCTCAGTGGTAGAGCTGCTGCATATCGACAATGAGTTCACAAGCTCGAGTCCCGGTGGCTGTCTCGGTAAACCAGATGAGAACTTAATTTAATTTATTCACTGTATTGAGGGGAGGAGCCGGGACAACAGCTGTGATCATCGGGAGAGAGCCCTCAAATCGGGATAGTCACACAGAATCTGGGATGGTTGGGAGGTAAGGTATGTGTGTGGGTAACCTCTGAGTCTGGGAGTGCCTGTCATGGTTCTCCTCCACTGTAGGCTCCTGATATTTGCAGGCCGGTGTGTGGGTCACATTCCCTGTGATATTATGTTTTCATGTCTTCGTTGGGCTCCATACACTGTGGGGCGTCTACCTTTTGGATACTTTCCTCCTCATTCACTGATGACTCTCTGTTTGTCTTTTTCCTATTAACCAGATGGTAAACAGGACCTCTGAGCCCGGGCAGTACACAGGACCTCTGAGCCCGGGCGGCATCATACCGCTGGACAGCAGCGGGAAAGTCACTGAGTATCCAGCCATCATGTCAGCCTTCATCAGGTTCATCCTCATCATCGCTGGCTCAGCTGCTCACATTGAAGGTAGGTGTCAGCCGGTAACAGTGCTGCTTTCCAATAAGAGATGAGACATAAAGGATTGGGTCCTGGAAATGACCAGGGTCCAGGGCCATTCCAGGTGCTGCCCCAAGACCAGAGGTACCGAGGGTCTAAGAAGGTTTTGCTACCATGGGTGAATTCAGAAAGTCTCTCAAGGTTTCCGGAGGTCCTGTCTTCGACCAGAGGATGCAACAGAAAGCATTAACTGTGGCTGATGTGCATGTGTCCATTAGATTGGTTATGGCATTGATGGTGATGATGACTGTAGAAGATTAGTAAGCACTATAGGAGTGCAGAAAGCTGAGGGGTATATAAAGTCCAGAATATAATTATTTATTTCCTCTCCAAAGATTCTCAGAGAGTTATCTATAGCCTTATAATAAGGAAGAGTGAGCATCATCATCCACTGCTGACATGTCACTGCGCCACTCAATCATTTACATAAAGCTCATACCTGCCCATCCCCTGCTTATACCTGCCCATGCCCTGCTCATACCGGCCCATCTCCAGCTCATACAGACCCATCATCTGCTCCTCCTCTGCTCATACCTGCCCCTCCCCGGCATATAACTGCCCAACCCCTGCTCATACCTGCCCATCCCCTGCTCATATCTGCCCTTCCCCTGCTCATATCTGCCCATCCCCTGCTCATACCTGCCCTTCCCCTGCTCATAACTGCCCTTCCCCTGCTCATACCTGCCCTTTCCCTGCTCATACCTGCCCATCCCTTACTCATACCTGCCCATCCCCTGCTCATACCTGCCCCATCCCCTGCTCATATCTGTTCCTCCCCTGCTCATACCTGCCCATCCCCTGCTCATACCAGCCCATCCCCTGCTCATACCTGCCCATCCCCTGCTCATACCAGCCCATCCCCTGCTCATACCTGCCCATCCCCTGCTCATACCTGCCCATCCCCTGCTTATATCTGCTGCTCTCCTGCTCATACTTGCCTATCCACTGTTCACACTTGCCCTTTCCCTGTTCATACCTACCGCTCCCCTGTACATACCTGCCCCATCCCCTGCTCATATCTGTTCCTCCCCTGCTCATACCTGCCCTTCCCCTGCTCATGTCTGCCCATCCCCTGCTCATACCGGCCCATCTCCTGCTCATACCGACCCATCATCTGCTCCTCCCCTGCTCATACCTGCCCAACCCCTGCTCATATCTGCCCATCCCCTGCTCATATCTCCTATCTTCTGCTCATATCTGCTCCTCCCCTGCTCATAGCTGCCCTTCCCCTGCTCATACCAGCCCATCTCCTGCTTATACCGACCCATCCCCTGCTCATATCTGCCCTTTCCCTGCTCATATCTGCCCATCCCCTGCTCATACCTGCCCTTCCCCTGCTCATAACTGCCCTTCCCCTGCTCATAACTGCCCTTCCCTTGCTCATACCTGCCCTTTCCCTGCTCATACCAGCCCATCTCCTGCTTATACCGACCCATCCCCTGCTCATATCTGCCCTTCCCCTGCTCATATCTGCCCATCCCCTGCTCATACTTGCCCGTCCTCAGCTTATAACTGCCCAAAGAATACTCATATCTGCCCATCCCCTGCTCATATCTCCTATCTCCTGCTCATATCTGCTCCTCCCCTGCTCATAGCTGCCCATCCCCTGCTCATACCAGCCATCTCCTGCTTATACCGACCCATCCCCTGCTCATATCTGCTCCTCCCCTGCTCATACCTGCCCCTCCCCGGCTTATAACTGCCCATCCCCTGCTCATACCTGCCATACCCTTCTCATATCTGCTGCTCTCCTGCTCATACCTGCCCAATCCCCTGCTCATATCTGTTCCTCCCCTGCTCGTACCTGCCCTTCCCCTGCCATACCTGCCCATCCCCTGCTCATATCTGTTCCTCCCCTGTTCATACCTGCCCATCCCCTGCTCATACCAGCCCATCCCCTGCTCATACCTGCCCATCCCCTGCTTATATCTGCTGCTCTCCTGCTCATACTTGCCCATCCACTGTTCACACTTGCCCTTTCCCTGTTCATACCTACCACTCCCCTGTACATACTTGCCCTTCCCCTGCTCATATCTGTTCCTCCCCTGCTCATACCTGCCCTTCTCCTGCTCATGTCTGCCCATCCCCTGCTCATACCGGCCCATCTCCTGCTCATACCGACCCATCATCTGCTCCTCCCCTGCTCATACCTGCCCTTTCCCTGCTCATATCTGTTCCTCCCCTGCTCATACCTGCATATCCCCTGCTCATACCGGCCCATCTCCTGCTCATACCGACCCATCATCTGCTCCTCCCCTGCTCATACCTGCCCAACCCCTGCTTATATCTTCCCATCCCCTGCTCATATCTCCTATCTCCTGCTCATATCTGCTCCTCCCCTGCTCATAGCTGCCATTCCCCTGCTCATACCAGCCCATCTCCTGCTTATACCGACAAATCCCCTGCTCATATCTGCCCTTCCCCTGCTCATATCTGCCCATCCCGTGCTCATACCTGCCCTTCACCTGCTCATAACTGCCCTTCCCCTGCTCAAACCTGCCCTTTCCCTGCTCATAACTGCCCATCCCCTGCTCATACCGGCCCATCTCCTGCTCATACCAACCCATCATCTGCTCCTCCCCTGCTCATACTTGCCCCTCCCCGGCTTATAACTGCCCAAAGAATACTCATATCTGCTCCTCCCCTGCTCATAGCTGCCCTTCCCCTGCTCATACCAGCCATCTCCTGCTTATACCGACCCATCCCCTGCTCATATCTGCTCCTCCCCTGCTCATACCTGCCCCTCCCCGGCTTATAACTGCCCATCCCCTGCTCATACCTGCCATACCCTGCTCATATCTGCTGCTCTCCTGCTCATACCTGCCCCATCCCCTGCTCATATCTGTTCCTCCCCTGCTCATACCTGCCCTTCCCCTGCTCATACCTGCCCATCCCCTGCTCATATCTGTTCCTCCCCTGCTCATACCTGCCCTTCCCCTGCTCATACCAGCCCATCTCCTGCTTATACCGACCTATCCCCTGCTCATATCTGCTCTTCCCCTGCTAATACCTACCCCTCCCCGGCTTATAACTGCCCATACCCTGCTCATACCTGCCATACCCTGCTCATATCTGCTGCTCTCCTGCTCATACTTGCCCATCTCCTGCGCATACCTGCCCATCCACTGTTCACACTTGCCCTTTCCCTGTTCATACCTACCGCTCCCCTGTGCATACCTGCCCCATTCCCTGCTCATATCTGTTCTTCCCCTGTTCATACCTGGCCATCCCCTGCTCATACCTTCCCATCCTCTGCTCATACCTGCCCATCCCCTGCTTATACCTGCCCCATCCCCTGCTCAGACCTGCCGTTTCTCCTGCTCATACCTGCCCATCCTCTGCTCATACCTGCCCATCCCCTGCTTATACCTGCCCCATCCCCTGCTCAGACCTGCCGTTTCTCCTGCTCATACCTACCCATTCCCTGCTCATACCTGCCTCTTCTTCTCATACCTGCCCCATCCCCTGCCAGACCTGCCGTTTCTCCTGCTCATACCTGACTCTTCTCCTCATATCTGATCCTTTTCCTACTCATACCTACCCCTTCTCCTGCTCACACCTTCCCCTTCTCCTGCTCACACCTGCCCCTTCTCCTGCTCACATCTGCACCCTCTGCTGCTCATAGCTGCTCATCCACTGATCATACCTGACCCTTCTCCTGCTCATAACTGCCCATCTCCTGCTCATACTTGCCCGTTCTCCTGTTTATACCTGTCCCTACTCCTGCTCATACCTGCCCCTTCTCCTGCTCATATCTACCCCTTCTCCTGTTTATACCTACCCCTTCTCCTGTTTATACCTACCCTTTCTTCTGGTCATACCTGCCCCCTCTCCTGCTCAAAGCTGCCCATCTCCTACTCATAGCTGTGTGGAACCCAGGAAGGCAGGGGGTTCAGGTCCAGTCTGGTACCTGTTACTCGTTACCGGGCCAGTATGAAGGTCTGGGATGTCGTGGTGGCCTGCCCGGTTTCGTGCCCCGAGGTGTCCACAATAAAAGGGGAAAGATAGGAGGTTGTTGTCGTGACGCCACCTGCGGTATGCGGCCAGGGAATTAGCCGCCGCTGCTGTCGCTGTCCTCCGGGGCATATGGTAATAGCAGCAAAGATGATTTTTCTCCCCACAGGTAGAGCGGGCCCCGGGGAGTATGATGAGTGCTCTAGTGGTGGCGGGGGCCGTTGGCGGCAGCAGCGCCGGTAATAACAGTCCAAGTCGGTTGTTGCGGTTCCAGGTTGTTTTACTCACTGTTATGCCACGCGCCCGGGTAGTATCGGTCACCTGCTGTCGACCTCGGATAAGTTGGAAGAAGCCACCTGTATTTGGAAATTGTCCTAACTAAGAGTAGCCCCTCCAGTAGTGAGGAACCTGGGCTGAGCGTTCCGCTCCAAGCCACAGGCCCCGTTAAAGAAGAAAAAGGAAGAAGGTGGTGGTGTCATATCGCCAGAACTGAAGTCCCAGGTTGAGTAACTGAAGATTGTGTGAAGTTGCTCCTACTTCTACCCCAAGTTGAACCCACATCCCCCCAGGTTGCTGACTTCAGTGATCGGGGAAGTCCCATGGCTCGTGATGGCCACCCCCCTATCTACTCTGGGCCATCCCCCCAGTGGGAAGGCACCTGACTATATGTAAAGTGTGAATGTGGAACACCGGGGATAACCCCCTCCTTACCCGAAGCGAATACCGCACCTTAATTAAGGTGCAGTACTCTGTGGCGACTGGAGCCAAAGGGGCGCAACAGCTGCCCATCTCCTGCTCATACCTTTCCCTTCAACTACTTATTCCTACCCCTTCTCTTGCCCATACCTGCACCCTCTCCTGCTCACAGCTGCCCATCCCCTGATCATACCTCCCCTTTCTCCCGCTCATACCTGCCCCTTCTCCTGCTCATAGACGTCTTCTCTTACTGGACCCTTCTCCAGCCCACATCTAACTGCTTTCTCCCCCCCTGTGCTTTGTGCATGTTTTTCTTAGAACTTTCTGATGAGTGTATTGAAGTCAATGGGTCTCAAACACAGTTATCTAATTAATAGGAACTTTATTTTCGGTTATTTTTGGTAATGGGATGCCTTCTACGTTGCATTATGACTACACACAGGGCATTGGGACATGACTAACATGAGCGTGTTGTCTCCACAGCTTGTTCCCATGGGGTCCACCAGTCTGCAGAGATTGTCGTCTACGCTGAGAGCTTCCGATACGGCATAAATTACCATTTATTGGAGCCGGTCAGGGGGTTCATAGAACGTCTTCAGAATGTAACCAACCATCAGGTTATGCTGCACTTGTATGACTATGACTTCAAGAAATTCCAGGAGCATTTCCGTAGCCACCAGGGGACGGTCGGATTCATCCCCCAGAAACAGTTCATTGTGGACTTCATTAACGCAATGACGTGGAGACCACAGCCCGGCATCACCCGCAAGTCATACATCCTTATCCTCATGGTTAAAGACACCAACCCCTACTTGTTCATGAAGCCCAAAATACACAAACTGAAAAGAGCTGGAGTGGAGATATTTGCGCTGAAATTCAATAAGTTCCAGGACTATGAGTTATCTGAAATTGTGTCCTACCCGCCAAAGACACATTTATATGCCCTGCTGGATTTTACAAGTCCAGAGGAAGCTCTGTCCGTGCTGGCCAAGTCTGTGTGCCGAAGCATTGAGGCACAAGAAAAGACTGTCAAGAAAGCTCGTAAGTCTCTAGACTGTCTACAATTAGGATGAAATGGAGAATAGGAACCACAGAAATACCGGTCCTGGCAATATTCTTCTCCTACACCAAACACTAGGAAATACCGGTCCTTGTGGCAACCCTCCTCTCTTCTACCAAACCAGCAGGAAATACCGGTCCTAGCGGCATCTTTCTCCTGTTACACAGGACTCCGGGAAATACCGGTCCTGGCGGCATCCTTCTTCTCTTATACCAAACCCCCGAGAAATACCAGTCCTGGAGGCATCCTTCTCCTGTTACACAGAATCCCCGAGAAATACTGGTCCTAGAGGCATCCTTCTCCTGTTACACAGAACCCCAGGAAATACTGGTCCTGGAGGCATCCTTCTCCTATCACACAGAACCCCAGAAAATACTGGTCCTGGCGGCATCCTTCTCCTGTTACACAGGACCCCAGGAAATACTGGTCCTGGCGGCATCCTTCTTCTTTTATACCAAATTCCCGAGAAATACTAGTCCTGGAGGCATCCTTCTCCTGTTACACAGGACTCCGTGAAATACTGGTCCTGGAGGCATCCTTCTCCTGTTACACAGGACCCCAGGAAATACCGGTCCTGGAGGTATCCTTCATCTGTTACACAGAACCCCAGGAAGTACTGGTCCTGGAGGCATGCTTCTTCTCTTATACCAAACCCCCGAGAAATACCAGTCCTGGAGGCATCCTTCTCCTGTTACACAGGACTCTGGGAATTACTGGTCCTGGCAGCATCCTTCTCCTGTTACACAGGACCCCAGCAGGAAATACTGGTCCTGGAGGCATCCTTCATCTGTTACACAGGACCCCAGGAAATACTGGTCCTGGAGACATCCTACATCTGTTAGATAGGACCCCAGGAAACACCGGTCCTAGCAGCATCCTTCTCCTGTTACACAGGACTCCGGAAAATACTGGTCCTGGAGGCATTATTCTCGTCTAACGCAGGACCCCAGGAAATACCGGTCCTGGAGGCATCCTTCTCCTGTTACACAGGACCCCAGGAAATATTGGTCCTGGAGGCATCCTTATCCTGTTACACAGGACCCCAGGAAATACCAGTCCTGGAGGCATCCTTCTCCTGTTACACAGAACCCCAGGAGGTACTGGTCCTGGAGGCATACTTCTCCTGTTACACAGGACTCGGAGAAATACCGGTCCTAGCGGCATCCTTCTCCTGTTACACAGAACCCCAGGAGGTACTGGTCCTGGAGGCATCCTTCTTCTCTTATACCAAACCCCCGAGAAATTCCAGTCCTGGAGGCATCTTTCTCCTGTTACACAGGACCCCAGGAAATACCAGTCCTGGAGGCATCCTTCTCCTGTTACACAGGACTCTGGAAAATACCGGTCCTGGAGGCATTATTCTCGTCTAACGCAGGACCCCAGGAAATACCGGTCCTGGAGGCATCCTTCTCCTGTTACACAGGACCCCAGGAAATACTTGTCCTGGCGGCATCCTTCTTCTTTTATACCAAATTCCCGAGAAATACTAGTCCTGGAGGCATCCTTCTCCTGTTACACAGGACTCCGTGAAATACTGGTCCTGGAGGCATCCTTCTCCTGTTACACAGGACCCCAGGAAATACCGGTCCTGGAGGCATCCTTCATCTGTTACACAGAACCCCAGGAAGTACTGGTCCTGGAGGCATGCTTCTTCTCTTATACCAAACCCCCGAGAAATACCAGTCCTGGAGGCATCCTTCTCCTGTTACACAGGACTCTGGGAATTACTGGTCCTGGCAGCATCCTTCTCCTGTTACACAGGACCCCAGCAGGAAATACTGGTCCTGGAGGCATCCTTCATCTGTTACACAGGACCCCAGGAAATACTGGTCCTGGAGGCATCCTACATCTGTTACATAGGACCCCAGGAAACACTGGTCCTAGCAGCATCCTTCTCCTGTTACACAGGACTCCGGAAAATACTGGTCCTGGAGGCATTATTCTCGTCTAACGCAGGACCCCAGGAAATACTGGTCCTGGAGGCATCCTTCTCCTGTTACACAGGACCCCAGGAAATATTGGTCCTGGAGGCATCCTTCTCCTGTTACACAGGACCCCAGGAAATACCAGTCCTGGAGGCATCCTTCTCCTGTTACACAGAACCCCAGGAGGTACTGGTCCTGGAGGCATACTTCTCCTGTTACACAGGACTCGGAGAAATACCGGTCCTAGCGGCATCCTTCTCCTGTTACACAGAACCCCAGGAGGTACTGGTCCTGGAGGCATCCTTCTTCTCTTATACCAAACCCCCGAGAAATTCCAGTCTTGGAGGCATCTTTCTCCTGTTACACAGGACCCCAGGAAATACCAGTCCTGGAGGCATCCTTCTCCTGTTACACAGGACTCTGGAAAATACCGGTCCTGGAGGCATTATTCTCGTCTAACGCAGGACCCCAGGAAATACCGGTCCTGGAGGCATCCTTCTCCTGTTACACAGGACCCCAGGAAATACTTGTCCTGGCAGCATCCTCCTGTTACACAGGACTCCATGAAATACCGGTCCTGCAGGCATCCTTCTCCTGTTACACAGGACCTCAGGAAAAACTGGTCCTGGAGGCATCCTTCTCCTGTTACACAGAACCCCAGGAAATACCGGTCCTAGCGGCATCCTTCTCCTGTTACATAGAACCCCAGGAGGTACTGGTCCTGGAGGCATCCTTCTTCTCTTATACCAAGCCCCCGAGAAATTCCAGTCCTGGAGGCATCTTTCTCCTGTTACACAGGACCCCAGGAAATACCAGTCCTGGAGGCATCCTTCTCCTGTTACACAGGACTCTGGGAAATATTGGTCCTGGAGGCATTCTCCTCCTGTTACACAGGACCACAGGAAATGCTTGTCGTGGCAGCATCCTTCTCCTGTTACACAGGAGTGTGTGAAATACCGGTCCTGGAGGCATCCTTCTCCTGTTACACAGGACTCCGTGAAATACCGATCCTGCAGGCATCCTTCTCCTGTTACACAGGACCCCAGGAAATACTGGTCCTGGAGGCATCATTCTCCTGTTACACAGGACTCCGTGAAATACCGGTCCTGGAGGCATCCTTCTCCTGTTACACAGGACCCCGGGAAATACCGGTCCTGGAGGCATCCTTCTCCTGTTACACAGGACTTCGTGAAATAATGGTCCTGGAGGCATCCTTCTCCTGTTACACAGGACCTCAGGAAACACTCGTCCTAGCAGAATCCTTCTCCTGTTACACAGGACTCCGTGAAATACCGGTCCTGGAGGCATCCTTCTCCTGTTACACAGGACCCCGGGAAATACCGGTCCTGGAGGCATCCTTCTCCTGTTACACAGGACCCCAAGAAATACTTGTCCTGGCAGAATCCTTCTCCTGTTACACAGGACTCCAGGAAATACCGGTCCTGGAGGCATCCTTCTCCTGTTACACAGTACTTCGTGAAATAATGGTCCTGGAGGCATCCTTCTCCTGTTACACAGGACCTCAGGAAACACTCGTCCTAGCAGAATCCTTCTCCTGTTACACAGGACTCCGTGAAATACCGGTCCTGGAGGCATCCTTCTCCTGTTACACAGGACTCCGGGAAATACTGGTCCTGGAGGCATCCTTCTCCTGTTACACAAGACTTCAGGAAATACTGGTCCTGGCGGCATCCTTCTCCTGTTACACATGACTCCGTGAAATACCAGTCCTGGAGGCATCCTTCTCCTGTTACACATGACTCCGTGAAATACCGGTCCTGGCGGCATCCTTCTCCTGTTACACAGGACTCCGGGAAATACTGGTCCTGGAGGTATCCTTCTCCTGTTACACAGGACTCCGGGAAATACTGGTCCTGGAGGCATCCTTCTCCTGTTACACAAGACTCCAGGAAATACTGGTCCTGGCGGCATCCTTCTCCTGTTACACAGGACTCCGTGAAATACCGGTCCTGGAGGCATCCTTCTCCTGTTACACAGGACCCCAGGAAATACTGGTCCTGGAGGCATCCTTCTCTTATTACACAGGACCACAGGAAATACTGGTCCTGGAGGCATCCTTCTCTTGTTACACAGGACCCCAGGAAACACCGGTCCTGGAGGCATCCTTCTCCTGTTACATATGACCCCAGGAAATACTGGTCCTGGAGGCATCCTTCTCCTGTTACACAGGACTCCAGGAAAAACTTGTCCTGGCAGTATCCTTCTCCTGTTACACAGGACTCTGAGAAATACTGGTCCTAGCGGCATCCTTCTCCTGTTACACAGGACCCCAGGAAATACTGGTCCTGGCGGCATCCTTCTTCTCTTATACCAAACCCCCGAGAAATTCCAGTCCTGGAGGCATCTTTCTCCTGTTACACAGGACTCCAGGAAATACCAGTCCTGGAGGCATCCTTCTCCTGTTACAAAGGACCCCAGGAAATACTGGTCCTGGCGGCATCCTTCTTCTCTTATACCAAACCTCCAAGAAATTCCAGTCCTGGAGGCATCTTTCTCCTATTACACAGGACCACAGGAGATACTGGTCCTGGAGGCATCCTTCTCCTGTTACACCAGACTCCGGGAAATACTGGTCCTGGAGGCATCCTTCTCCTGTTACACAGGACCCCAGGAAATACTTTTCCTGGCAGCATCCTTCTCCTGTTACACAGGACCCCAGGAAATACCAGTCCTGGAGGCATCCTTCTCCTGTAACACAGGACCCCGGGAAATACCAGTCCTGGAGGCATCCTTCTCCTGTTACACAGGACTCCAGGAAACACTGGTCCTGGAGGCATCCTTCTCCTGTAACACAGGACCCCGGGAAATACCAGTCCCGGAGGCATCCTTCTCCTGTTACACAGGACTCCAGGAAACACTGGTCCTGGAGGCATCCTTCTCCTGTTACACAGGACTCCAGGAAATACTGGTCCTGGAGGCATCCTTCTCCTGTTACACAGGACCCCAGGAAAAACTGGTCCTGGAGGCATCCTTCTCCTGTTACACAGGACTCTGAGAAATACTGGTCCTGCAGGCATCCTTTTCCTGTTACACAGGATCCCAGGAAATACCGGTCCTGGCAGCATCCTTCTCCTGTTACACAGGATCCCAGGAAATACCGGTCCTAGCGGCATCCTTCTCCTGTTACACAGAACCCCAGGAGGTACTGGTCCTGGAGGCATCCTTCTTCTCTTATACCAAGCCCCCGAGAAATTCCAGTCCTGGAGGCATCTTTCTCCTGTTACACAGGACCCCAGGAAATACCAGTCCTGGAGGCATCCTTCTCCTGTTACACAGGACTCTGGGAAATATTGGTCCTGGAGGCATTCTCCTCCTGTTACACAGGACCCCAGGAAATGCTTGTCGTGGCAGCATCCTTCTGTTACAAAGGAGTCTGTGAAATACCGGTCCTGGAGGCATCCTTCTCCTGTTACACCGGACTCCGGGAAATACTGGTCCTGGAGGCATCCTTCTCCTGTTACACAGGACCCCAGGAAATACTTTTCCTGGCAGCATCCTTCTCCTGTTACACAGGACCCCAGGAAATACCAGTCCTGGAGGCATCCTTCTCCTGTAACACAGGACCCCGGGAAATACCAGTCCTGGAGGCATCCTTCTCCTGTTACACAGGACTCCAGGAAACACTGGTCCTGGAGGCATCCTTCTCCTGTTACACAGGACTCCAGGAAATACTGGTCCTGGAGGCATCCTTCTCCTATTACATAGGACCTCAGGAAATAATGGTCCTGGAGGCATCCTTCTCCTGTTACACAGGACTCTGAGAAATACCGGTCCTAGCGGCATCCTTCTCCTGTTACACAGGACCCCAGGAAATACTGGTCCTGGCGGCATCCTTCTTCTCTTATACCAAACCCCTGAGAAATTCCAGTCCTGGAGGCATCTTTCTCCTGTTACACAGGACCCCAGGAAATACCAGTCCTGGCGGCATCCTTCTCCTGTTACATAGGACCTCAGGAAATACTGGTCCTGGCGGCATCCTTCTTCTCTTATACCAAACCTCCGAGAAATTCCAGTCCTGGAGGCATCTTTCTCCTGTTACACTGGACCCCAGGAGATACTGGTCCTGGAGGCATCCTTCTCCTGTTAACCGGACCCCAGTTATGCTGTCATCCTTCTATTATATCGGACCCCAGTCGTGGTGACATCCTTCTTCTGTTATACCGGACCCCAGTCGTGGTGTTATCCTTCTCCTGTTATACCGGACCCCAGTTGTGCTGTCATCCTTCTTCTGTTATACCGGACCCCAGTTGTGGTGTAATCATTCTTCTGTTATACCGGACCCCGGTCGTGGTGTCATCCTTCTTCTGTTATACCGGACCCCAGTCGTGGTGTCATGCTTCTGTTATACCGGACCCCAGTTGTGGTGTCATCCTTCTTCTATTATACTGGACCCCAGTTGTGGTGTTATCCTTCTTCTGTTATACCGGACCCCAGTTGTGGTGTCATCCTTCTTATGTTATACCGGACCCCAGTTGTGGTGTAATCATTCTTCTGTTATACCGGACCCTGGTCGTGGTGTCATCCTTCTTCTATTATACCGGACTCCAGTTGTGGTGTCATCCTTCTTCTGTTATACCGGACCCCAGTCGTGGTGTCATCCTTCTTCTGTTATACTGGACCCCAGTTCTGCTGTTATCCTTCTTCTGTTATACCGGACCCCAGTTGTGGTGTCATCCTTCTTCTGTTATACCGGACCCCGGTCGTGGTGTCATGCTTCTGTTATACCGGACCCCAGTCGTGGTGTCATGCTTCTGTTATGCTGGACTCCTTGAAATCCCAGTTCCAGCAGCATTTTGCTCATGTTATTCTGGACCACAGGAGATGCCAGTTCTGGTGGCAACCTTCTCCTCCTATGCTGAATCTCACCAAATATTGTTACTGATGGCAGATTTCTCTTTTTACAGGAAACGTTTCTTCCTCCTAGCTGCTACAGTATTTCGGGAACTCAGTAGTTGGCTCCAAAGGAGCTATCACTCTACAATTTATGCTATTTCCTAAGGTTGTGCCACCTTCTCTATTGGTAACAGGAATTTCCGTCCTGGTGGCATCTTTCTCCTGCCATACTGAATTGTGGGAAATATCGGTTGTGGCAGCATCTTCCTCCTGTTATACCGGTCTCCAAGAAACGTCGGTTCTGGCAGCATCTTCCTCTCGTTATATGAGACAATTGAAAATACTGGTCCTGGTGACACGAATGACCCCAGGAAAATTCAATCCTCCTGAAATATTGAGGGAGTAAATTTTGTACATAGTGTGACCTATCTGAGCTGGGCTCCTCTTCATGAACGCTGCTGCGTGGTCCATCTGCTGCGTACCTCTTCGTAGAGGAATGGCAGTGACAGCATTTGGGCCACATGTCTATCCTGGAGACGTTGCTGTCATTTCCATCATCCATAGTGCTCCTGGGTCTTCTAGGATGTAAAGTATTGTCTTCATGACCAGCCAGGATCGTTCTCCACTCCTCCTACGTGCACGGTTGGGTTATGGTGCTGCTGGATAACAAGTGCTTCTTCTGTTCTTCAGTCTTTTCTCAGGTAAGGTTGTCAGATGGCGATGACTACTGCCGTGGAAGAGTGGAGCTTCTCTACAATGACACCTGGGGATGGCTCAGTGATAAACACTGGGACCGGCGTGGAGCAGATGTCATTTGCAGGCAGCTGGGGTGTGGACCTTCTCTGGAGGCCATGAAAGGAGATGTGTTCGGACCAGCATCTGGGAATGTCCTAGAACAGGTGGACTGTACTGGAGACGAGCATGATGTTTCAGAGTGTTTACTGGGAAACTGGAGGGAACCAGACCCTGTGAGACCTGAGCAGAGTGCGGGGGTCAGCTGTCTTTCTTCAGGTGGGTCTTAGAATATTCTATCTTGATGTTCTTCTCGGATATAACTAATATGGCTCCTCTGTCCATTACACACAGGTGTTGGCGCTGTACGTCTGGTCAATGGCTCTGGAACTTGTGATGGGATAGTGGAGGTTTCTCTCAATAACACATTGAATAGATTCTGCCTATGGAACTTTGATGTACGCGAGGGCTCGGTAGTTTGCAGACAAATGGGTTGTGGACCTCTTGTGAAGATACAGGAACACATGATGGGAGAAGCTGGTATCGGGTGGAGGACGGTGGAAGAAACTCATTGTTCTGGGGCAGAGTCTCACCTATCTGAATGCAGCCTCCGTGTCTGGAGCTCACAGCCATGTCTCCACAACATCCATGCAGGCGTTGTCTGCTCCACATCAGGTACGACCACCACTGAGGTTGTGCCATATACTTTATTTACACATTGAAGGGTTATGGTGTATACTGAAAGTCGGGCAGGACCAAGTGAGGGGGTGAGAAGAAGACTCCAGAGAACGACACCAAAGATCTCATAGTCTTCAGGTCCACACGGCAGCTTGTAGACCATTCATATTATTATCAGGCACTTTGATCCTGAATTCGGCTCTGAGTGCAAGGATGGCACGGTGACCGACACAGAGGTGGCGCGGCTAACGGTATAGCTATGTAGGCGAGGTGAGGTAGACAATCTGGCCGTAGTCTCTAAACTGTAGAACATTATCAGGTCCACAGTACTATGGCCGCAACGTTTCATTACACGTCAAACGATGCGCGGAGCTTGTTACACAAAAACAGGAACAATTGCTGAAAGGCTTATCCAGCGCCCCTTCCAAAAAAACACCATGTTATCAGCACCTCTCACCGCAGCACCTCTCACCACAGCACCTCTCACCGCAGCACCACTCACCGCAGCACCTCTCACCGCAGCACCTCTCACCGCAGCACCTCTCACCGCAGCACCTCTCACCGCAGCACCTCTCACCACAGCACCTCTCACCACAACACCTCTCACCACAGCACCTCTCACCACAGCACCTCTCACCGCAGCACCTCTCACCGCAGCACCTCTCACCACAGCACCTCTCACCACAACACCTCTCACCACAGCACCTCTCACCACAGCACCTCTCACCGCAGCACCTCTCACCGCAGCACCTCTCACCGCAGCACCTCTCACCACAGCACCTCTCACCACAGCACCTCTCACCACAGCACCTCTCACCGCAGCACCTCTCACCGCAGCACCTCTCACCACAGCACCTCTCACCACAACACCTCTCACCACAGCACCTCTCACCGCAGCACCTCTCACTGCAGCACCTCTCACCACAGCACCTCTCACCACAGCACCTCTCACCGCAGCACCACTCACCACAGCACCTCTCACCACAGCACCTCTCACCGCAGCACCTCTCACCACAGCACCTCTCACCACAACACCTCTCACCACAGCACCTCTCACCGCAGCACCTCTCACCACAGCACCTCTCACCACAACACCTCTCACCGCAGCACCTCTCACCGCAGCACCTCTCACCACAGCACCTCTCACCACAACACCTCTCACCACAGCACCTCTCACCACAGCACCTCTCACCACAGCACCTCTCACCGCAGCACCTCTCACCGCAGCACCTCTCACCACAGCACCACAGCACCTCTCACCGCAGCACCTCTCACCGCAGCACCACTCACCACAGCACCACTCACCGCAGCACCTCTCACCGCAGCACCTCTCACTGCAGCACCTCTCACCACAGCACCTCTCACCACAGCACCTCTCACCGCAGCATCTCTCACTGCAGCACCTCTCACCACAGCACCACTCATCACAGCACCACTCACCACAGCACCTCTCACCGCAGCACCTCTCACCGCAGCACCTCTCACCACAGCACCACTCACCACAGCACCTCTCACCACAGCACCTCTCACCGCAGCACCACTCACCGCAGCACCTCTCACCGCAGCACCTCTCACCGCAGCACCTCTCACCACAGCACCTCTCACCACAGCACCTGTCACCACAGCACCTCTCACCACAGCACCTCTCACCGCTGCACCTCTCACCACAGCACCACTCACCACAGCACCTCTCACCACAGCACCACTCACCGCAGCACCACTCACAACAGCACCTCTCACCACAGCACCTCTCACCGCAGCACCTCTCACCGCAGCACCACTTACCGCAGCACCTCTCACTGCAGCACCTCTCACCGCAGCACCTCTCACTGCAGCACCTCTCACCACAGCACCTCTCACCGCAGCACCACTCACCGCAGCACCTCTCACCGCAGCACCACTCACCGCAGCACCTCTCACCGCAGCACCTCTCACCGCAGCACCTCTCACCGCAGCACCACTCACCGCAGCACCTCTCACCGCAGTACCTCTCACCGCAGCACTACTCACCACAGCACCTCTCACAGTGAACGACCAAGCAAATGGTGAAACGGAAAGTAAACCCTGTGTCTAGAGAAAGGGGAGATGGTGACCCCTGACCAAGACTACTGCTAAGCCCTGAGGTCCTTCACCACCCTAGATAGGTTCCACAACTATGTGCCAACCTGGATACCTGACCCTGGCTGACCCTGAAGGGAGAAAGTGGGATGAACACTTAGTCAACCCCACTAAGCTCTAAAGAAGACACAGGGATAACAAACAGGGGGACGTGAACAAATAACTTGTCTCCAGATGACTCAGGGAGAGGAACTGCAATAACAACATTTCTCCAGATGCATACAAGCCGCCTGCTTGCACTGAAGACTTGTAAGGGTATAAGAGCTCTCATAGACCAAAGGAAAAAAACCCTTAAAAATACATTTTTATTAATTCCGATTTAAAACAATCCCCAGACAAACACACATAAACAGGACAGACAATCCCAAATTTGCCAACGTCCAGTGGGACCCCTCTATAAACCTAACAGATAGGAGCAGGCAAATGAGTGGGGGAAGTCAGAATGTCCCTATTGAACAATCAGTTAATGCTGTACCTTGATCAATCCAATGTTATGAAAGAGTGCCAGAGCAGATAATAATAGTGCAACCAGGGTGTGGCCAAAAAATTCCCTATAGTGGCCCTGCCTAACCGCGGAGGTTGGCACCCTAGACCTGGACGCTGTGGTGCCCCCGCTCAGCGATGAATCACCCTTCTTTCCCTCTGCTGATCTAATGTGCAGCTGATCTGGGAAGGGGGGAGTGTGGGGAGGTTGCACCAATAAGCTACTCAATCAATGAGAACTCAAACACACATATCAATGATACAGTCAATATTCCGTCTTTTAGAGTGTTAAAGTGGACCAGATCAACAAAAGGGATCACTTTCAATAATAAAGTACCAAAGTTGGATCCTAGGTGCTTAATAATTGCACTTGCATAAAGTTATAAATGCCCAACAAACCTCTAGTTAGACAGATAGGTACAGTGAAGTGCCTCAATGCCTCATTAGTATGTTACATACATCTGTGTACCACCATTAAATCACAAGATGGATATAGTCCCCATGCTTACTAGCAACAAAAAGGCATAGGACTCTCTAAGTGAGGTCACCAAAAAGACCGATTGGTCACAGAGCAGTCCTCTCTATAATCTATTGGGGACTATCCATCACAATATTTTGTGAGAAGGTAGGCACTTCACAGAAGGCAAGACATAATAAACTTTCACAGAAGGCATAATAATATATAAACTTCACAAAAGAAAGTGCATGCAGTGGAGCACAGCTAGAATTAATAAGGTCCAGGTAACCATACTAAAATTCATCAGATATAAACATAGTACTTAGCTTATCCTTGAAGTCCTATGAATGGTGTAAATACACCAGGGTCCAAATTGACACCTCAAAACCTTGCCCAACGCGTTTCCCCCCAATCAAGAGTCACATCGGGGTTCATCAGGGGCTCCCTATTAGGGTAAATAGCACTGGCTGCAGTCAGCCAAGTGTGCAGCTTGATATCCGTCACCGTCATTCCAGGACATGTGCAGAGCGTCAGTGTTTAAAAATGGCGCCAGACGCCACCCATCATCAGTGATCCCGGATGTGAAGTTACACCCCCACCGTCATAGGCAGTGACGTAGGTGAGGAAGGCCCAAACACAGAGCGTTGCCCATGTATGCTATGCACGGAGGAGAGGCAGGAAAATGCCGACGTCACAGGAAGTGACATCAGCGGGCTTCATGTCAGAGTGCTGTCTCTGTTATGCATGTGTGACGCCCTGGGCAAGCCAGGGGTCACAGGTCATCACACCACCACACCCTACATCCCAGTTAGGAACACCAAGGCTACTGAAATCCTTGTTGCCTTCCTCCAGGGGCTGATGTTCACACCAGGGGGTGGGCCAGGCGGTTGGCTCCGCCCACCGAGGAGTTCACAGTCCTGGAGGCGGGAGAACCAGGCAGAAGAGAGATCAGTTAGGGGAGTGAAGGAGTAAACAACAAGAGAAGCTAAGTGAAGTGAAAGTGAAGTAGTAGTGGAGCAAAGAAGAAAAGAGTAAAAGTGAGAGTAGAAAGGCCTGAAGTTGGTCCGGCTAAGTGCAGGACAGTGTCAGCAAGGTCAGCAACAGCGGTGATCGTCTGGAGGGGGACTGCTCGGAGGTTGCTGGAAGGACCGCGGACGGGTAGTGGCCCGGCGGTCTGGAGCAGTATACGAAGGACAGTCAGCACCAGGGCAGGGGCCTCTCGGACCCCGCAAGGCTAGGAGTCGCCATAAATTGCCAAATCCGTCAGTGAAGGGGATGTCTGTCTCCAAACAACCAAGTCCCGATTGAAGGCAACAGTCCAACCATTAAGGAGGAACACCGCCACCGCCAGGGCACCAGTTCCTCAGGGCCAGCGTCTGCGGGCAAAGTAGGGCTCCTCCGGCCCATATCCAAGCCGGGGAGCGGGTTACCGGTGGGAACCCATCGCTACCAACACAGGAACATTAGGTGCAGGACAAAGGGACATCACCGTTACCTACTGGGAGAGCAAGTGCAGCCGTCCGTGGGAACCGTCTTTCCAGCCGTGTGGTTTACCGTAGAACTGTATCAACGTCTCAGGCTGAGTGAGTACCACAGTGCCGGAAGGCACAGCGCTGCCCCCGCGTCCCTGCGCCCACCAGGCCCTGCATCTCCCACCTCCTCACTGGGCCCCGGGATCACCAACCCCTACCCATGGAGGGGCAACACAACAACTGGCTGCTCCATACCACCACTCCCGGGATCCCCATATCGAGCAGCGGTGGTGCTAACAAGTCACCACAACCGTGGGTGGCGTCATGGACAATATACCTTATCCCAAAACCCAATCCCCTTTCACTCATGGGCGAGGAGCGCCGCTCGAGACCCCCGGGATCCGGCCCACCGCTCGAGCCACCACTGAGCAGCAGCAGCCGGACCCGAGCAGTGGGGTGAGCGCAGTGCTGACACCCTCCTCCCCGCCCGCGACACATGCTGTGGAACGCAGCGTGCGCTCCACAGAGAATCCGCCGGACATAGTAACCGGAGATAAAAGGAGGTGTAATGGGTAAATAAATTAACCCCTCCAGATATAAAGCGCCAATATTATAATAAATAGGGATGACAACCTACAGCCTTTGTTGTGGAACAAAACGTACGTTCCAAAGATGAATAGCCGGAAGTGGCATGCAGGAACAAGGGCTGGTGTGCTGAGATGATAAACATCCCCCTCAAAACAAAAAGCACCAATAATACGTTCCGCCCATCTATAGCAACACTCAAGAAAATTGAGCCCTAAGAGGTTAATCTATCAGCAACAAATTATATATATCTGAATATCCCCCTTTACACCCCAGGGAGGTACAGTGATTAATGTGATAGATACACTTGTGAAATAAACAAGCCTGATAGCGTAATAGATAACCATCCTTATATGATATTGCAACTTCACATTAACATTAGTAACATAAAACGGATCAGGACACAGAGTAAATATGATTACTAAGGTTTGGGGACATTGTCTAAGTAGGATAAATATATTTAGGGTCAACTAGTCCATGAACCCATATCAAAAACCGTGAATATTAGATCACAGAAATATAATTGCTCGTGATAAGATCATTAACGAGCCAAAGCTGACTAAACTCAGGGAGAAGTAACCCGAATATTACAAGGCTCAGTCCAACATTGGAAGGCCCAGGACCTGGGACCAAATAGGGACAAGGGGAGTGGGTTGCACTATTATTACCTGCTCTTTCATAGCATTGGATTGATCAAGGTACAGCATTAACTGATTGTTCAATAGGGACATTCTGACTCCCCCCACTCATCTGCCTGCTCCTGTTAGGTTTACAGAGGGGTCCCACTGGACGTTGGCAAATTTGGGATTGTCTGTCCTGTTTATGTGTGTTTGTCTGGGGATTGTTTTAAATCGGAATTAATAAAAATGTATTTTTAAGGGTTTTTTTCCTTTGGTCTGTAACTGTTATTACCCCTTACACCAAGTTTATATGGTCTTTGGCTATAAGAGCTCTCACCAGCACAGTGTAAAAGGAAGTGAAAGTTTAAAAAGACACCAAGGGAATGCTGATGAAAAGCACCTGAAAGGCTGAGGAACTCCGCAGGGTCCTAAAGGGAAAGGGATAAAAACTAAACAGAAATAATAGTTCAGGGAGCAGTTTGTGCAGCCAAATGCTGTGCCCTTCTCTATATAGCCGGACACCACAAGACTGGCTGTCACCTGTGACACAACCATGACACGTCTCTCCTCTGCTTCCTTTGGAGGAACGAGAAACAATCCGACGACCTATCAGGCACCCAGGTCTGAATTGTGTGTTTCTAGTTGTGTGGCTAGGGATATTCTGGTCTATGCAGTTAACAAGTAGGGCGCTGTTCAGATTTGGATACTAATCTGTATAGGTGCGGTGCAGGTGCAGTGTCAGTGGTTTAGGCTTTTTTCCCCTTGTACCCATGTGTGAGTGTATACAGGCATAACACACAAAACATCAATGTTGCCCTTCTAGGATGAATCAGCTTGGTGGCTAAACTACTAGAAGATACAGAGCTTGTCAGTCACACTACAAGGTGACATAGGTCTTCATGCTTAGACTACTGAGAGGCATAGAGCTTGGACATTACACCACTTATGAGCATAGAGCTGGGTGATTATACTATTAGGAGGCACGTAACTTAGAGGCTATGCTAATAGAATGCACAGAGTCTGGCCCAGTGGTGCTGTAGGTCCTGTAGGAGACACTGAGCTTGGTGTTTACACCTCTAAGAGACACAAGCCATCATGTTTGCACTACTAGGATGTGCACAATTTGGTAGTTACACTACTATTATGCACACAGATGCAATTTTGCAATGAACGCAGGGAAAGTTTGGTGGTTACACTACTAGGAGACACAGAGCTTGGTGGTTACACTACTAGGAGACACAGAGCTTGGTGGTTACACTACTAGGAGACACAGAGCTTGGTGGTTACACTACTAGGAGGCACAGAGCTTGGTGGTTACACTACTAAGAGGCACAGAGCTTGGTGGTTACACTACTAGGAGACACAGAGCTTGGTGGTTACACTACTAGGAGACACAGAGCTTGGTGATTACACTACAAAGAGGCACAGAGCTTGGTGGTTTCACTACTAGGAGACACAGAGCTTGGTGGTTACACTACTAGGAGACACAGAGCTTGGTGGTTACACTACTAGGAGGCACAGAGCTTGGTGGTTACACTACTAGGAGGCACAGATCTTGGTGGTTACACTACTAAGAGGCACAGAGCTTGGTGGTTACACTACTAGGAGGCACAGAGCTTGGTGGTTACACTACTAGGAGACACAGAGCTTGGTGGTTACACTACTAGGAGACACAGAGCTTGGTGGTTACACTCCTTGGAGACACAGAGCTTGGTGGTTACACTACTAGGAGGCACAGAGCTTGGTGGTTACACTACTAGGAGACACAGAGTTTGGTGGTTACACTACTAGGAGGCACAGAGCTTGGTGGTTACACTACTAGGAGACACAGAGCTTGGTGGTTACACTACTAGGAGACACAGAGCTTGGTGGTTACACTACTAGGAGACACAGAGCTTGGTGGTTACACTACTAGGAGACACAGAGCTTGGTGGTTACACTACTAGGAGGCACAGAGCTTGGTGGTTACACTACTAGGAGACACAGAGCTTGGTGGTTACACTACTAGGAGACACAGAGCTTGGTGGTTACACTACTAGGAGACACAGAGCTTGGTGGTTACACTACTAGGAGACACAGAGCTTGGTGGTTACACTACTAGGAGACACAGAGCTTGGTGGTTACACTACTAGGAGACACAGAGCTTGGTGGTTACACTACTAGGAGACAGAGCTTGGTGGTTACACTACTAGGAGACACAGAGCTTGGTGGTTACACTACTAGGAGACACAGAGCTTGGTGGTTACACTACTAGGAGACACAGAGCTTGGTGGTTACACTACTAGGAGGCACAGAGCTTGGTGGTTACACTACTAGGAGACACAGAGCTTGGTGGTTACACTACTAGGAGACACAGAGCTTGGTGGTTACACTACTAGGAGACACAGAGCTTGGTGGTTACACTACTAGGAGACACAGAGCTTGGTGGTTACACTACTAGGAGACACAGAGCTTGGTGGTTACACTACTAGGAGACACAGAGCTTGGTGGTTACACTACTAGGAGACAGAGCTTGGTGGTTACACTACTAGGAGACACAGAGCTTGGTGGTTACACTACTAGGAGACACAGAGCTTGGTGGTTACACTACTAGGAGGCACAGAGCTTGGTGGTTACACTACTAGGAGGCACAGAGCTGGGTGGTTACACTACTAGGAGGCATAGAGCTTGGTGGTTACACTACTAGGAGACACAGAGCTTGGTGGTTACACTCCTTGGAGACACAGAGCTTGGTGGTTACACTACTAGGAGACACAGAGCTTGGTGGTTACACTCCTTGGAGACACAGAGCTTGGTGGTTACACTACTAGGAGACACAGAGCCTGGTGGTTACACTACTAGGAGACACAGAGCTTGGTGGTGACACTACTAGGAGGCACAGAGCTTGGTGGTTACACTACTAGGAGGCACAGAGCTTGGTGGTTACACTACTAGGAGGCACAGAGCTGGGTGGTTACACTACTAGGAGGCACAGAGCTTGGTGGTTACACTACTAGGAGACACAGAGCTTGGTGGTTATACTACTAGGAGGCACAGAGCTTGGTGGTTACACTACTAGGAGACACAGAGCTTGGTGGTTACACTACTAGGAGACATAGAGCTTGGTGGTTACACTACTAGGAGACACAGAGCTTGGTGGTTACACTCCTAGGAGACACAGAGCTTGGTGGTTACACTACTAGGAGGCACAGAGCTTGGTGGTTACACTACTAGGAGGCACAGAGCTTGGTGGTTACACTACTAGGAGACACAGAGCTTGGTGGTTACACTACTAGGAGGCACAGAGCTTGGTGGTTACACTACTAGGAGACATAGAGCTTGGTGGTTACACTACTAGGAGACACAGAGCTTGGTGGTTACACTCCTAGGAGACACAGAGCTTGGTGGTTACACTACTAGGAGACACAGAGCTTGGTGGTTACACTACTAGGAAACATAGAGCTTGGTGGTTACACTACTAGGAGACACAGAGCTTGGTGGATACACTACTAGGAGACACAGAGCTTGGTGGTTACACTACTAGGAGACACAGAGCTTGGTGGTTACACTACTAGGAGACACAGAGCTTGGTGGTTACACTACTAGGAGACACAGAGCTTGGTGGTTACACTACTAGGAGACACAGAGCTTGGTGGTTACACTCCTTGGAGACACAGAGCTTGGTGGTTACACTACTAGGAGACACAGAGCTTGGTGGTTACACTCCTTGGAGACACAGAGCTTGGTGGTTACACTACTAGGAGACACAGAGCCTGGTGGTTACACTACTATGAGACACAGAGCTTGGTGGTTACACTACTAGGAGGCACAGAGCTTGGTGGTTACACTACTAGGAGGCACAGAGCTTGGTGGTTACACTACTAGGAGGCACAGAGCTGGGTGGTTACACTACTAGGAGGCACAGAGCTTGGTGGTTACACTACTAGGAGACACAGAGCTTGGTGGTTATACTACTAGGAGGCACAGAGCTTGATGGTTAAACTACTAGGAGACACAGAGCTTGGTGGTTACACTACTAGGAGACATAGAGCTTGGTGGTTACACTACTAGGAGACACAGAGCTTGGTGGTTACACTCCTAGGAGACACAGAGCTTGGTGGTTACACTACTAAGAGGCACAGAGCTTGGTGGTTACACTACTAGGAGGCACAGAGCTGGGTGGTTACACTACTAGGAGGCACAGAGCTTGGTGGTTACACTACTAGGAGACACAGAGCTTGGTGGTTATACTACTAGGAGGCACAGAGCTTGGTGGTTACACTACTAGGAGACACAGAGCTTGGTGGTTACACTACTAGGAGACATAGAGCTTGGTGGTTACACTACTAGGAGACACAGAGCTTGGTGGTTACACTCCTAGGAGACACAGAGCTTGGTGGTTACACTACTAGGAGGCACAGAGCTTGGTGGTTACACTACTAGGAGGCACAGAGCTTGGTGGTTACACTACTAGGAGACACAGAGCTTGGTGGTTACACTACTAGGAGGCACAGAGCTTGGTGGTTACACTACTAGGAGACATAGAGCTTGGTGGTTACACTACTAGGAGACACAGAGCTTGGTGGTTACACTCCTAGGAGACACAGAGCTTGGTGGTTACACTACTAGAAGACACAGAGCTTGGTGGTTACACTACTAGGAAACATAGAGCTTGGTGGTTACACTACTAGGAGACACAGAGCTTGGTGGATACACTACTAGGAGACACAGAGCTTGGTGGTTACACTACTAGGAGACACAGAGCTTGGTGGTTACACTACTAGGAGACACAGAGCTTGGTGGTTACACTACTAGGAGACACAGAGCTTGGTGGTTACACTACTAGGAGACACAGAGCTTGGTGGTTACACTCCTTGGAGACACAGAGCTTGGTGGTTACACTACTAGGAGACACAGAGCTTGGTGGTTACACTCCTTGGAGACACAGAGCTTGGTGGTTACACTACTAGGAGACACAGAGCCTGGTGGTTACACTACTAGGAGACACAGAGCTTGGTGGTTACACTACTAGGAGGCACAGAGCTTGGTGGTTACACTACTAGGAGGCACAGAGCTTGGTGGTTACACTACTAGGAGGCACAGAGCTGGGTGGTTACACTACTAGGAGGCACAGAGCTTGGTGGTTACACTACTAGGAGACACAGAGCTTGGTGGTTATACTACTAGGAGGCACAGAGCTTGATGGTTAAACTACTAGGAGACACAGAGCTTGGTGGTTACACTACTAGGAGACATAGAGCTTGGTGGTTACACTACTAGGAGACACAGAGCTTGGTGGTTACACTCCTAGGAGACACAGAGCTTGGTGGTTACACTACTAAGAGGCACAGAGCTTGGTGGTTACACTACTAGGAGGCACAGAGCTTGGTGGTTACACTACTAGGAGACACAGAGCTTGGTGGTTACACTACTAGGAGGCACAGAGCTTGGTGATTACATTACTAGGAGACATAGAGCTTGGTGGTTACACTACTAGGAGACACAGAGCTTGGTGGTTACACTCCTAGGAGACACAGAGCTTGGTGGTTAGACTACTAGGAGACACAGAGCTTGGTGGTTACACTACTAGGAGGCACAGAGCTTGGTGGTTACACTACTAGGAGACACAGAGCTTGGTGGTTACACTACTAGGAGACACAGAGCTTGGTGGTTACACTACTAGGAGACACATAGCTTGGTGGTTACACTACTAGGAGACAGAGCTTGGTGGTTACACTACTAGGAGACACAGAGCTTGGTGGTTACACTACTAGGAGGCACAAAGCTTGGTCTTTACATTACTAGGAGGCACAGAGCTTGGTGGTTATACTACTAGGAGACACAGAGCTTGGTGGTTACACTACTAGGAGACACAGAGCTTGGTGGTTACACTACTAGGAGGCACAGAAATTGGTGGTTACACTACTAGGAGGCACAGAGCTTGGTGGTTACACTACTAGGAGGCACAGAGCTTGGTGGTTACACTACTAGGAGGCACAGAGCTTGGTGGTTACACTACTAGGAGACAGAGCTTGGTGGTTACACTACTAGGAGGCACAGAGCTTGGTGGTTAGACTACTAGGAGACACAGAGCTTGGTGGTTACACTCCTTGGAGACACAGAGCTTGGTGGTTACACTACTAGGAGACACAGAGCTTGGTGGTTACACTCCTTGGAGACACAGAGCTTGGTGGTTACACTACTAGGAGACACAGAGCCTGGTGGTTACACTACTAGGAGACACATAGCTTGGTGGTTACACTACTAGGAGGCACAGAGCTTGGTGGTTACACTACTAGGAGGCACAGAGCTTGGTGGTTACACTACTAGGAGGCACAGAGCTTGGTGGTTACACTACTAGGAGGCACAGAGCTTGGTGGTTACACTACTAGGAGACACAGAGCTTGGTGGTTATACTACTAGGAGGCACAGAGCTTGGTGGTTACACTACTAGGAGACACAGAGCTTGGTGGTTACACTACTAGGAGACATAGAGCTTGGTGGTTACACTACTAGGAGACACAGAGCTTGGTGGTTACACTCCTAGGAGACACAGAGCTTGGTGGTTACACTACTAGGAGGCACAGAGCTTGGTGGTTACACTACTAGGAGGCACAGAGCTTGGTGGTTACACTACTAGGAGACACAGAGCTTGGTGGTTACACTACTAGGAGGCACAGAGCTTGGTGGTTACACTACTAGGAGACATAGAGCTTGGTGGTTACACTACTAGGAGACACAGAGCTTGGTGGTTACACTCCTAGGAGACACAGAGCTTGGTGGTTACACTACTAGGAGACACAGAGCTTGGTGGTTACACTACTAGGAGACACAGAGCTTGGTGGTTACACTACTAGGAGACACAGAGCTTGGTGGTTACACTACTAGGAGACATAGAGCTTGGTGGTTACACTACTAGGAGACACAGAGCTTGGTGGTTACACTACTAGGAGACACAGAGCTTGGTGGTTACACTACTAGGAGACACAGAGCTTGGTGGTTTCACTACTAGGAGACACAGAGCTTGGTGGTTACACTACTAGGAGACACAGAGCTTGGTGGTTACACTCCTTGGAGACACAGAGCTTGGTGGTTACACTACTAGGAGACACAGAGCTTGGTGGTTACACTCCTTGGAGACACAGAGCTTGGTGGTTACACTACTAGGAGACACAGAGCCTGGTGGTTACACTACTAGGAGACACAGAGCTTGGTGGTTACACTACTAGGAGGCACAGAGCTTGGTGGTTACACTACTAGGAGGCACAGAGCTTGGTGGTTACACTACTAGGAGGCACAGAGCTGGGTGGTTACACTACTAGGAGGCACAGAGCTTGGTGGTTACACTACTAGGAGACACAGAGCTTGGTGGTTATACTACTAGGAGGCACAGAGCTTGGTGGTTACACTACTAGGAGACACAGAGCTTGGTGGTTACACTACTAGGAGACATAGAGCTTGGTGGTTACACTATTAGGAGACACAGAGCTTGGTGGTTACACTCCTAGGAGACACAGAGCTTATTGGTTACACTACTAGGATGCACAGAGCTTGGTGGTTACACTACTAGGAGGCACAGAGCTTGGTGGTTACACTACTAGGAGACACAGAGCTTGGTGGTTACACTACTAGGAGGCACAGAGCTTGGTGGTTACATTACTAGGAGACATAGAGCTTGGTGGTTACACTACTAGGAGACACAGAGCTTGGTGGTTACACTCCTAGGAGACACAGAGCTTGGTGGTTAGACTACTAGGAGACACAGAGCTTGGTGGTTACACTACTAGGAGGCACAGAGCTTGGTGGTTACACTACTAGGAGACAGAGCTTGGTAGTTACACTACTAGGAGGCACAGAGCTTGGTGGTTACACTACTAAGAGGCACAGAGCTTGGTGGTTACACTACTAGGAGACACAGAGCTTGGTGGTTACACTACTAGGAGACACAGAGTTTGGTGATTACACTACAAAGAGGCACAGAGCTTGGTGGTTTCACTACTAGGAGACACAGAGCTTGGTGGTTACACTACTAGGAGACACAGAGCTTGGTGGTTACACTACTAGGAGGCACAGAGCTTGGTGGTTACACTACTAGGAGGCACAGAGCTTGGTGGTTACACTACTAAGAGGCACAGAGCTTGGTGGTTACACTACTAGGAGGCACAGAGCTTGGTGGTTACACTACTAGGAGACACAGAGCTTGGTGGTTACACTACTAGGAGACACAGAGCTTGGTGGTTACACTCCTTGGAGACACAGAGCTTGGTGGTTACACTACTAGGAGGCACAGAGCTTGGTGGTTACACTACTAGGAGACACAGAGCTTGGTGGTTACACTACTAGGAGGCACAGAGCTTGGTGGTTACACTACTAGGAGACACAGAGCTTGGTGGTTACACTACTAGGAGACACAGAGCTTGGTGGTTACACTACTAGGAGACACAGAGCTTGGTGGTTACACTACTAGGAGACACAGAGCTTGGTGGTTACACTACTAGGAGACACAGAGCTTGGTGGTTACACTACTAGGAGACACAGAGCTTGGTGGTTACACTACTAGGAGACACAGAGCTTGGTGGTTACACTACTAGGAGACACAGAGCTTGGTGGTTACACTACTAGGAGACACAGAGCTTGGTGGTTACACTACTAGGAGACACAGAGCTTGGTGGTTACACTACTAGGAGACACAGAGCTTGGTGGTTACACTACTAGGAGGCACAGAGCTTGGTGGTTACACTACTAGGAGGCACAGAGCGGGGTGGTTACACTACTAGGAGGCACAGAGCTTGGTGGTTACACTACTAGGAGACACAGAGCTTGGTGGTTACACTCCTTGGAGACACAGAGCTTGGTGGTTACACTACTAGGAGACACAGAGCTTGGTGGTTACACTCCTTGGAGACACAGAGCTTGGTGGTTACACTACTAGGAGGCACAGAGCTGGGTGGTTACACTACTAGGAGGCACAGAGCTTGGTGGTTACACTACTAGGAGGCACAGAGCTTGGTGGTTACACTACTAGGAGGCACAGAGCTGGGTGGTTACACTACTAGGAGGCACAGAGCTTGGTGGTTACACTACTAGGAGACACAGAGCTTGGTGGTTATACTACTAGGAGGCACAGAGCTTGGTGGTTACACTACTAGGAGACACAGAGCTTGGTGGCTACACTACTAGGAGACATAGAGCTTGGTGGTTACACTACTAGGAGACACAGAGCTTGGTGGTTACACTCCTAGGAGACACAGAGCTTGGTGGTTACACTACTAGGAGGCACAGAGCTTGGTGGTTACACTACTAGGAGGCACAGAGCTGGGTGGTTACACTACTAGGAGGCACAGAGCTTGGTGGTTACACTACTAGGAGACACAGAGCTTGGTGGTTATACTACTAGGAGGCACAGAGCTTGGTGGTTACACTATTAGGAGACACAGAGCTTGGTGGTTACACTACTAGGAGACATAGAGCTTGGTGGTTACACTACTAGGAGACACAGAGCTTGGTGGTTACACTCCTAGGAGACACAGAGCTTGGTGGTTACACTACTAAGAGGCACAGATCTTGGTGGTTACACTACTAGGAGGCACAGAGCTTGGTGGTTACACTACTAGGAGACACAGAGCTTGGTGGTTACACTACTAGGAGGCACAGAGCTTGGTGGTTACATTACTAGGAGACATAGAGCTTGGTGGTTACACTACTAGGAGACACAGAGCTTGGTGGTTACACTCCTAGGAGACACAGAGCTTGGTGGTTAGACTACTAGGAGACACAGAGCTTGGTGGTTACACTACTAGGAGGCACAGAGCTTGGTGGTTACACTACTAGGAGACACAGAGCTTGGTGGTTACACTACTAGGAGGCACAGAGCTTGGTGGTTACACTACTAATAGACACAGAGCTTGGTGGTTACACTACTAGGAGACAGAGCTTGGTGGTTACACTACTAGGAGACACAGAGCTTGGTGGTTACACTACTAGGAGGCACAGAGCTTGGTCTTTACATTACTAGGAGGCACAGAGCTTGGTGGTTATACTACTAGAAGACACAGAGCTTGGTGGTTACACTACTAGGAGACACAGAGCTTGGTGGTTACACTACTAGGAGGCACAGAAATTGGTGGTTACACTACTAGGAGGCACAGAGCTTGGTGGTTACACTACTAGGAGGCACAGAGCTTGGTGGTTACACTACTAGGAGGCACAGAGCTTGGTGGTTACACTACTAGGAGACAGAGCTTGGTGGTTACACTACTAGGAGGCACAGAGCTTGGTGGTTAGACTACTAGGAGACACAGAGCTTGGTGGTTACACTCCTTGGAGACACAGAGCTTGGTGGTTACACTACTAGGAGACACAGAGCTTGGTGGTTACACTCCTTGGAGACACCGAGATGGTGGTTACACTACTAGGAGACACAGAGCCTGGTGGTTACACTACTAAGAGACACAGAGCTTGGTGGTTACACTACTAGGAGGCACAGAGCTTGGTGGTTACACTACTAGGAGGCACAGAGCTTGGTGGTTACACTACTAGGAGGCACAGAGCTGGGTGGTTACACTACTAGGAGGCACAGAGCTTGGTGGTTACACTACTAGGAGACACAGAGCTTGGTGGTTATACTACTAGGAGGCACAGAGCTTGGTGGTTACACTACTAGTTGACACAGAGCTTGGTGGTTACACTACTAGGAGACATAGAGCTTGGTGGTTACACTACTAGGAGACACAGAGCTTGGTGGTTACACTCCTAGGAGACATAGAGCTTGGTGGTTACACTACTAGGAGGCACAGAGCTTGGTGGTTACACTACTAGGAGGCACAGAGCTTGGTGGTTACACTACTAGGAGACACAGAGCTTGGTGGTTACACTACTAGGAGGCACAGAGCTTGGTGGTTACACTACTAGGAGACATAGAGCTTGGTGGTTACACTACTAGGAGACACAGAGCTTGGTGGTTACACTCCTAGGAGACACAGCGCTTGGTGGTTACACTACTAGGAGACACAGAGCTTGGTGGTTACACTACTAGGAGACACAGAGCTTGGTGGTTACACTACTAGGAGACACAGAGCTTGGTGGTTACACTACTAGGAGACATAGAGCTTGGTGGTTACACTACTAGGAGACACAGAGCTTGGTGGTTACACTACTAGGAGACACAGAGCTTGGTGGTTACACTACTAGGAGACACAGAGCTTGGTGGTTTCACTACTAGGAGACACAGAGCTTGGTGGTTACTCTACTAGGAGACACAGAGCTTGGTGGTTACACTCCTTGGAGACACAGAGCTTGGTGGTTACACTACTAGGAGACACAGAGCTTGGTGGTTACACTCCTTGGAGACACAGAGCTTGGTGGTTACACTACTAGGAGACACAGAGCCTGGTGGTTACACTACTAGGAGACACAGAGCTTGGTGGTTACACTACTAGGAGGCACAGAGCTTGGTGGTTACACTACTAGGAGGCACAGAGCTTGGTGGTTACACTACTAAGAGGCACAGAGCTGGGTGGTTACACTACTAGGAGGCACAGAGCTTGGTGGTTACACTACTAGGAGACACAGAGCTTGGTGGTTATACTACTAGGAGGCACAGAGCTTGGTGGTTACACTACTAGGAGACACAGAGCTTGGTGGTTACACTACTAGGAGACATAGAGCTTGGTGGTTACACTACTAGGAGACACAGAGCTTGGTGGTTACACTCCTAGGAGACACAGAGCTTGGTGGTTACACTACTAGGAGGCACAGAGCTTGGTGGTTACACTACTAGGAGGCACAGAGCTTGGTGGTTACACTACTAGGAGACACAGAGCTTGGTGGTTACACTACTAGGAGGCACAGAGCTTGGTGGTTACATTACTAGGAGACATAGAGCTTGGTGGTTACACTACTAGGAGACACAGAGCTTTGTGGTTACACTCCTAGGAGACACAGAGCTTGGTGGTTAGACTACTAGGAGACACAGAGCTTGGTGGTTACACTACTAGGAGGCACAGAGCTTGGTGGTTACACTACTAGGAGACACAGAGCTTGGTGGTTACACTACTAGGAGGCACAGAGCTTGGTGGTTACACTACTAAGAGGCACAGAGCTTGGTGGTTATACTACTAGGAGACACAGAGCTTGGTGGTTACACTACTAGGAGACACAGAGTTTGGTGATTACACTACAAAGAGGCACAGAGCTTGGTGGTTTCACTACTAGGAGACACAGAGCTTGGTGGTTACACTACTAGGAGACACAGAGCTTGGTGGTTACACTACTAGGAGGCACAGAGCTTGGTGGTTACACTACTAGGAGGCACAGAGCTTGGTGGTTACACTACTAAGAGGCACAGAGCTTGGTGGTTACACTACTAGGAGGCACAGAGCTTGGTGGTTACACTACTAGGAGACACAGAGCTTGGTGGTTACACTACTAGGAGACACAGAGCTTGGTAGTTACACTCCTTGGAGACACAGAGCTTGGTGGTTACACTACTAGGAGGCACAGAGCTTGGTGGTTACACTACTAGGAGACACAGAGCTTGGTGGTTACACTACTAGGAGGCACAGAGCTTGGTGGTTACACTACTAGGGGACACAGAGCTTGGTGGTTACACTACTAGGAGGCACAGAAATTGGTGGTTACACTACTAGGAGGCACAGAGCTTGGTGGTTACACTACTAGGAGGCACAGAGCTTGGTGGTTACACTACTAGGAGGCACAGAGCTTGGTGGTTACACTACTAGGAGACAGAGCTTGGTGGTTACACTACTAGGAGGCACAGAGCTTGGTGGTTAGACTACTAGGAGACACAGAGCTTGGTGGTTACACTACTAGGAGGCACAGAGCTTGGTGGTTACACTACTAGGAGACACAGAGCTTGATGGTTACACTACTAGGAGGCACAGAGCTTGGGGGTTACACTACTAGGAGGCACAGAGCTTGATGGTTACACTACTAGGAGGCACAGAGCTTGGTGGTTACACTACTAGGAGGCACAGAGCCTGGTGGTTACACTACTAGGAGCCACAGAGCTTGGTGGTTACACTCCTAGGAGACACAGAGCTTGGTGGTTACACTACTAGGAGACACAGAGCTTGGTGGTTACACTACTAGGAGACACAGAGCTTGGTGGTTACACTACTAGGAGACACAGAGCTTGGTGGTTACACTACTAGGAGACATAGAGCTTGGTGGTTACACTACTAGGAGACACAGAGCTTGGTGGTTACACTACTAGGAGACACAGAGCTTGGTGGTTACACTACTAGGAGACACAGAGCTTGGTGGTTACACTACTAGGAGACACAGAGCTTGGTGGTTACACTACTAGGAGACACAGAGCTTGGTGGTTACACTACTAGGAGACACAGAGCTTGGTGGTTACACTCCTTGGAGACACAGAGCTTGGTGGTTACACTACTAGGAGACACAGAGCTTGGTGGTTACACTCCTTGGAGACACAGAGCTTGGTGGTTACACTACTAGGAGACACAGAGCCTGGTGGTTACACTACTAGGAGACACAGAGCTTGGTGGTTACACTACTAGGAGGCACAGAGCTTGGTGGTTACACTACTAGGAGGCACAGAGCTTGTTGGTTACACTACTAGGAGGCACAGAGCTGGGTGGTTACACTACTAGGAGGCACAGAGCTTGGTGGTTACACTACTAGGAGACACAGAGCTTGGTGGTTATACTACTAGGAGGCACAGAGCTTGGTGGTTACACTACTAGGAGACACAGAGCTTGGTGGTTACACTACTAGGAGACATAGAGCTTGGTGGTTACACTACTAGGAGACACAGAGCTTGGTGGTTACACTCCTAGGAGACACAGAGCTTGGTGGTTACACTACTAGGAGGCACAGAGCTTGGTGGTTACACTACTAGGAGGCACAGAGCTTGGTGGTTACACTACTAGGAGACACAGAGCTTGGTGGTTACACTACTAGGAGGCACAGAGCTTGGTGGTTACATTACTAGGAGACATAGAGCTTGGTGGTTACACTACTAGGAGACACAGAGCTTGGTGGTTACACTCCTAGGAGACACAGAGCTTGGTGGTTAGACTACTAGGAGACACAGAGCTTGGTGGTTACACTACTAGGAGGCACAGAGCTTGGTGGTTACACTACTAGGAGACACAGAGCTTGGTGGTTACACTACTAGGAGGCACAGAGCTTGGTGGTTACACTACTAGGAGACAAAGAGCTTGGTGGTTACACTACTAGGAGACAGAGCTTGGTGGTTACACTACTAGGAGACATAGAGCTTGGTGGTTACACTACTAGGAGGCACAGAGCTTGGTCTTTACATTACTAGGAGGCACAGAGCTTGGTGGTTATACTACTAGGAGACACAGAGCTTGGTGGTTACACTACTAGGAGACACAGAGCTTGGTGGTTACACTACTAGGAGGCACAGAAATTGGTGGTTACACTACTAGGAGGCACAGAGCTTGGTGGTTACACTACTAGGAGGCACAGAGCTTGGTGGTTACACTACTAGGAGGCACAGAGCTTGGTGGTTACACTACTAGGAGACAGAGCTTGGTGGTTACACTACTAGGAGGCACAGAGCTTGGTGGTTAGACTACTAGGAGACACAGAGCTTGGTGGTTACACTACTAGGAGGCACAGAGCTTGGTGGTTACACTACTAGGAGACACAGAGCTTGATGGTTACACTACTAGGAGGCACAGAGCTTGGGGGTTACACTACTAGGAGGCACAGAGCTTGATGGTTACACTACTAGGAGGCACAGAGCTTGGTGGTTACACTACTAGGAGGCACAGAGCCTGGTGGTTACACTACTAGGAGCCACAGAGCTTGGTGGTTACACTACTAGGAGGCACAGAGCCTGGTGGTTACACTACTAGGAGGCACAGAGCTTGGTGGTTACACTACTAGGAGGCACAGAGCGTGACTGTTTCTTTTATGCAGCCTTTGTCCCCTCTTAAATATGGCAGGCAATTCTTGCCAACAGCATAAACAGCTCAGTGGCTTTAGGTTTTTGGGCAGCACACCCTCGAATATATTGTATCACACTCACAGGAATGCACAGTTCTTCCGAGTCCATGGTGTGGGCCAATATCTCAATGGAAGGCTTCTGATACAAGTCACAATTCACAAGGCAGCGCTGGTACCCAACGTCTCGGCTTCTGTCTCAGGACCCTGCACCTCTGTATATAGTCCAGCTACTCTCAGGACGTGCGTCTTAGTACTTGTGTAAAGTCCATCTTTTAAGTTAGAGCATATCCACTTCTTGCAGAGGGAACCTCAGCCATGCCGCGCACCCACCACGAATAATAACACTCCGTAATTACACTAATTTGCTGTAGTAAAAGGCGATGTACAGATAAAGCAGGGCACTTCTCTATATGGGCAGTTCAGCCAAGGTGCCTGGTGAATTAAAGGCCCAGGGTCTACATTACTCCAAATAAAGGGCTAGCTACTTTGCTGGATCAACACAACAATAAACAGCTAGCGTGTTGGGATGATGATTTCAGGTCTGCTCTCCTTACGGGATAGCCCTCCATAGCTTCACATCTCCTCTCTGCTCATTATCTTGTGATCTGCTCTCCTTACAGGATAGCCCTCCATAGCTTCACATCTCCTCTCTGCTCATTATCTTGTGATCTGCTCTCCTTACAGGTTAGCCCTCCATAGCTTCACATCTCCTCTCTGCTCATTATCTTGTGGTCTGCTCTCCTTACCGGTTAGTTCTCCATAGCTTCACATCTCCTCTCTGCTCATTATCTTGTGGTCTGCTCTTCTTACAGGTTAGTTCTCCATAGCTTCACATCTCCTCTCTGCTCATTATCTTGTGGTCTGCTCTCCTTACAGGTTAGCCCTCCATAGCTTCACATCTCCTCTCTGCTCATTATCTTGTGGTCTGCTCTCCTTACCGGTTAGTTCTCCATAGCTTCACATCTCCTCTCTGCTCATTATCTTGTGGTCTGCTCTCCTTACCAGTTAGTTCTCCATAGCTTCACATCTCCTCTCTGCTCATTATCTTGTGGTCTGCTCTCCTTACAGGTTAGCCCTCCATAGCTTCACATCTCCTCTCTGCTCATTATCTTGTGGTCTGCTCTCCTTACAGGTTAGCCCTCCATAGCCTCACATCTCCTCTCTGCTCATTATCTTGTGGTCTGCTCTCCTTACAGGTTAGCCCTCCATAGCTTCACATCTCCTCTCTGCTCATTATCTTGTGGTCTGCTCTCCTTACAGGTTAGTCCTCCATAGCTTCACATCTCCTCTCTGCTCATTATCTTGTGGTCTGCTCTCCTTACAGGTTAGCCCTCCATAGCCTCACATCTCCTCTCTGCTCATTATCTTGTGGTCTGCTCTCCTTACAGGTTAGTCCTCCATAGCTTCACATCTCCTCTCTGCTCATTATCTTGTGATCTGCTCTCCTTACAGGATAGCCCTCCATAGCTTCACATCTCCTCTCTGCTCATTATCTTGTGGTCTGCTCTCCTTACAGGTTAGCCCTCCATAGCCTCACATCTCCTCTCTGCTCATTATCTTGTGGTCTGCTCTCCTTACAGGTTAGTCCTCCATAGCCTCACATCTCCTCTCTGCTCATTATCTTGTGGTCTGCTCTTCTTACAGGTTAGTCCTCCATAGCTTCACATCTCCTCTCTGCTCATTATCTTGTGGTCTGCTCTCCTTACAGGTTAGTCCTCCATAGCCTCACATCTCCTCTCTGCTCATTATCTTGTGGTCTGCCCTTCTTACAGGTTAGCCCTCCATAGCCTCACATCTCCTCTCTGCTGATTATCTTGTGGTCTGCTCTCCTTACAGGTTAGCCCTCCATAGTCTCACATCTCCTCTCTGCTCATTATCTTGTGGTCTGCTCTCCTTACCGGTTAGTTCTCCATAGTCTCACATCTCCTCTCTGCTCATTATCTTGTGGTCTGCTCTCCTTACAGGTTAGCCCTCCATAGTCTCACATCTCCTCTCTGCTCATTATCTTGTGGTCTGCTCTCCTTACCGGTTAGCCCTCCATAGCTTCACATCTCCTCTCTGCTCATTATCTTGTGGTCTGCTCTCCTTACAGGATAGCCCTCCATAGCTTCACATCTCCTCTCTGCTCATTATCTTGTGGTCTGCTCTCCTTACCGGTTAGTTCTCCATAGCTTCACATCTCCTCTCTGCTCATTATCTTGTGGTCTGCTCTCCTTACAGGTTAGCCCTCCATAGCTTCACATCTCCTCTCTGCTCATTATCTTGTGGTCTGCTCTCCTTACAGGATAGACCTCCATAGCTTCACATCTCCTCTCTGCTCATTATCTTGTTGTCTGCTCTCCTTACAGGTTAGCCCTCCATAGCCTCACATCTCCTCTCTGCTCATTATCTTGTGGTCTGCTCTCCTTACAGGAAGCCCTCCATAGCCTCACATCTCCTCTCTGCTCATTATCTTGTGATCTGCTCTCCTTACAGGATAGCCCTCCATAGCCTCACATCTCCTCTCTGCTCATTATCTTGTGATCTGCTCTCCTTACCGGTTAGTTCTCCATAGTCTCACATCTCCTCTCTGCTCATTATCTTGTGGTCTGCTCTCCTTACAGGATAGCCCTCCATAGCTTCACATCTCCTCTCTGCTCATTATCTTGTGGTCTGCTCTCCTTACAGGTTAGTCCTCCATAGCTTCACATCTCCTCTCTGCTCATTATCTTGTGGTCTGCTCTTCTTACAGGTTAGTTCTCCATAGCCTTACATCTCCTCTCTGCTCATTATCTTGTGATCTGCTCTCCTTACAGGATAGCCCTCCATAGTCTCACATCTCCTCTCTGCTCATTATCTTGTGGTCTGCTCTCCTTACAGGTTAGTTCTCCATAGCTTCACATCTCCTCTCTGCTCATTATCTTGTGGTCTGCTCTCCTTACAGGTTAGCCCTCCATAGCTTCACATCTCCTCTCTGCTCATTATCTTGTGGTCTGCTCTCCTTACAGGTTAGTCCTCCATAGCTTCACATCTCCTCTCTGCTCATTATCTTGTGGTCTGCTCTCCTTACAGGTTAGTCCTCCATAGCTTCACATCTCCTCTCTGCTCATTATCTTGTGGTCTGCTCTCCTTACAGGTTAGTCCTCCATAGCTTCACATCTCCTCTCTGCTCATTATCTTGTGGTCTGTTGTCCTTACAGGTTAGCCCTCCATAGCTTCACATCTCCTCTCTGCTCATTATCTTGTGGTCTGCTCTCCTTACAGGTTAGCCCTCCATAGCCTCACATCTCCTCTCTGCTCATTATCTTGTGGTCTGCTCTCCTTACAGGTTAGTCCTCCATAGCTTCACATCTCCTCTCTGCTCATTATCTTGTGATCTGCTCTCCTTACAGGATAGCCCTCCATAGCTTCACATCTCCTCTCTGCTCATTATCTTGTGGTCTGCTCTCCTTACAGGTTAGCCCTCCATAGCCTCACATCTCCTCTCTGCTCATTATCTTGTGGTCTGCTCTCCTTACAGGTTAGTCCTCCATAGCCTCACATCTCCTCTCTGCTCATTATCTTGTGGTCTGCTCTTCTTACAGGTTAGTCCTCCATAGCTTCACATCTCCTCTCTGCTCATTATCTTGTGGTCTGCTCTCCTTACAGGTTAGTCCTCCATAGCCTCACATCTCCTCTCTGCTCATTATCTTGTGGTCTGCCCTTCTTACAGGTTAGCCCTCCATAGCCTCACATCTCCTCTCTGCTGATTATCTTGTGGTCTGCTCTCCTTACAGGTTAGCCCTCCATAGTCTCACATCTCCTCTCTGCTCATTATCTTGTGGTCTGCTCTCCTTACCGGTTAGTTCTCCATAGTCTCACATCTCCTCTCTGCTCATTATCTTGTGGTCTGCCCTCCTTACAGGTTAGTCCTCCATAGCCTCACATCTCCTCTCTGCTCATTATCTTGTGGTCTGCTCTCCTTACAGGTTAGCCCTCCATAGCCTCATATCTCCTCTCTGCTCATTATCTTGTGATCTGCTCTCCTTACAGGTTAGCCCTCCATAGTCTCACATCTCCTCTCTGCTCATTATCTTGTGGTCTGCTCTCCTTACAGGTTAGCCCTCCATAGTCTCACATCTCCTCTCTGCTCATTATCTTGTGGTCTGCTCTCCTTACCGGTTAGCCCTCCATAGCTTCACATCTCCTCTCTGCTCATTATCTTGTGGTCTGCTCTCCTTACAGGTTAGCCCTCCATAGCTTCACATCTCCTCTCTGCTCATTATCTTGTGGTCTGCTCTCCTTACCGGTTAGTTCTCCATAGCTTCACATCTCCTCTCTGCTCATTATCTTGTGGTCTGCTCTCCTTACAGGTTAGCCCTCCATAGCTTCACATCTCCTCTCTGCTCATTATCTTGTGGTCTGCTCTCCTTACAGGATAGACCTCCATAGCTTCACATCTCCTCTCTGCTCATTATCTTGTTGTCTGCTCTCCTTACAGGTTAGCCCTCCATAGCCTCACATCTCCTCTCTGCTCATTATCTTGTGGTCTGCTCTTCTTACAGGTTAGCCCTCCATAGCCTCACATCTCCTCTCTGCTCATTATCTTGTGGTCTGCTCTCCTTACAGGAAGCCCTCCATAGCCTCACATCTCCTCTCTGCTCATTATCTTGTGATCTGCTCTCCTTACAGGATAGCCCTCCATAGCCTCACATCTCCTCTCTGCTCATTATCTTGTGATCTGCTCTCCTTACCGGTTAGTTCTCCATAGTCTCACATCTCCTCTCTGCTCATTATCTTGTGGTCTGCTCTCCTTACAGGATAGCCCTCCATAGCTTCACATCTCCTCTCTGCTCATTATCTTGTGGTCTGCTCTCCTTACAGGTTAGTCCTCCATAGCTTCACATCTCCTCTCTGCTCATTATCTTGTGGTCTGCTCTTCTTACAGGTTAGTTCTCCATAGCCTTACATCTCCTCTCTGCTCATTATCTTGTGATCTGCTCTCCTTACAGGATAGCCCTCCATAGTCTCACATCTCCTCTCTGCTCATTATCTTGTGGTCTGCTCTCCTTACAGGTTAGTTCTCCATAGCTTCACATCTCCTCTCTGCTCATTATCTTGTGGTCTGCTCTCCTTACAGGTTAGCCCTCCATAGCTTCACATCTCCTCTCTGCTCATTATCTTGTGGTCTGCTCTCCTTACAGGTTAGTCCTCCATAGCTTCACATCTCCTCTCTGCTCATTATCTTGTGGTCTGCTCTCCTTACAGGTTAGTCCTCCATAGCTTCACATCTCCTCTCTGCTCATTATCTTGTGGTCTGCTCTCCTTACAGGTTAGTCCTCCATAGCTTCACATCTCCTCTCTGCTCATTATCTTGTGGTCTGTTGTCCTTACAGGTTAGCCCTCCATAGCTTCACATCTCCTCTCTGCTCATTATCTTGTGGTCTGCTCTCCTTACAGGTTAGTCCTCCATAGCCTCACATCTCCTCTATGCTCATTATCTTGTGGTCTGCTCTCCTTACAGGTTAGCCCTCCATAGCTTCACATCTCCTCTCTGCTCATTATCTTGTGGTCTGCTCTCCTTACAGGTTAGTCCTCCATAGCCTCACATCTCCTCTATGCTCATTATCTTGTGGTCTGCTCTCCTTACAGGATAGCCCTTCATAGCTTCACATCTCCTCTCTGCTCATTATCTTGTGGTCTGCCCTTCTTACAGGTTAGCCCTCCATAGCCTCACATCTCCTCTCTGCTCATTATCTTGTGGTCTGCTCTCCTTACAGGTTAGTTCTCCATAGTCTCACATCTCCTCTCTGCTCATTATCTTGTGGTCTGCCCTCCTTACAGGTTAGTCCTCCATAGCCTCACATCTCCTCTCTGCTCATTATCTTGTGGTCTGCTCTCCTTACAGGTTAGCCCTCCATAGCCTCACATCTCCTCTCTGCTCATTATCTTGTGGTCTGCTCTCCTTACAGGTTAGCCCTCCATAGTCTCACATCTCCTCTCTGCTCATTATCTTGTGGTCTGCTCTCCTTACCGGTTAGTTCTCCATAGTCTCACATCTCCTCTCTGCTCATTATCTTGTGGTCTGCCCTCCTTACAGGTTAGCCCTCCATAGCCTCACATCTCCTCTCTGCTCATTATCTTGTGGTCTGCTCTCCTTACAGGATAGCCCTCCATAGCTTCACATCTCCTCTCTGCTCATTATCTTGTGATCTGCTCTCCTTACAGGTTAGCCCTCCATAGCCTTACACCTCCTCTCTGCTCATTATCTTGTGGTCTGCTCTTCTTACCGGTTAGTTCTCCATAGTCTCACATCTCCTCTCTGCTCATTATCTTGTGGTCTGCTCTCCTTACCGGTTAGTTCTCCATAGTCTCACATCTCCTCTCTGCTCATTATCTTGTGGTCTGCCCTCCTTACAGGTTAGCCCTCCATAGCCTTACATCTCCTCTCTGCTCATTATCTTGTGGTCTGCTCTCCTTACAGGTTAGTTCTCCATAGTCTCACATCTCCTCTCTGCTCATTATCTTGTGGTCTGCTCTCCTTACGGGTTAGTTCTCCATAGCCTCACATCTCCTCTCTGCTCATTATCTTGTGGTCTGCCCTTCTTACAGGTTAGCCCTCCATAGCCTCACATCTCCTCTCTGCTCATTATCTTGTGATCTGCTCTCCTTACAGGTTAGCCCTCCATAGCCTCACATCTCCTCTCTGCTCATTATCTTGTGGTCTGCTCTCCTTACCGGTTAGTTCTCCATAGTCTCACATCTCCTCTCTGCTCATTATCTTGTGGTCTGCTCTCCTTACAGGTTAGTCCTCCATAGCTTCACATCTCCTCTCTGCTCATTATCTTGTGGTCTGCTCTCCTTACAGGTTAGCCCTCCATAGTCTCACATCTCCTCTCTGCTCATTATCTTGTGGTCTGCTCTCCTTACAGGTTAGCCCTCCATAGCTTCACATCTCCTCTCTGCTCATTATCTTGTGGTCTGCTCTCCTTACAGGTTAGTCCTCCATAGCTTCACATCTCCTCTCTGCTCATTATCTTGTGGTCTGCTCTCCTTACAGGTTAGCCCTCCATAGTCTCACATCTCCTCTCTGCTCATTATCTTGTGGTCTGCTCTCCTTACAGGTTAGCCCTCCATAGCCTCACATCTCCTCTCTGCTCATTATCTTGTGGTCTGCTCTCCTTACCGGTTAGTTCTCCATAGTCTCACATCTCCTCTCTGCTCATTATCTTGTGGTCTTCCCTCCTTACAGGTTAGCCCTCCATAGCCTTACATCTCCTCTCTGCTCATTATCTTGTGGTCTGCTCTTCTTACCGGTTAGTTCTCCATAGTCTCACATCTCCTCTCTGCTCATTATCTTGTGGTCTGCTCTCCTTACCGGTTAGTTCTCCATAGCTTCACATCTCCTCTCTGCTCATTATCTTGTGGTCTGCTCTCCTTACAGGTTAGCCCTCCATAGCTTCACATCTCCTCTCTGCTCATTATCTTGTGGTCTGCTCTTCTTACAGGTTAGCCCTCCATAGCCTCACATCTCCTCTCTGCTCATTATCTTGTGGTCTGCTCTCCTTACAGGTTAGCCCTCCATAGCTTCACATCTCCTCTCTGCTCATTATCTTGTGGTCTGCTCTTCTTACAGGTTAGCCCTCCATAGCCTCACATCTCCTCTCTGCTCATTATCTTGTGGTCTGCTCTCCTTACAGGTTAGCCCTCCATAGCTTCACATCTCCTCTCTGCTCATTATCTTGTGGTCTGCTCTCCTTACAGGATAGCCCTCCATAGCTTCACATCTCCTCTCTGCTTATTATCTTGTGGTCTGCTCTCCTTACAGGATAGCCCTCCATAGCTTCACATCTCCTCTCTGCTCATTATCTTGTGGTCTGCTCTCCTTACAGGTTAGCCCTCCATAGCCTCACATCTCCTCTCTGCTCATTATCTTGTGGTCTGCTCTCCTTACAGGTTAGCCCTCCATAGCTTCACATCTCCTCTCTGCTCATTATCTTGTGGTCTGCTCTCCTTACAGGATAGCCCTCCATAGCTTCACATCTCCTCTCTGCTTATTATCTTGTGGTCTGCTCTCCTTACAGGATAGCCCTCCATAGCTTCACATCTCCTCTCTGCTCATTATCTTGTGGTCTGCTCTCCTTACAGGTTAGTCCTCCATAGTCTCACATCTCCTCTCTGCTCATTATCTTGTGGTCTGCTCTCCTTACCGGTTAGTTCTCCATATGCTCACATCTCCTCTCTGCTCATTATCTTGTGGTCTGCTCTCCTTACAGGTTAGTCCTCCATAGCCTCACATCTCCTCTCTGCTCATTATCTTGTGGTCTGCTCTCCTTACCGGTTAGTTCTCCATAGGCTCACATCTCCTCTCTGCTCATTATCTTGTGGTCTGCTCTCCTTACCGGTTAGTTCTCCATAGGCTCACATCTCCTCTCTGCTCATTATCTTGTGGTCTGCTCTCCTTACCGGTTAGTTCTCCATAGGCTCACATCTCCTCTCTGCTCATTATCTTGTGGTCTGCTCTCCTTACGGGTTAGTTCTCCATAGCTTCACATCTCCTCTCTGCTCATTATCTTGTGGCCGGATCTCCTTACCGGTTACTTCTCCATATCTTGACATCTCCTCTCTGCTCATTATCTTGTGGTCTGATCTCCTTACCGGTTAGTTCTCCATAGGCTCACATCTCCTCTCTGCTCATTATCTTGTGGTCTGATCTCCTTACCGGTTAGTTCTCCATATCTTCACATCTCCTCTCTGCTCATTATCTTGTGGTCTACTCTCCTTTTGGGTTTGCCCTCCATAGTCTCACATCTCCTCTCTGCTCATTATCTTGTGGTCTACTCTCCTTTTGGGTTAGACCTCCATAGTCTCACATCTCCTCTCTGCTCATTATCTTGTGGTCTACTCTCCTTTTGGGTTAGCCCTCCATAGTCTCACATCTCCTCTCTGCTCATTATCTTGTGGTCTGCTCTTCTTACAGGTTAGCCCTCCATAGCCTCACATCTCCTCTCTGCTCATTATCTTGTGGTCTACTCTCCTTTTGGGTTAGCCCTCCATAGCTTCACATCTCCTCTCTGCTCATTATCTTGTGGTCTACTCTCCTTTTGGGTTTGCCCTCCATAGTCTCACATCTCCTCTCTGCTCATTATCTTGTGGTCTACTCTCCTTTTGGGTTAGACCTCCATAGTCTCACATCTCCTCTCTGCTCATTATCTTGTGGTCTACTCTCCTTTTGGGTTTGCCCTCCATAGTCTCACATCTCCTCTCTGCTCATTATCTTGTGGTCTACTCTCCTTTTGGGTTTGCCCTCCATAGTCTCACATCTCCTCTCTGCTCATTATCTTGTGGTCTACTCTCCTTTTGGGTTAGACCTCCATAGTCTCACATCTCCTCTCTGCTCATTATCTTGTGGTCTACTCTCCTTTTGGGTTAGCCCTCCATAGTCTCACATCTCCTCTCTGCTCATTATCTTGTGGTCTGCTCTTCTTACAGGTTAGCCCTCCATAGCCTCACATCTCCTCTCTGCTCATTATCTTGTGGTCTACTTTCCTTTTGGGTTAGCCCTCCATAGCCTCACATCTCCTCTCTGCTCATTATCTTGTGGTCTACTCTCCTTTTGGGTTTGCCCTCCATAGTCTCACAACTTCTCTCTGCTCATTATCTTGTATTCTCTTTGTGTTGTGCAGCCATTTCCAAGGTGTCACTGAATCAAGGAAACAGCGCATGTTCTGGAAAAGTTAAGGTCTTCCATGGTAGCTCCTGGACCGCAGTGCCAGCCTTTGAATGGGATGTGGAGGAGGAGGCCGTACTTTGTAGGCAGCTGGGCTGCGGATTTGCCATTGAACGCGCTCATGTCAAGGCAATGTCAATACCCAGAGAATCGGTCACAAAGACGGATTTACGCAGCATCTACTGTGCCGGCCAGGAAAAAAGTTTATCTGAATGCAGCTCTGTCATGTCCAAAGGGCACAAGTCCGAGTCTGGGGAAGCTGAGGTTCTGTGCTCACAATCAGGTATGAAGATCCAGAACAATGGCCAAATCTGAGCAAAAGCGACAGCTACACTATTGGGGAATCTGAATTCTGCTGGGTGCAGTTTTATCTAACATCCACAACATTATGATACAGAGTGACAATGTATGTGCTGATTAATGGTGGGGCTTTCACAAAGACAGAAAACGCCATACAATGTATAAACAGCCGGATTATGCTAAGACAGGCGGCTACATGACATGTCTGGTGGGAGAGGTGGCTACAGTACATGGCTGGTGGAAGAGGCGGCTACAGTACATGCCTGGTGGGAGAGGCGGCTACAGTACATGCCTGGTGGAAGAGGCGGCTACATGACATGACCGATGGTACAGATGGCTACATGACATGACCGTTGGGGAGGTGGCTACAGCACATGTCCATTGTGAGGGGCAGCTATATAATGTGTCTGGTGTGAGAGGCGGCTACACGACATGTCTGGTGGGAGAGGTGGCTACATGTCTGGTGGGAGAGGCGGCTATATGACATGTCTGGTGGGAGAGGTGGCTACAGTACATGGCTGGTGGAAGAGGCGGCTACATGACATGACCGATGGTACAGATGGCTACATGACATGACCGATGGTACAGATTGCTACATGACATGACCGTTGGAGAGGTGGCTACACGCCATGTCCATTGTGAGGGGCAGCTACATAATGTGTCTGGTGTGAGAGGCGGCTACACGACATGTCTGGTGGGAGAGGTGGCTACATGTCTGGTGGGAGAGGCGGCTACATGACATGTCTGGTGGGAGAGGTGGCTACAGTACATGGCTGGTGGAAGAGGCGGCTACATGACATGACCGATGGTACAGATGGCTACATGACATGACCGTTGGGGAGGTGGCTACACGACATGTCCATTGTGAGGGGCAGCTACATAATGTGTCTGGTGTGAGAGGCAGCTACACGACAAGTCTGGTGGGAGAGGTGGCTACATGACATGATCGGTGGGATAGGCGGCTACACGACATGTCTGGTGGGATAGCCGGCTACATGACATGTCCATTCTGAGAGGCAGCTACATAATGTGTCTGGTGTGAGAGGCGGCTACATGACATGTCTGGTGGGAGAGGCAACTACACGACATGTCTGGTGGGAGAGGCAACTACACGACATGTCTGGTGGGAGAGGAGGCTACACAACATGTCTGGTGTGAGAGGTGGCTACATGACATGTCCAGTGGGAGAAATGGCTACACGACATGTCTGTTGTGAAAGGCGGCTACATGACATGTCTTGTGAGAGAGGCAGCTACATGACATGCCTGGTGTGAGAAGCGGTTACACAACATTTCTGGTGGGAGAGGCAGCTACACGACATGACCGATGGGAGAGGCGGCTACATGACATGTCTGGTGTGAGAGGCAGCTACACGACATGTCTGGTGTGAGAGGCAGCTACACGACATGTCTGGTGTGAGAGGCAGCTACACGACATGTCTGGTGGGAGAGATGGCTACACGAAATGTCTCGTGGGAGAGGTGGCTACACGACATGCGTGGTGTGAGAAGCGGCTACACGACATTTCTGGTGGGAGAGGCGGCTACACGACATGACCGATGGGAGAGGCGGCTACACGACATGTCTGGTGTGAGAGGTGGCTACGCAATTCATCGGTGGGAGAGGCGGCTACATGACATGATCAGTTGGAGAGGCAGCTACACGACATGTCTGGTGGGAGGGGCAGCTACATGACATGACCAGTGGGAGAGGAGGCTACACGACATGTCTGGTGTGAGAGTCAGCTACACGACATGACCGGTGGGAGAGGCACACCTACATGACATGACCGGTGTGAGAGATGGCTACACGACATGACTGGTGGGAGAGGCGGCTACATGACATGACCGGTGGTCTCTCGACTTTCCATCTAAATTTGTTGTCACAGGAGTGGATTACCTGCACAAACAGTTCCCACAGTAGATGAGACACCATCAGAGGAATCTGCAGCAGGGAGACAGAGAGGAGTCCACAGGAAACAGAAGAGTCAGCTGGAGTGAGACAGAGAGGATTCCTCGAAAGATGGAGGGGTCTAGAGGTGGTAGAGACAGAAAGGAGTCTTGAGGTGGGGAAGAGAGAAAAGGCTAGAGGTGGGAGAGACAGAGAAGAGGTTATTAGAGTTGGGAGAGACAGGAGGCTAGAGGTGGGAGAGAGAAATGAGGCTAGAGGTGGGACAATTAGAGAATATGTTGAGGTGGGAGAGACAGAGGAGTCTAGAGGTGGGAGAGACAGCGAGGAGTCTAGAGGTGGGAGAGGAAGAGAGGAGTCTAGAGGTGGGAGACACAGAGAAGAGGCTAGAGTTGGGAGAGATAGAGAAGAGGCTAGAAGTGGGAGAGACAGAGAGGAGTCTACAGGTGGAAGAGACAGCGAGGAGACTAGAGGTGGGAGAGACAGAGAGGAGTCTAGAGCCGAGTTAGCGGGAAGTTGAGATAGAGCCAAGTCCGCAGGAGAGGGAGACAGAGCAGAGTCTACAGGAGAGGGAGACAGAGCAGAGTCCACAGGAGGGGGAGATAGAGCAGAGTCTGCAGGAGGGGGAGACAGAGCAGAGTCTGCAGGAGGGGGAGACAGAGCAGAGTCCACAGGAGGGGGAGATAGAGCAGAGTCTGCAGGAGGGGGAGACAGAGCAGAGTCTACAGGAGAGGGAGACAGAGCAGAGTCCACAGGAGGGGGAGATAGAGCAGAGTCTGCAGGAGGGGGAGACAGAGCAGAGTCCGCAGGAGGAGGAGACAGAGCAGAGTCTGCAGGAGGTTGAGATAGAGCCAAGTCCGCAGGAGAGGGAGACAGAGCAGAGTCCACAGGAGGGGGAGATAGAGCAGAGTCTGCAGGAGGGGGAGACAGAGCAGAGTCCGCAGGAGGAGGAGACAGAGCAGAGTCCGCAGGAGGGGGAGACAGAGCGTAATCCATTAGGGGGCTTCAGAGATGTCTGGTGGTGGGGGCAGAGGAATCAGAAAATGAAGGGTGTCGGGGAGGACAGAGGGCTCAGTAGGAGAAAGGAGGGTTTGGCAGACGATTACTTATGAACCACAGAGTACCAGGATGTGGGGCTCGTGTGGGGCGGCTGCTGACCAAATAATCATCTTACAGATTCAGATTTGTAAGTATATCATCTGCGCCATCTGTAATCCTTGCATCTTCTCCTCCAGGGATATCTAAGGTGAGGCTGGCTGGTGGCGACTCCGCGTGCTCAGGGCGGGTGGAGATATTCTATAATCAGGCTTGGGGCACCGTGTGTGATGAGACTTGGGATCTCTCTGATGGCCATGTGGTGTGCAGACAGCTGGGATGTGGAACTGCAGAAAACACCCCAGGAGGAGCGCATTTTAGCCCCGGAACTGGACCAATATGGCTGGAAAGGCTGTACTGTAATGGTACAGAGTCATCAGTATCCCAGTGTGGAGGAGTCGTGTCTAAAAACAGTTTGTGTATCCACGCACAGGATGCGGGTGTGATCTGTACAAGTAAGCATATATCATACAGCACCCAGAAGAGTAATATCAGACACTCCCCCGTGTAATATCACCCCATGTAATATCAGACACTCCCCCGTGTAATATCACCCCATGTAATATCAGACACTCCCCCGTGTAATATCACCCTATGTAATATCAGACACTCCCCCGTGTAATATCACCCCATGTAATATCAGACACTCCCCCGTGTAATATCACCCCATGTAATATCAGACACTCCCCTCTGTAATATCACCCCATGTAATATCAGACACTCCCCCGTGTAATATCACCCCATGTAATATCAGACACTCCCTCATGTAATATCACCCCATGTAATATTAGACACTCCCTCATGTAATATCACCCCATGTAATATCAGACACTCCCCTGTGTAATATCACCCCATGTAATATTAGACACTCCCTCATGTAATATCACCCCATGTAATATCAGACACTCCCCTGTGTAATATCACCCCATGTAATATCAGACACTCCCCTGTGTAATATCACCCCATGTAATATCAGACACTCCCCTCTGTAATATCACCCCATGTAATATCAGACACTCCCCCGTGTAATATCACCCCATGTAATATCAGACACTCCCCTGTGTAATATCACCCCATGTAATATCAGACACTCCCCTGTGTAATATCACCCCATGTAATATCAGACACTCCCCTCTGTAATATCACCCCATGTAATATCAGACACTCCCCCGTGTAATATCACCCCATGTAATATTAGACACTCCCTCATGTAATATCACCCCATGTAATATCAGACACTCCCCTGTGTAATATCACCCCATGTAATATCAGACACTCCCCTGTGTAATATCACCCCATGTAATATCAGACACTCCCCTCTGTAATATCACCCCATGTAATATCAGACACTCCCCCGTGTAATATCACCCCATGTAATATCAGACACTCCCTCATGTAATATCACCCCATGTAATATCAGACACTCCCCCGTGTAATATCACCCCATGTAATATCAGACACTCCCCCGTGTAATATCACCCCATGTAATATCAGACACTCCCTCATGTAATATCACCCCATGTAATATCAGACACTCCCCCGTGTAATATCACCCCATGTAATATCAGACACTCCCTCATGTAATATCACCCCATGTAATATTAGACACTCCCTCATGTAATATCACCCCATGTAATATCAGACACTCCCCTCTGTAATATCACCCCATGTAATATCAGACACTCCCCCGTGTAATATCACCCCATGTAATATCAGACACTCCCCTGTGTAATATCACCCCATGTAATATTAGACACTCCCTCATGTAATATCACCCCATGTAATATCAGACACTCCCCTGTGTAATATCACCCCATGTAATATCAGACACTCCCCTGTGTAATATCACCCCATGTAATATCAGACACTCCCCTCTGTAATATCACCCCATGTAATATCAGACACTCCCCCGTGTAATATCACCCCATGTAATATCAGACACTCCCCTGTGTAATATCACCCCATGTAATATCAGACACTCCCCTGTGTAATATCACCCCATGTAATATCAGACACTCCCCTCTGTAATATCACCCCATGTAATATCAGACACTCCCCCGTGTAATATCACCCCATGTAATATTAGACACTCCCTCATGTAATATCACCCCATGTAATATCAGACACTCCCCTGTGTAATATCACCCCATGTAATATCAGACACTCCCCTGTGTAATATCACCCCATGTAATATCAGACACTCCCCTCTGTAATATCACCCCATGTAATATCAGACACTCCCCCGTGTAATATCACCCCATGTAATATCAGACACTCCCTCATGTAATATCACCCCATGTAATATCAGACACTCCCCCGTGTAATATCACCCCATGTAATATCAGACACTCCCCCGTGTAATATCACCCCATGTAATATCAGACACTCCCCTCTGTAATATCACCCCATGTAATATCAGACACTCCCTCGTGTAATATCACCCCATGTAATATCAGACACTCCCTCATGTAATATCACCCCATGTAATATCAGACACTCCCCCGTGTAATATCACCCCATGTAATATCAGACACTCCCCCGTGTAATATCACCCCATGTAATATCAGACACTCCCCCGTGTAATATCACCCCATGTAATATCAGACACTCCCCTCTGTAATATCACCCCATGTAATATCAGACACTCCCCCGTTTAATATCACCCCATGTAATATCAGACACTCCCCCATGTAATATCACCCCATGTAATATCAGACACTCCCCCGTGTAATATCACCCCATGTAATATCAGACACTCCCCTGTGTAATATCACCCCATGTAATATCAGACACTCCCCTGTGTAATATCACCCCATGTAATATCAGACACTCCCCCGTGTAATATCACCCCATGTAATATCAGACACTCCCCCGTGTAATATCACCCCATGAAATATCAGACACTCCCCCGTGTAATATCACCCCATGTAATATCAGACACTCCCCCGTGTAATATCACCCCATGTAATATCAGACACTCCCCCGTGTAATATCACCCCTTGTAATATCAGACACTCCCCCGTGTAATATCACCCCATGTAATATCAGACACTCCCCCGTGTAATATCACCCCATGTAATATCAGACACTCCCCTCTGTAATATCACCCCATGTAATATCAGACACTCCCCCGTTTAATATCACCCCATGTAATATCAGACACTCCCCCATGTAATATCACCCCATGTAATATCAGACACTCCCCCGTGTAATATCACCCCATGTAATATCAGACACTCCCCTGTGTAATATCACCCCATGTAATATCAGACACTCCCCTGTGTAATATCACCCTGTGTAATATCAGACACTCCCCCGTGTAATATCACCCCATGTAATATCAGACACTTCCTCGTGTAATATCACCCCATGTAATATCAGACACTCCCCCGTGTAATATCACCCCATGTAATATCAGACACTCCCCCGTGTAATATCACCCCATGTAATATCAGACACTCCCCCGTGTAATATCACCCCATGTAATATCAGACACTCCCCCGTGTAATATCACCCCATGTAATATCAGACACTCCCCCATGTAATATCACCCCATGTAATATCAGACACTCCCCCGTGTAATATCACCCCATGTAATATCAGACACTCCCCCGTGTAATATCACCCCATGTAATATCAGACACTCCCTCGTGTAATATCACCCCATGTAATATCAGACACTCCCCCGTGTAATATCACCCCATGTAATATCAGACACTCCCCCGTGTAATATCACCCCATGTAATATCAGACACTCCCCCGTGTAATATCACCCCATGTAATATCAGACACTCCCCCGTGTAATATCACCCCATGTAATATCAGACACTCCCTCGTGTAATATCACCCCATGTAATATCAGACACTCCCCCGTGTAATATCACCCCATGTAATATCAGACACTCCCTCGTGTAATATCACCCCATGTAATATCAGACACTCCCCCGTGTAATATCACCCCATGTAATATCAGACACTCCCCCGTGTAATATCACCCCATGTAATATCAGACACTCCCCCGTGTAATATCACCCCATGTAATATCAGACACTCCCCCGTGTAATATCACCCCATGTAATATCAGACACTCCCTCGTGTAATATCACCCCATGTAATATCAGACACTCCCTCGTGTAATATCACCCCATGTAATATCAGACACTCCCCCGTGTAATATCACCCCATGTAATATCAGACACTCCCTCGTGTAATATCACCCCATGTAATATCAGACACTCCCCCGTGTAATATCACCCCATGTAATATCAGACACTCCCTCGTGTAATATCACCCTATGTAATATCAAACACTCCCCCGTGTAATATCACCCCATGTAATATCAGACACTCCCCCGTGTAATATCACCCCATGTAATATCAGACACTCCCCCGTGTAATATCACCCCATGTAATATCAGACACTCCCCCGTGTAATATCACCCCATGTAATATCAGACACTCCCCCGTGTAATATCACCCCATGTAATATCAGACACTCCCCCGTGTAATATCACCCCATGTAATATCAGACACTCCCTCGTGTAATATCACCCTATGTAATATCACACACTTTGTGACGTTTTCCTGTGTTTGTGTTTCATGGGTTTACATATTCTGAGTGTTGTATTGTCAGATACAGTAGGAGGCGATCAGTGATAAGATATTTTATTTCCACAGGTGAGGAGCCGTTGTAGCTGATGTCATGTGACCAGTGGATATATGATATCATCGGGCTGCCATCTACTTTTCTGCAGTCATCTCTTCAGTCGCCTTCATGTCCCCCCTGAACCCCAGACTTGATTCTCTGCCCCCTTAGTGGCTACAGCCACAGCCTGATAATAAATGTCACACAACAAAATGGCCTCGATTAAAGAACGAAAAGAAAATCAGAGAGAGCTGTCATAGTGAGACCGGCCTCAGGCCTGAGAAAGGGGACAGATCCTGGGAGTGTTACCCATTGGTTGCTGACACATCTTGGGATCCTTTCCCATCAGGTAGTGACAGATCTTGGGATCCTTTCCTATCAGGTAGTGACAGATCTTGGGATCCTTTCCCATCAGGTAGTGACAGATCTTGGGATCATTTCCTATCAGGTAGTGACAGATCTTGGGATCATTTCCTATCAGGTAGTGACAGATCTCGGGATCCTTTCCTATCAGGTAGTGACAGATCTTGGGATCATTTCCTATCAGGTAGTGACAGATCTTGGGATCCTTTCCCATCAGGTAGTGACAGATCTTGGGATCATTTGAATTGGCGAGAGACCTTGAGATTATTGCCAGCTATCAACCTGAAACATTCTGTCCCAAGTTCTCAAAACACATATTCTATATTGTTATCTAGGAATCCAGGTCCAGATTTAATGCCAAACTCCATCTTCTCTCCTCCTCAACCCTCCCTGAGCTTTCTCCAGTCCCTCCCAACATTCGCAATTTCCTTCCTCTCCCAACTTTCTCCATCTCCATCCTCTCCCTGCCTTCTCCATCGCCATCCTTTCCCTGCCTTCTCCATCGCCATCCACTCCCTGCCTTCTCCATCCTCTCCCTGCCTTCTCCATCGCCATCCTCTCCCTGCCTTCTCCATCTCCATCCTCTCCCTGCCTTCTCCATCCTCTCCTTATGTTCTCCATCTCCATCCTCTCCCTCCCTTCTCTATCTCCATCCTCTCCCTGCATTCTTCATCTCCATCCTCTCCCTCCCTTCTCTATCTCCATCCTCTCCCTGCATTCTTCATCTCCATCCTCTCCTTATGTTCTCCATCCCCATCCTCTCACTGCCTTCTCCATCCTCTCCCTGCCTTCTGCATCCTCTCCCTATGTTCTTCATCTCCATCCTCTCCCTGATTTTTCCATCCGCTCCCTGCCTTCTCCAACTCCATCCTCTCCCTGCCTTCTCCATCCTCTCCCTATGTTCTCCATCTCCATTCTCTCCCTCCCTTCTCTATCTCCATCCTCTCCCTTCTCTATCTCCATCCTCTCCCTGCCTTCTCCATCCTCTCCCTGCCTTCTCCATCCTCTCCCTGCATTCTCCAGCTCCATCCTCTCCCTATGTTCTCCCTCCCCATCCTTTCCCTACCTTCTCCATCCTCTCCCTGCCTTCTCCATCCTCTCCCTATGTTCTTCATCTCCATCCTCTCCCTGCTTTCTCCATCCTCTCCCTGCCTTCTCCATCTCCATCCTCTCCCTGCCTTCTCCATCTCCATCCTCTCCCTGCATTCTCCATCTCCATCCTCTCCCTGCATTCTCCATCTCCATCCTCTCCCTGCCTTCTCCATCCTCTCCCTGCATTCTCCATCTCCATCCTCTCCCTGCATTTTCCATCTCCATCCTCTCCCTATGTTCTCCATCCCCATCCTCTCCCTGCCTTCTCCATCTCCATTCTCTCCCTGTCTTCTCCATCTCCATCCTCTCCCTGCCTTCTACATCTCCATCCTCTCCCTGCCTTCTCCATCTTTTTCCTGCCTTCTCTGTCTTTGCCATCTCGCAGCCTTCTTCATTTCCATCCTTTTCCTGCCTTTTCTATCTCTACCATCTCCATCTCCATCCTCTTCCTGCCTTCTCTGTCTCTACCCCCTCCCAGCCTTCACCATCCCAATCCTCTCCCTGCATTCTCCGTTTCCATCCTTTTCCTGCCCTCTCTGTCTCTACCATCTCTTAGCCTTCTCCATCTCCATCGTCTCCCTTCCTTCTCATCTCCATCTACATCTTCTTCATGCCTTCTCACCTTCATCCTCTTCCTGCCTTCTCTGTCTTTACCATCTCCCAGCCTTCTCCATCCTCTCCATGCTTTCTCATCTCCATCCTCTTCCTGCCTTCTCTGTCTCTTCCATCTCCCAGCATTCTGAATCTCCATCGTCTTTGTGTCTTCTCGGTCTGTGCCATTTCCCAGCCATCTCCATCCTCTCCCTGCATTCTCCATCTCCATCCTCTCCCTATGTTCTCCATCCCTATCCTCTCCCTGCCTTCTCCATCCTCTCCCTGCCTTCTCCATCCGCTCCCTATGTTCTTCATCTCCATCCTCTCCCTGCTTTCTCCATCTTCTCCCTGCCTTCTCCATCCTCTCCCTATGTTCTCCATCTCCATTCTCTCCCTCCCTTCTCTATCTCCATCCTCTCCCTTCTCTATCTCCATCCTCTCCCTGCCTTCTCCATCCTCTCCCTGCATTCTCCATCTCCATCCTCTCCCTGCCTTCTCCATCTCCATCTTCTCCCTATGTTCTCCATCCCCATCCTCTCCCTGCCTTCTCCATCTCCATCCTCTCCCTGCCTTCTCCATCCTCTCCCTATGTTCTTCATCTCCATCCTCTCCCTGCTTTCTCCATCCTCTCCCTGCCTTCTCCATCCTCTCCCTGCCTTCTCCATCTCCATCCTCTCCCTGCCTTCTCCATCTCCATCCTCTCCCTGCATTCTCCATCTCCATCCTCTCCCTGCATTCTCCATCTCCATCCTCTCCCTATGTTCTCCATCCCCATCCTCTCCCTGCCTTCTCCATCTCCATTCTCTCCCTGTCTTCTCCATCTCCATCCTCTCCCTGCCTTCTACATCTCCATCCTGTCCCTGCCTTCTCCATCCTTTTCCTGCCCTCTCTGTCTTTGCCATCTCGCAGCCTTCTTCATTTCCATCCTTTTCCTGCCTTTTCTATCTCTACCATCTCCATCTCCATCCTCTTCCTGCCGTCTCTGTCTCTACCCCCTCCCATCCTTCACCATCCCAATCCTCTCCCTGCATTCTCCGTTTCCATCCTTTTCCTGCCCTCTCTGTCTCTACCATCTCTTAGCCTTCTCCATCTCCATCCTCTCCCTCCCTTCTCTATCTCCATCCTCTCCCTATGTTCTCCATCCCCATCCTCTCCCTGCCTTCTCCATCCTCTCCCTGCCTTCTCCATCCTCTCCCTATGTTCTTCATCTCCATCCTCTCCCTGCTTTCTCAATCCCCTCTCCCTGCCTTCTCCATCTCCATCCTCTCCCTGCCTTCTCCATCCTCTCCCTATGTTCTCCATCTCCATTCTCTCCCTACCTTCTCTATCTCCATCCTCTCCCTTCTCTATCTCCATCCTCTCCCTGCCTTCTCCATCCTCTCCCTGCATTCTCCATCTCCATCCTCTCCCTGCCTTCTCCATCTCCATCCTCTCCCTATGTTCTCCATCCCCATCCTCTCCCTGCCTTCTCCATCTCCATCCTCTCCCTGCCTTCTCCATCCTCTCCCTATGTTCTTCATCTCCATCCTCTCCCTGCTTTCTCCATCCTCTCCCTGCCTTCTCCATCCTCTCCCTGCCTTCTCCATCTCCATCCTCTCCCTGCCTTCTCCATCTCCATCCTCTCCCTGCATTCTCCATCTCCATCCTCTCCCTGCATTCTCCATCTCCATCCTCTCCCTATGTTCTCCATCCCCATCCTCTCCCTGCCTTCTCCATCTCCATTCTCTCCCTGTCTTCTCCATCTCCATCCTCTCCCTGCCTTCTACATCTCCATCCTGTCCCTGCCTTCTCCATCCTTTTCCTGCCCTCTCTGTCTTTGCCATCTCGCAGCCTTCTTCATTTCCATCCTTTTCCTGCCTTTTCTATCTCTACCATCTCCATCTCCATCCTCTTCCTGCCTTCTCTGTCTCTACCCCCTCCCAGCCTTCACCATCCCAATCCTCTCCCTGCATTCTCCGTTTCCATCCTTTTCCTGCCCTCTCTGTCTCTACCATCTCTTAGCCTTCTCCATCTCCATCCTCTCCCTCCCTTCTCTATCTCCATCCTCTCCCTGCATTCTCCATCTCCATCCTCTCCCTATGTTCTCCATCCCCATCCTCTCCCTGCCTTCTCCATCCTCTCCCTGCCTTCTCCATCCTCTCCCTATGTTCTCCATCCCCATCCTCTCCCTGCCTTCTCCATCCTCTCCCTGCCTTCTCCATCCTCTCCCTATGTTCTTCATCTCCATCCTCTCCCTGCTTTCTCCATCCTCTCCCTGCCTTCTCCATCTCCATCCTCTCCCTGCCTTCTCCATCCTCTCCCTATGTTCTCCATCTCCATTCTCTCCCTACCTTCTCTATCTCCATCCTCTCCCTATGTTCTCCATCCCCATCCTCTCCCTGCCTTCTCCATCTCCATCCTCTCCCTGCCTTCTCCATCCTCTCCCTATGTTCTTCATCTCCATCCTCTCCCTGCTTTCTCCATCCTCTCCCTGCCTTCTCCATCCTCTCCCTGCCTTCTCCATCTCCACCCTCTCCCTGCCTTCTCCATCTCCATCCTCTCCCTGCATTCTCCATCTCCATCCTCTCCCTGCATTCTCCATCTCCATCCTCTCCCTGCATTCTCCACCTCTATCCTCTCCCTGCGTTCTCCATCTCTATCCTCTCCCTGCCTTCTCCATCCTCTCCCTGCCTTCTCCATCTCCATCCTCTCCCTATGTTCTCCATCCCCATCCTCTCCCTGCCTTCTCCATCTCCATCCTCTCCCTGCCTTCTCCATCCTCTCCCTATGTTCTTCATCTCCATCCTCTCCCTGCTTTCTCCATCCTCTCCCTGCCTTCTCCATCCTCTCCCTGCCTTCTCCATCTCCATCCTCTCCCTGCCTTCTCCATCTCCATCCTCTCCCTGCATTCTCCATCTCCATCCTCTCCCTGCATTCTCCATCTCCATCCTCTCCCTGCATTCTCCACCTCTATCCTCTCCCTGCGTTCTCCATCTCTATCCTCTCCCTGCATTCTCCATCTCTATCCTCTCCCTGCGTTCTCCACCTCTATCCTCTCCCTGTGTTCTCCATCTCTATCCTCTCCCTGCCTTCTCCATCTTCATCCTCTCCCTGCCTTCTCCATCCTCTCCCTATGTTCTTCATCTTCATCCTCTCCCTGCTTTCTCCATCCTCTCCCTGCCTTCTCCATCCTCTCCCTGCCTTCTCCATCTCCATCCTCTCCCTGCCTTCTCCATCTCCATCCTCTCCCTGCATTCTCCATCTCCATCCTCTCCCTGCATTCTCCACCTCTATCCTCTCCCTGCGTTCTCCATCTCTATCCTCTCCCTGCCTTCTCCATCCTCTCCCTGCCTTCTCCATCTCCATCCTCTCCCTATGTTCTCCATCCCCATCCTCTCCCTGCCTTCTCCATCTCCATCCTCTCCCTGCCTTCTCCATCCTCTCCCTATGTTCTTCATCTCCATCCTCTCCCTGCTTTCTCCATCCTCTCCCTGCCTTCTCCATCCTCTCCCTGCCTTCTCCATCTCCATCCTCTCCCTGCCTTCTCCATCTCCATCCTCTCCCTGCATTCTCCATCTCCATCCTCTCCCTGCATTCTCCATCTCCATCCTCTCCCTGCATTCTCCACCTCTATCCTCTCCCTGCGTTCTCCATCTCTATCCTCTCCCTGCATTCTCCATCTCTATCCTCTCCCTGCGTTCTCCACCTCTATCCTCTCCCTGTGTTCTCCATCTCTATCCTCTCCCTGCATTCTCCATCTCTATCCTCTCCCTGTGTTCTCCATCTCTAGCCTCTCCCTGCATTCTCCATTTCTATCCTCTCCCTGCGTTCTCCATCTCTATCATCTCCCTGTGTTCTCCATCTCTATCCTCTCCCTGCATTCTCCACCTCTATCCTCTCCCTGCGTTCTCCACCTCTATCCTCTCCCTGCGTTCTCCACCTCTATCCTCTCCCTGTGTTCTCCATCTCTATCCTCTCCCTGCATTCTCCATCTCTATCCTCTCCCTGCGTTCTCCACCTCTATCCTCTCCCTGCGTTCTCCATCTCTATCCTCTCCTTGCGTTCTCCATCTCTATCCTCTCCCTGCGTTCTCCATCTCTATCCTCTCCCTGCGTTCTCCATCTCTATCCTCTCCCTGCGTTCTCCATCTCTATCCTCTCCCTGCGTTCTCCATCTCTATCCTCTCCCTGCGTTCTCCATCTCTATCCTCTCCCTGCGTTCTCCATCTCTATCCTCTCCCTGCGTTCTCCATCTCTATCCTCTCCCTGCGTTCTCCATCTCTATCCTCTCCCTGCATTCTCCACCTCTATCCTCTCCCTGCGTTCTCCATCTCTATCCTCTCCCTGCGTTCTCCATCTCTATCCTCTCCCTGCGTTCTCCATCTCTATCCTCTCCCTGCGTTCTCCATCTCTATCCTCTCCCTGCGTTCTCCACCTCTATCCTCTCCCTGCGTTCTCCATCTCTATCCTCTCCCTGCGTTCTCCATCTCTATCCTCTCCTTGCATTCTCCATCTCTATCCTCTCCCTGCGTTCTATATCTCTATCCTCTCCCTGCGTTCTCCATCTCTATCCTCTCCCTGCGTTCTCCATCTCTATCCTCTCCCTGCGTTCTCCACCTCTATCCTCTCCGTGCGTTCTCCATCTCTATCCTCTCCTTGCGTTCTCCATCTCTATCCTCTCCCTGCGTTCTCCATCTCTATCCTCTCCCTGCGTTCTCCATCTCTATCCTCTCCCTGCGTTCTCCATCTCTATCCTCTCCCTGCTTTCTCCATCTCTATCCTCTCCCTGCATTTTCCATCTCTATCCTATCCCTGCATTCTCCATCTCTATCCTCTCCCTGCGTTCTCCATCTCTATCCTCTCCCTGCGTTCTCCATCTCTATCCTCTCCCTGCATTCTCCATCTCTATCCTCTCCCTGCATTCTCCATCTCTATCCTTTCTCTGCCTTCTCTATCGCCACTCTCTTCCATTATTTTCCATCTCTACCATCTCCCAGCCTTCTATATCTCCATCATCTTCAGCCTGAGCCATTGCTTCCAGCTCATGAAGGTTGTTTTTTGCACAGTGTAACCTGATCTGGTTATTAAACCCAATTGCAGAAGAACCGTCTGTAGATGTCAGTCGATGGCTATGATAACATAAAGCAAAATGGCTATGATTCCTCACAATGACAGGACTTAGTTCAAATCACTAAAGATCCTCTAAAGGCACGCTACGACATCGCTCAAGTGATCTCGTTGGAGTCACGGAATTTGTGACGCACATCCGGTCGCTTTAACGATGTCGTTGCGTGTGACACCTATGAGCGATTTTGCATCGTCTCAAAAACGTGCAAAATCGCTAATCGGTGACATCCCCCCTATTCTCGATTATCGCTGCTGCTGCACGTACGATGTAGTTCGTCGTTCCTGCGGCAGCACACATCGCTATGTGTGACACCGCAGGAACGAGGAACCTCACCTTACCTGCGTCCGCCGGCAATGAGGAAGGAAGGAGGTGGGCGGGATGTTACGTCCCGCTCATCTCCGCCCCTCCGCTTCTGTTGGGCGGCTGCTTAGTGATGTCGCTGTGACGCCGAACCGACCGCCCCCTTAGAAAGGAGGCGGTTCGCCGGTCACAGCGATGTTGCTAGACAGGTAAGTAGTGTGACGACTCTGAACGATTTTGTGCACCACGGGCAGCGATTTGCCCATGATGCACAAATGACGGGGGCGGGTACGCTCGCTAGCGATATCGCTGCGTGTGACGGGGCCTTAACATCATGAGATTGGAAACTATCATGTTCTAGTGCTGAACTAAGGAACTATGGAGACCTGAGCCATCAGGTCCTGGTACATAACTATGGAAACATGAAGACGAAAGACATCAAGTCCCAGTGCTGAACTATGGCAACATGAAGATGGGAGACATCAGGTCCTAGTGCTGAACTATGGAAACATGAAGATGGAAGACATCAGGTCCTAGTGCTGAACTATGGAAACATGAAGATGGAAGACATCAGGTCCCAGTGCTGAACTATGGCAACATGAAGATGGGAGACATCAGGTCCTAGTGCTGAACTATGAAACATGAAGATGGAAGACATCAGGTCCCAGTGCTGAACTATGAAACATGAAGATGGGAGACATCAGGTCCTAGTGCTGAACTATGGAAACATGAAGATGGGAGACATCAGGGTCTAGTGCTGAACTATGAAACATGAAGATGGGAGACATCAGGTCCTAGTGCTGAACTATGGAAACATGAAGATGGGAGACATCAGGGCCCAGTGCTGAACTATGGCAACATGAAGATGGGAGACATCAGGTCCTAGTGCTGAACTATGGAAACATGAAGATGGAAGACATCAGGTCCCAGTGCTGAACTATGAAACATGAAGATGGGAGACATCAGGTCCTAGTGCTGAACTATGGAAACATGAAGATGGGAGACATCAGGGTCTAGTGCTGAACTATGAAACATGAAGATGGGAGACATCAGGTCCTAGTGCTGAACTATGGAAACATGAAGATGGGAGACATCAGGGCCCAGTGCTGAACTATGGCAACATGAAGATGGGAGACATCAGGTCCTAGTGCTGAACTATGGAAACATGAAGATGGAAGACATCAGGTCCCAGTGATGAACTATGAAACATGAAGATGGGAGACATCAGGTCCTAGTACTGATCTATGGAAACATGAAGATGGGAGACATCAGGGTCTAGTGCTGAACTATGAAACATGAAGATGGGAGACATCAGGTCCTAGTGCTGAACTATGGAAACATGAAGACGGGAGACATCAAGTCCCAGTGCTGAACTATGGAAACATAAAGATGGGAGACATCAGGTCCTAGTGCTATGCTATGGAAAATGAAGACCAGAGCCATCAGGTCCTAGTACCTAACTATGGAAACAAAAAGATGGGAGACATCAGGGCCCAGTGCTGAACTATGAAACATGAAGTTGGGAGGTATCACGTCCTAGTACTGAACTTGGAAACATGAAGTTGGGAGACATCAGGTCCTAGTACTGAACTATGAAACATGAAGATGGGAGACATCAGGTCCTAGTGCTAAACTATGGAAACATGAAGACGGGAGACATCAAGTCCCAGTGCTGAACTATGGAAACATAAAGATGGGAGACATCAGGTCCTAGTGCTGAACTATGGAAAATGAAGACCAGAGCCATCAGGTCCTAGTACCTAACTATGGAAACAAAAAGATGGGAGACATCAGGGCCCAGTGCTGAACTATGAAACATGAAGTTGGGAGGTATCACGTCCTAGTACTGAACTTGGAAACATGAAGTTGGGAGACATCAGGTCCTAGTACTGAACTATGAAACCATGAAGATGGGAGACATAGGGTACTAGTACTGAACTATGGAACCATGAAGCTGGGAGGCATCAGGTACTAGTGGTGAACTATCGAAACATGAAGACCAGAGCCATCAGATCCTAGAACTTAACTACGGAAACATGAAGATGGGAGGCATCAGATCCTAGAACTTAACTACAGAAACATGAAGATGGGAGGCATCAGGTCCTAGTACTTATCTAAGGAAACATGAAGATTACTGAAATCAGATCCTAGTGCTGAACTATGGAACCATGAAGATGGGAGACATCAGGTCCTAGTGGTGAACTATGGAAACATGAAGATGGGATACATCAGGTCCTAGTGCTGAACTATGGAACCATGAAGATGGGAGACATCAGGTCCTAGTGCTGAACTATGGAACCATGAAGATGGGATACATCAGGTCCTAGTGGTGAACTATGGAAACATGAAGACCAGAGCCATCACATCCTAGAACTTAACTACGGAAACATGAAGATGGGAGACATCAGGTCCTAGTACTTATCTAAGGAAACATGAAGATTGCTGAAATCAAATCCTAGTGCTGAACTATGGAACCATGAAGATGGGAGACATCAGGTCCTAGTGCTGAACTATGGAACCATGAAGATGGGAGACATCAGGTCCTAGTGCTTGTCTAAGAAAACATGAAGATGGGAGACATCAGGTCCTAGTGCTGAACTATGGAACCATGAAGATGGGATACATCAGGTCCTAGTGGTGAACTATGGAAACATGAAGACCAGAGCCATCACATCCTAGAACTTAACTACGGAAACATGAAGATGGGAGGCATCAGGTCCTAGTACTTATCTAAGGAAACATGAAGATTACTGAAATCAAATCCTAGTGCTGAACTATGGAACCATGAAGATGGGAGACATCAGGTCCTAGTGCTGAACTATGGAACCATGAAGATGGGAGACATCAGGTCCTAGTGCTGGTCTAAGGAAACATGAAGATGGGAGACATCAGGTCCTAGTGCTGGTCTAAGGAAACACTAAGATGGGAGACATCAGGACCTAGTGGTGAACTATGGAAACATGAAGACCAGAGCCATCACATCCTAGAACTTAACTACGGAAACATGAAGATGGGAGACATCAGGTCCTAGTACTTATCTAAGGAAACATGAAGATTGCTGAAATCAAATCCTAGTGCTGAACTATGGAACCATGAAGATGGGAGACATCAGGTCCTAGTGCTGAACTATGGAACCATGAAGATGGGAGACATCAGGTCCTAGTGCTTGTCTAAGAAAACATGAAGATGGGAGACATCAGGTCCTAGTGCTGAACTATGGAACCATGAAGATGGGATACATCAGGTCCTAGTGGTGAACTATGGAAACATGAAGACCAGAGCCATCACATCCTAGAACTTAACTACGGAAACATGAAGATGGGAGGCATCAGGTCCTAGTACTTATCTAAGGAAACATGAAGATTACTGAAATCAAATCCTAGTGCTGAACTATGGAACCATGAAGATGGGAGACATCAGGTTCTAGTGCTGAACTATGGAACCATGAAGATGGGAGACATCAGGTCCTAGTGCTGGTCTAAGGAAACATGAAGATGGGAGACATCAGGTCCTAGTGCTGGTCTAAGGAAACACTAAGATGGGAGACATCAGTTCCTAGTGCTGGTCTAAGGAAACACGAAGATGGGAGACATCTGTAAAAAATATGAGGATGTTACAAATCTTTGAATCGTACTGAGCTAACTGTGTGGACACAGAAATAGCAGCAGATGGACAGACTGATCAGACACCAGAACCTGGAAAAAGACACAAGCGGCTGGACAGACAGAGAAATAACAGCGCCTGTCCCTGGGTCGATAAGAGTTAAATATTTTTGCCTCAGGGAATAAGAAAAAAAGAAAATTTAATGAGACATAATCAAAAAATGGAAAATTTTACGAAGGCGGAAGACACAACGGGAGAAGAAGGGAACAAGAGAAGTGATTTGAGGGGGAGGAAGCCGAGGAATGGAGGCCAACAATGAACTGGAAAAAAGCTCACCAGGACACAGATGGTGAGAGTGGGAGAGAAATGCAGCACAAAAAGGGCCCCACCGCCTCAGTAAAACTTAGAGCCTGCAGGGGCCCGAGCTATTCACAGCCAAGAACGAGGCTTAGCGGACACGCAGTACTGTGTGCAGGACCTACATATACCAATGCCATCCAGAAACATCAGCAGGAGGGTAAATAACACATAAAATGCAATAATCAAGAACCAAGTAGATTTGAACCACGCTGTCCCTCAATGAAAGCTTCAGAGTGTCTTGTCATGGTCTTACTTCATTACATTTCCAGGTTATGGGTGAGGAAATCTGTAGGTGCTTCCACCATCATCTTATCAGTTCAGTGAGTTATGATGGTCCAGACATGAAGCACTCAAGCTTGCTATAGTGTATAGGTAAACGTTATAATCAGAAGCTACTTCACTGCTTCTCCAAATCTACACCAAAGTATGAACTTTCGTTGCTCCTCCACCTGGTCAAGACACTATACCCAGAAATGACACTTCCTTTCTCCTCCATTTCTAAATCTGGACATGACACTTCTTTGCTCTTAGACCCCACACCTGTCCATGACCCGTTTTTGCTCCTCCTCTTCTCAACCAAGTAACGGCTCGAACATGCTTCTCAACCTCTACACTTTCTACACCTCTAAGCCTTTTTATGCCTCTCCATCTCTAGAAACAACCAATACACTTGAACACTCCTCCAACTTAATATCTGGTCATACCACTTACCTGCTATTCAAAAATTCTACAAGGCTCCTCCACCCATAAAATCAGCCACATCCTTTCCCTGATATTCAAATTCGAAACCCAGCCAAAAGGGGCGAATCCGAAAGCGTGCACCCCAGAAGCAGATGCTTTTACTTCCCTCAAGCAGGCCTTCTCTTCGGGTCCGGTGCGGCACAGATCAGAGACTAGTAAGCAGTTTATCCTGGAGGCGAATGCTTTGTCCTCTGATGCCGATGTGGTCCTCATGCAAAAGCCGGCTACGGGTAATACTATAAATTGCAGATTCTTTTCCAGGGCCTTCTCTCAGGCAAAATGAAACTACTCGATTGGCGACCAAGAACTGCTGGCAATCAAATTGGCCTTGGAGGAGTGGCGATACCTTCTGGAGGGAGTGGTGCATCCAGTCATCATCCTCACTTGATAAGGGGGGCATAATTTAGGATGATGCAACTCAAGTTATCCACGTCCTAAACCTGTCTGCATTCCATCTCATGAGTCATTTGTCAGTTGTATGCATGCTATTCTATTCATTCACACAGATCAGCGATGACCACCGATCTACGTAGGAAATATGACTAGTTTAATTACGGAAGTTCAGATACATTTAAAGAAATCGGTTGGAGCTAGGAGCCAAGAATACATAACACTTCTTCTACAGGGTAAACTGCAAAAAGGAGCTTATTCTGTGATATATATGTGTCAGGAAAAGGGGGAGGAAGTGCAAGTTACACCCCCCCTCCACCAGACAGAGCACGTGACTCGCTCTCTAGCGACCCTCTTATAGTGAGGCCAATTATGGAATTGCCCGACAATAAGCAAGGAGGCCGCTATTCTACTATGCCGATGATTGAAGGGTTCCCGGTGAGAGTAAGGTATATATTCCCCCGACTCCTGCGGGCAGAATATATCTAATCCTCCCCAGATCTCACTGGTTGCCCAAAAATGATCCATGGCATAAGCTCGCTGCCACCAATCAATTATGATAAACATTACGCCGAGCACACAGACGTGGAATTCAGGATCGAGATAACAGAACAGCCCAAGATTAAATTATACAGTTAGGTCCAGAAATCTTTGGACAGTGACACAATTTTGGCGAGTTGGGCTCTGCATGCCACCACATTGGATTTGAAATGAAACCTCTACAACAGAATTCAAGTGCAGATTGTAATTTTTAATTTGAAGGTTTGAACAAAAATATCTGATAGAAATTGTAGGAATTGTGCACATTTCTTTACAAACACTCCACATTTTAGGAGGTCAAAAGTAATTGGACAAATAAACCAAACCCAAACAAAATATTTTTATTTTCAATATTTTGTTGCGAATCCTTTGGAGGCAATCACTGCCTTAAGTCTGGAACCCATGGACATCACCAAACGCTGGGTTTCCTCCTTCTTAATGCTTTGCCAGGCCTTTACAGCCGCAGCCTTCAGGTCTTGCTTGTTTGTGGGTCTTTCCGTCTTAAGTCTGGATTTGAGCAAGTGAAATGCATGCTCAATTGGGTTAAGATCTGGTGATTGACTTGGCCATTGAAGAATGTTCCACTTTTTTGCACTCATGAACTCCTGGGTAGCTTTGGCTGTATGCTTGGGGTCATTGTCCATCTGTACTATGAAGCGCTGTCCGATCAACTTTGCGGCATTTGGCTGAATCTGGGCTGAAAGTATATCCCGGTACACTTCAGAATTCATCCGGCTACTCTTGTCTGCTGTTATGTCATCAATAAACACAAGTGACCCAGTGCCATTGAAAGCCATGCATGCCCATGCCATCACGTTGCCTCCACCATGTTTTACAGAGGATGTGGTGTGCCTTGCATCATGTGCCGTTCCCTTTCTTCTCCAAACTTTTTTCTTCCCATCATTCTGGTACAGGTTGATCTTTGTCTCATCTGTCCATAGAATACTTTTCCAGAACTGAGCTGGCTTCATGAGGTGTTTTTCAGCAAATGTAACTCTGGCCTGTCTATTTTTGGAATTGATGAATGGTTTGCATCTAGATGTGAACCCTTTGTATTTACTTTCATGGAGTCTTCTCTTTACTGGTGACTTAAAGACAGATACACCTACTTCACTGAGAGTGTTCTGGACTTCAGTTGATGTTGTGAACGGGTTCTTCTTCACCAAAGAAAGTATGCGGCGATCATCCACCACTGTTGTCATCCGTGGACGCCCAGGCCTTTTTGAGTTCCCAAGCTCACCAGTCAATTCCTTTTTTCTCAGAATGTACCCGACTGTTGATTTTGCTACTCCAAGCATGTCTGCTATCTCTCTGATGGATTTTTTCTTTTTTTTCAGCCTCAGGATGTTCTGCTTCACCTCAATTGAGAGTTCCTTAGACCGCATGTTGTCTGGTCACAGCAACAGCTTCCAAATGCAAAACCACACACCTGTAATCAACCCCAGACCTTTTTTTTTTTTTTTTTAGGTTAAAGTACATTTTAATCAATAGATCTTGGAATAATAATAATTTCCACAATTGGATGTGTTAAAAAAAAATTATTCCTGCGCTGAGATAATCGTATAAATGTGACCCTGCTATGAGCCGTGTAATGGCCGTGTCCATCCATGAAGGGCTGCTCCAGCTCAGTGTTGGCATATACCATAGCTCCTGGCCGGGGGAGGAAGCACAAGCCACCCACGACAAGCGAGCACACAGACAAAAAAGCAGGGGCTCGCGGCTGCTGTTTTCTGAAGTAACATTCTGTTATCCCTGCCTATTCCATCACAGCAGTGCCTCAGCCTTGTCTCCTGTGAGCTAATTATAAAGTTAGTGACATGTAAACTAAGCGACCACTGCGGCTTCTACAGCAGTGACTTGACTTATGATGAGCTGATGATGTCGCAGAAACACTGACTCCTGTGACAAAACAGGAAGGGAAACACAGCACGTTACTTCAGGCAGCAAAAATGTGCTACCCATAAAGCCATATGTGAGTCCCTGCTGTTCCGTCTGCACACCCACCCACCACAAGTGAGCCATGCCTCCTCCCCCAGCCAGGATCATGAACTGGACCAGCTCTGCCCGGCCACACACTGCAAACAACAGCACACAGCAAAAACACATGTACACTGTGTGCAGAATTATTAGGCAAATGGGTATTTTTTTTTTCCAAAACTTTTTATTGATTTTCCAATTTTTTATAAACATAACAAGATATTCAAGGTTACACAAGGAAAAACATTTGTCTGACAATATGTGACATAATAGGGTGCGATGCCCCAACTTGATATTTTAAACTGTTTATCTGATTGATATGGTCTCTATTAAACCAAGGCAAAAGTACTAAGAAATAACAGACGCGATACAAGTCAATTAGAGTCATTAAGCCCCTGAGCCAACCCCGAATGCTTCCAAATTTTCTGGCACGTCTTGTGGCTACCTTAGCGTCTCGTCTCCCTTTCCTCCGGAACCCACACCTCCGTGATTTTCAATTTACCCAGTTTGTCCTGGATATCATTCAGAAGGTACCATTCCGATTGTATAAAAGGTGTCATCAGATTATTTATTTCTCCCTGAGTAAATTGACTTTCAATGAAATTTCTCCATTTCCCAAAGAACTTGGGTGTCAACCTGTCTTTGTCCGTTTCCGCTTCCACTTTCTCCAGCCTCAATAAATTATGTAATTCCCCGATGACCTCTTTTATGGATGGTCCCTCCCTTTGTATCCAATGCTTTAATATGGACCGTTTGGCTATCATGGCTATGTCATGTACTATTGTATATTTCTTCTTTCCCGGCATGTCCGAACCCCCTCTTACTCCTCCCTCAAAGGAATGGAAAATCCACACCATTAGCTCTAGATTTCCAGAAATTCCCCATGTTGCCTGGACAAATAATCTAACTTGATTCCAGAACCTGTGAATTTACTTACACTCCCATAGTCCATGTAGCATATCTGTTTTTTCTCTTTGACATTTAGGACACCGCATATCTCTTCCCGGAATGTTGAAGCCCATAATAGCCCTGTGTAAAATTCTAAATTGGGTGTCTCTCCATCTCTCATTGGTAACATGTTTCCGCATCTGTACCCATCCCTTCAATATATCCCCTACAACTTCCTGCCCTTTCAATTGTTTCCCCCACGCTGTTAGAGTACGGCTATCCTCCCCAGATATAAGCATTCCCCGAAATGTTCGGTAAATTTGGGAAACATTTACACTTGCTACATCACTTTCCATAAGCTCATCAATCAAACTCTTATTCAATTCCTTTCCAAGCTCCCCCAAATCTACAAATACTCCATGCTTCAGTTGTTCATACTGGATGATATGTGAGCTATTAAGTTCATACTTGTCAAGCACTTCCGTCCTGTCAGCCACCTTCTCTCCTCCACATTCATGACATCCTTCATTCTCTCGACGCCCTTCTCTTTCCATCTAGTAAATAGCTTATTTTCCCGTCCCATGGGAAAGTTCGGAGATATCCAGGGATTTAAGTACTTAGATACTTTCCATGACAGTCCCAATTTCTTTCTTACCAGTTTCCATGTTAGCATAGTGTCTCGGAATAAGATTGAGTTCCTTATATGCCCATCCGCCCTGGACAATGGGGAGTGTAAAATGGACGCCAAATCCCACGGTGATGCATACTTGGCTTCCATGCCATAGTCTGAGTGCCTGCTTGTTCCTCTCAACCAATCAAACACATGTCTCATTATACACACCAGGTTATAACCCCGAACATCCGGGAAACTAAGACCTCCTTCCTCCGTTGACTTCATCAGTGTTTGTAACTTTATTCTAGGTTTCCTTCCCCTCCATATAAAATCCGCATACGCTGAGTTGAGCCTATTTACGTCCCTCAGTTTTAGCAATATCGGGATCGTCTGGAATGGGTACAACAGTCTAGGAAAGCTCATCATTTTTATCAGGTGGCACCTTGCCAGTAGTGGTAGAGGCAGACCCTTCCATCCCTTTAGTTGTGCTATAATTTTCCTAATTAGTGGGCCATAATTCATCTCGTAAATTGATTCCACCGTTCTTCCTATATGAATTCCCAGATATTTAAGTGATGTCTGTGCTATAGGAATGCCACATATACAACCATCCCTTACATTCCCCCCTTTTAGGAACAGGATCTCACACTTTTTTTTATTCAATTTGAATCCTGAGACTAATCCAAATTTTTCAATTAGGGCTAGAGTCTGTGGCAAATCCACGCTAGGGTCCCCCATATATAGTATGACATCATCGGCAAAAAGTGCTGTCTTTATTTCAGTTCCCCTTACCTTAATCCCTTTAAAACTATTCGGGCCCTGCAGTATTCTTGACAATGGTTCAATGGCCAAGTCGAATAGGAGGGGAGATAGCGGGCAGCCTTGTCTTGTTCCCTTCATCAAAGGGAACACGTCTGATAGAAAACCTGGAGTGTGTACCCTAGCTCCCGAGTTAGCGTAAAGATTCCTAATGTAAAGCCTCATTTTGCCTACAATCCCTGTGGCATCTAGTACTTTGTCCAGCCAGCTCCAATTTACATTGTCAAACGCTTTTTCTGCGTCGAGTGTAACTAGAGCGGGTCTTGCCCCCCTCTCTATCTGTTCCAATCTCACCGCATCCACCACTAGTATTGTCTTCCGGATATTAGTGACAGCATTTCTCCCTTTAATAAACCCTACCTGATGCTCTGTAATGATCCTTGGAAGAATCATGGCCAATCTATTAGCCATAATCTTAGATATTATTTTTAAATCCTGGTTTATAAGTGATATGGGTCGATAACTAGAGGGATCATCCAGGTCTTTAGTTCCCTTAGGGAGTAATTTGATATATGCTACGTTTGAATTTTTAGGAATTTCCTCTCCTTCCAAAAATGCATTAAATACCGCAGTTAAATCCGGCGAGATCAGATCCCTCATAGCCTTATAAAACTCGCTGTTAAAAGCGTCGGGGCCTGGTGCCTTGTTGGTGTTAAGCTCCCCGATTGTTCTAGTCACCTCCTCAGCTGTGATATCTGCATTTAGGTCACTCAGATCTTCCTCTGTTACGCTAGGCAAGTGCGCTTGTCTTAACCACTCTGCCTCGTCAGTCATGTCATTGTTTCCTGGCCCATATAGTTTTCTATAAAAATGTCCCAGCAATTTATTAATTTCCTTAGGATCTGTGGTCACCTCCCCCCCCTTTCTTTTTAGTTTGGAAATCACTGTCATTTTCCTGCTACCCCTTGCCAAATTTGCCAGCATCCTCCCCGCCTTGTTGCCAAATCTATGTAGCTCTGCTTCCCTGTGTGACCAAAATAATTGTTCCTTTTTTTTTGCCCATTCGTCGAACCCCCTTTTTGCCTCCAACCATCTGTCTTTCGTCGTGGGAGATCTATTAGCCAAATACTTTGTGTATGCTACCCGCACTGCTTCACTCTGTGCATTATAATTCTCATTGGATATGCGGCCATGATCAAAAGGAAGACCAATCAGGCGACCCCTCAAGACCGCTTTTGCCGTTTCCCAGTATAGCACTGGGCTCCCTTTGTGTTCCTTGTTTTCCTCTGTGAATTCTCCCCACCACTCTCGTAATACCCTGTGGAAATTATCTTGTCTGAGAAGAAATGATGGAAATCTCCATATGATATCTGTACCTCTCTTGAACTTCTCTCTGATACCCAATCTCACCGGACTATGATCAGATATCACCATGTTTTCTATCACACATTCTTGTGCCCGATTAACTAGGCCTTGAGAAATCCAAAATTGATCAATACGCGACCAGCTATCATGAGGATGCGAGAAGTGTGTATATTCTCTATCATGCGGGTGAGCTAATCTCCAGATGTCCTTCAAACCCACGTCTTCTAATGTCACATCCCTATGGTCCGGCCTTCTGTCCACATCCTCTGTCCTCTCCTTCCCCCTCCTCCTGTCTTCAGCTGAGTCTGGAACTGTGTTAAAATCACCTCCTACTATGATGTTGGTCTCCCCATCTGCTAGTATGTTGGCCTTTATGCCATCATGAAATATGCTCTGTTGGGAGTTTGGACCGTAAACATTATAGATACTTAATTTACCCGCTGGACTAATGATTGTTAAATGTTGCCACCGTCCCTGGTCGTCTGCCTCGTGTGTCACTACTTCATGGCTGAGCTGTTTATGTATTAGAATCATTGTCCCCGCTTTCCTACCTTGTGCCTCTGCCCCATATACAGTACCCACCCAGTATTTCTTCATGTGGAAAAAGTCCTCCTTCCTCAAATGCGTTTCCTGTAATAATGCAATATCTGTTTTTAGTCTTTTCAGATGTCTTAGTATCATTGCTCGTTTGTTAGGAGATCTCAAGCCTTTCACATTCCATGTAGTTATTTGTACCATATTTGCCTTTGTATTTTGCTCTTACTACTTCCTCCCCTGTGGGCCCTGAACTCACAAGAGACGAGACAATTATTACCAGGTATAGAATTTGCCCCCCAGGCTTGATATATCTTTTCCCCACCTTGTATGTATAACAAATATAACAATAAACAAGTAACTGTAGAACACGTTTTCCCTTCTGGGAAATTTTTGGCTCTTTTCGCCATGCTGATGACTTCCCCTTTTCCTAGCCAAACTGTTGAGCTCCCTAGTCACCCCCCTTAGAGTATACGTTCTAGCCCCGGATTCACATGAGTCACATGAACAAGCCTTAAATAATGGCAAAAATAGTACAGTATGACAAAAACTCTATAAGGACTTCAAGTCCAATTTAGCTATATTTTCTGGTGGTCATCCCCGCACTCAGAGCAGACAGATCCACTTCATTTACGCCTGGAAGTCGTTCCTGGACAAAGGCGAGTGAAAGTAAGAATGAAAGTGAATCTGGAAGTGGAACTGAAAGTAAGCGTGAGACTGAATATGCGAGAGAAAAAGAGTGAGACAGAGCGCGTGAGGTACTGAAAGTGAGCGTGAGACTGAAAATGAAACTGAGTATGAGAGTGAGTGTGAAACTGAAAGTAAGCGTGAAACTGAAAATGAGACTGAATATGTGAGGGAGGGAGAAAAAAAAAAAAAAAAGTGTGAGACTGAGAGTGAGTGTGAGAGTGTGAGACTGAACGTTAGGAGTAAGACTGAAAGTGAAACTGATAGCAAGCGTGAAAGCAAAACTGAACATGAGAGAGTGAAATCAAGAGAGTGAGAGAGTGCGAGAACAGGACCAGCAATATCTAGTTCAGTTCAGTTATCATGAACCATTTCCAACAGTTAGTCTCTGTGTTCCGAGCGAGGATTATTTTGTTGTTTTGGGCTCAATCTCCTTTCCTCTCTACTCTCCACCCGCGATTGCTCCTCAAAGCTTCTCGAGTCTTTCCCTGGGCCTCTTGGAGATCCTCCTCTGCTGGTCCCTTCTCCATTGTTTCCTCTTTTTTGTCCATCAGCCCGATTCTTATCTTGTTCTGCCATGAGAGTACGCTCTGCTTCTTTAAAGTCTTTGTAATATGCAAGTGAGTCATTAAGATTTCTGACTTTCAGTGTGGCAGGGTATAGCAGTTGGCACTTGACTTTTTTGTTATACAGGAATGAACATACTTTGCTGAATTCTTTTCTCTTTCTGGAGACTTCTGCTGAATAATCGCCGAAAATTAGCAGTCTGTTGCCTTGGTAATGCAATGGTCGCTGTCTGTCTCTAAAGGCCCTCAGTATTTCCTCTTTATGTTTATAATCAAGATATTTGACTATCACTTGTCTAGCCCTCAGCGGGGCTTTCTTGTTTGGGTTTGGATCCTCTCCCCTATTCGCTTCTTGTTGTCTCAGTGGTCCCACTCTGTGCGCTCTTTCCACTCTGAATTTAGCCTTAATGCCCAGGGCCTGAGGTAACTCCTGTTCACATATGTTATCCAGCTGTCCCAAAGATACCGATTCTGGCAGCCCCACAATGCGCAGATTATTTCGCCTCGATCGGTTCTCTAAGTCTTCCGCTTTATCTCTCAAATAATCGTTAGATTTCACTAGAGCTGCTATTTGCTCTTGCATAGCCATTATTTTCTCCTCTGAGTCAGATATTCTCTGCTCTGTTTCTGCCAGTCTAGATGCATGTCCACTAATCTGCTTTTGCATAGCTGCTAGGGATGATTGTATGGCTGTTTCAATGGCCACTTTAATCTCTTTTGACAGCTGTGATGTCACTTCGGCAGCCAATTTTTTATAATCAACATTGAGCTCTTGTGCATGCTTGTCTTGGCCTGCAGGTGGTGCTGGTTTCTTAGTTCTCTTATTCTGAGCTGGGGATTTTCCACCCTCCCCCATTTGTTTACAGTATTTAGATAATGGTGTGGCCGGCAGTTTCTTGTTTGCTTTAGAAGGAATGTTACTGTTTCTGACATGCAGCTTCTGCTGGCATTTATCATGATTAGACACCTTATATTGCATGTCTAAGTGATCAGTCCGGTCTCCTGCGTCTCTGGCCACTCTTTGCTTGCTGCACTCCTCCTCCTCCTCTCTTTCTTGTTCCTCCATGTCCCCTTCCTCTATCCATTGTGTTTCTCCCTCTGCAATCCCCTGCAGCGATTTCTCTCCTGCTCCATCCTCCCCCGACCCCCCGCTCTCATCTCCTTCACTTCTCCCTCTCCTGGCTTCCATTACCACATCTTGCACTGGGGACTCTGGCTCCTCCTCCATCAGGCTTGTAGGTGCCATGTCAGTCTCCTCTTCTCCCCGCCGGCAGTCAGGATCTCCACTCCTGCAGGTCCCCTCACCACCACCAGCACTCCTCAGTAAGTACCGCTCCATAGCTGTGTGCTTCCTGCTACCAGACATGCTGCTCTCTGCTCGCTCACTTGCCCGGGTATGCTGTTTATCGTCGGTTTCTCAGAGGGGTGTCGGGAGCTTCTCCTCTATGCTGCCTCCTCAGCCAGGACCGGAACAGGAAGTCCAACCCCAGACCTTTTAACTACTTCATTGATAACAGGTTAACGAGGGAGACGCCTTCAGAGTTAATTGCAGCCCTTAGAGTCCCTTGTCCAATTACTTTTGGTCCCTTGAAAAAGAGGAGGCTATGCATTACAGAGCTATGATTCCTAAACCCTTTCTCCGATTTGGATGTGAAAACTCTCATATTGCAGCTGGGAGTGTTACTCTTTCAGCCCATATTATATATATAATTGTATTTCTGAACATGTTTTTGTAAACAGCTAAAATAACAAAACTTGTGTCACTGTCCAAATATTTCTGGCCCTGACTGTACATTGATATATATATTGGCACTGATATATAGCTGATATGGCATCGTCTCTGGATATCCCAAATGAGGACTCCATTAGCAGTCTTCAACGCAAATTCCTCCCTTGACAGCGGTACTCCCAATTAGCGCACACCATGGGTGGCGTCACGAACTATATCAATTCCCCTGTGTAAATATCGCCTTTTCACCTGAGTGTGGCCCTAAGCCCCCGGGTCCGGAGACCCTTGAGCCACGAGCAATCATCACCCCCGGATCCGAGCGGTTCGATCCGCTGCACACATCTTCCACTATCCAGCTCGTGAACTGAAGAAGGTCTACTCCCGGGAAACGTCTACACAAACTGGGTTTGACCAGGATTTGAAAAATAAAAATCTTCTTTGTCAAATATTTCTGGAATGCCCGGTTATATAAGTAATCAGCCCTCTTATTGGGCTTTTTTCAGTCGTCCCGCGAGCACCATGGAGCTATTAATTACATGGTGGGTGTTATGCTGCTTCGGCTGATTTCCACTCCAGTATACAGTATACAGTATGCAGAAGCATTGCCGCTATGATGGAAAGAGGTGACCACGTGTCCGCGGTCCACAGTCTGATCACGGGAGCATGGATTCCGCACAAGCTCATCATCCTCATTCTCCGGAGTAGTATTAATCATCTCGTCCCGGGGTTTCCTGTCAGTTGTATCATCCATAGAGAGTTCACAGGGCTAGAAGCTCCATTTACAGTAAATAGACAATGCATGGGTAATTCCGCTGATTAGAGGAGACGTTCTTCATAATTACTGCAATGAAGATCCAATTATCTGAAATCAATAGAAATTAGAACAATGGAGGACGTGACGCTGAAAACTGCAGCTCCCTCCCACCACCTCCCATATGGAGAGGACTGTCATTATACAATTAGTCCGCTCCACCCTCTCACCCACTGGAAAGTTCTGTGTATCCTGGATTTTATGTAATAGCATGGATCTAGAGTTCTAATCCTCATCCAGTAATCTCAAGAGATGAGGCACCAGCAGCGAGGGGCAATGTCACCCATCGGAAGACATCTGACCACCTATAGCTCACATAGGCACAGGAGGGGAGCTGGACACATTTAGAAGAACCTCAGAAGCTTGTACATCTCCTTACACAGAAGAGGGAACCACACATGGGAAAGAGTCCGTCCTCCGATAGGTTCCAACCTATTATATCCTCCTTTCAAAGATGTTCATGTATCCATCCAATCCCTGAGAGAAGAGAGAAGTGAAGTCATCCATCCCCATAAAGAGGTCATTATATCTGTTCCCCAGTTTAATAACTGTCCATCCTCTCACAGATGTTCGTGTCTGTCCCTTCAGAGAATTTTAGGTGTCCATCCCCTCAAAGAGGTAATTATATCCATCCCATCAGAGGTTCAAGAGCCTGTCCCCTCAGAGAGGTTCAAGTGTCCATCCCCTCAGAGAGATTTAAATGTCCATCATCTCAGAGGTTCAAGTGTCCATCCTCTCAGAGAGATTTGTGTCCATCCCCTCAGACACATTCAAGTGTCCATCCTCTCAGAGAGGTTCAAGTGTCCATCCTCTCAGAGAGGTTCAAGTGTTCATCCTCTCAGAGATGTTCAAGTACCTGTCCTCTCAGAGAGGTTCCAGTGTCCGTCCCCATTCACATGTCCATCCCTTCAGAGAGGTTCAAGTGTCTGTCCCCTCAGAGAGGTTCAAGTGTCTATTGCCTCAGAGACGTTCAAGTGTCCGTCCCCTCAGACAAGTTCAAGAGTCCTTCCCCTCAGAGAGGCTCAAGTGTCCATCTGTCACGATGACTTTGGGATAGCGAGGAACTGGGGCTCCCAAGCTGTCCTTCAAGTTGGAGACGCTACGCTATCCCTAACCTCAGGGATACTCCTAATGATGGAGAAGCCTGAGTGTCCTTCCTGGCACTGGTCTTGACCAGTTCGGATCTGATTCCCCCTCCCCATCCTTAATAAATTTGTGATAAAAATTTGTGATCGTAGAAAACGCTGTAATGTTTTCAGGTTTTCTGGACGATCCCAGTCAAGAACCGCACAGACCTTCTCTGGATCCATCAGAAAACCTGAAGATGACAATAGGTAACCAAAAAATTGTACCTCTTGGACAGCGAAAACACACTTCTCCAGTTTGGCATTAAGTTTTTTATCTCTTAAAATCTGTAATACCTGTTTTACATCTACTGGATCTGATGTGTCTTCATATAGGGTATGAAGATTTAGATATCCAAATAAACCACCACAAACCTGGCACCAAATGGTGAAAAAGATAATTCACAAAATGCTGGAAAATGGTGGGGTCATTAGTTAAACCAAATGGCTTGACCAGACTTTCACAATGCCCCTCCGGTGTATTGAAAGCCGCTTTCCATTAATCCCCTTCTTGGATTCTAACCAGATTGTAAGACCCTGTTAAGTCCAACTTGGAGAACCACTTAGCTTCCACAAGCTGGTTGAATAAATCTGGAATCAGAGAGAGAGGATAAGGGTCTCGGACGAGAATCTAAGTCAATTCCCGAAAATCAAAACAATGGTGGAGACCCCCGTCTTTCTTCTTAATGAAAAAGAACCTTGTCGCCACAAGTGAAGAGGAGGGTCTCATACATCACTTCTCCAGACTCTCAGCAATGTAATCTTTCATGGCCTGTCTCTCTGGGCCAGAAATATTATACAGTCTGGATTTGGGAAGTTTTGCTCCAAGAAGCAGATTAATGGGACAGTCATATACACGATGGGGAGGCAAATCCTGACACCCCCTCTCCGAAAATACATCCTCAAACCCAGACAAAAATGCAGGTAAGGTCTCCATAAAGACCACAGAGGGAGAAGTGATCAGACAATTATCAATACAGTAGTTTCCTGACTCCACAATATCTCTGGATTGCTAATCCACTACAGGATTATGTTTCACCAACCAGGGTAGACCCAGTACAATAGGAGTGGAAAGCCCTCCAGGACATAGCAGGAAATGACTTCACAATGCAGGGGTCCTATCCTCAGTCTTATACCATGTACCATCTGTGTCCGGCATCCCTGAGCAAGTGCTGCTGAGTCAATGTCATAGATGGAGATGGGGTTAGTTAATAGACTGCAGGTAAGTCCATGAGATCTTACACACAGGGCATCCAGCATGCTGACTCGTGCTCCACTGTCCACAAACACAGAAACCTCCTCATCCCTGCTCTCTAGCACCACCTCTGCTGTCAGGACAAAGTAAGAATTACATGTTGGAGACAAACACACCCTCATTGTCCATCCCCACACCACCAAGGGTAAGCCTAGTTTCAGATGTTCTTTTTTGCTTACTAATTGAGGGACAAACTCCAATAAAATGACCCTCTTTACAAAAAAAACCCACACAAACCACCTTCTTTTTGCAGATTTTAGTGGGAATATGAGAAGTAGTGGCTCCCCCTAGCTTCAGGGGCTCCTCCAAACCCATGAATAATGGTTCATCCCAGACCGCTCCCCCGACAATAGAGTACTGTCCCGAGAAAAGGTCTCTATTGAGAATGGTCAAACCAGTCCATCTCAGAGGCGTCTGTCCACATGTATAACCAAAGACATCGCAGCTTCAATGGACTCAGTTCATTAAATCATTAAGGCATCTTTCGATTTCTCTGAAAAGCCCTGACAGAATTGGCCTCTGAAAACCGTGTCATTCCATTTAGTGTCGGTTGCCCATCTATGAAAGTCTGAAGAATAAGTCTCCTCTGACTGATCCCCCTGCTGGAGGCGACGCAGCCTGGACTCAGCCAAGGAGCCTCGGTCAGGATCATCATAGATGAAACCCCAAAAAAATCCATCCACCGACCAGAGACAACCGAAGCCATATGGCAAAGAAAACTCCCCGGATTTCGGATTCCCTTGCCACAGTGAGATCACACTCCCCACCCGCTGCTCCTCATCTCCAGAGGAGTAATGCGGGCTTTACACGAGATGATCTATCGTGCGATGCATCGTCGGGGTCACGGTTTTCGTGACACACATCCGGCATCGTTCACGACGTCGTCTCGTGATACACCTCCGAGCGACGCAGTATCGCTCACAAATCGTGAGTCGTGTACTCGTCCCTCGGTTTCATAATCTCGTTTAATTAAAATGGCGCCGGTTGTTCATCGTACCCGGGGCAGCACACATCGCTCCGTGTGACACCCCTGGAACCATGAACACACCTTACCTGCGTTCCGCGGCTCCCAACTGCTATGTGGAAGGAAGGAGGTGGGCGGGATGTTTACGTCCCGCTCATCTCCGCCCCTCCGCTTCTATTGGCTGGCCGCTTTGTGACATCGCTGTGACGCCGAACGTCCCTCCCACTCCAGGAAGAGGATGTTCGCCGCCCACAGCGAGGTCGCTCAGCAGGTAAGTACGTGTGACGGGCGTGTGAAGCCCTGGACCCCAGGGGTCACAGGTAACAACACCTACCATATTACACACACATCCCCATCCCTTGTGAGGACACACCCGTCACCCGAAAGGGAGACCTGATGCCTCCCTCAGGGCCAGTAGGGCACACCAGGTTGGCGGAGTCAGGTGGAAAGACACGCCCACCGAGGAGACTACTGCCCTGAGGCAGGAAATACAAACAGAACGGTTTAGAGTCGAGTTTGAAGTGGTAGAGGAGCAGAACTGTCAGGGACCCGGGTTGGAGCCTGGGATCCCCGTAACATCAGGCAGGCAGACGGTGGTGGCCACCTGCAGGATTACTGGTACAGCAACTGGCGGAACCGTAGGGACCGGGCCAGGGTTGGAGCCCACCGGCCCTGAACCGGGGAGTCAACCGTGTACCGGAGCACCAGAAACTGGGTACTCAGACCGCGTCCTAGCTTAGAAGCCACTGAGTATAGGCAAATTAACTGATAGCAGTCTGGACCTCACGGGTTCATTCTCACCCAAAGTCCCGAAATAAGGTAAAAGTCCACCGATACCGGGTGAGAGCCACTGCCAAGGGCCAAACACCCAAAGGGCCAGCGCCTGCTGGCAACCGAGGGCTCCTCCGGCAGCTCAACGCCGGGGAGCGGGCTACCACTGTCCAGGCAGGGGAGCCAAAAAAAACCACAACAAGAGGTGCAAGGGAAAGGGGTCATGATCAGCCTCACAAGGGACACAAGCAGCCGGCTGCGGGACCCGACCATACCCAAACTTTGGTTTATCAGTGACTCTGAGTGTGAATTAATCGTGAGTACACCAGTGCCATCCGGGCACGACACTGCACCGCAGCACGGCACCCTGCACGCCGACAACAACATCGTCGCCAGCACGTCCCCATCGGGCCATAGGACACACCGCCCCTACCTACGGACGGGCAAACATCTAGGCTGCGGCCACAACACCGATCCCGGATGAGCCCCCATCACTCCAGCCGCAGCGGTGGTGTATCCCATCACCACGACCCGTGGGTGGCGTCACGACCCGTCCGATGACAACGCGGCCCCTCACGGCTGCGCACCTCGTCCCACCCCACCACCCCACTGCCTCCCGTTTAACAGAGCGATGTGGCCCCCGGTCTGGAGGCGCTTGTGCCACCGACAACCCGAGCCCGGACCTCGAGCGGTTCGGCCCGAGCAGCGGAGAAGTGGCCGGGCCCCTCTCAGGGCGGTAAACATCGACTCTTCTGACGTCACGAACAGGATTCAGACAGTCCACTTACCTGTGGAAGTGCGCCTTAGAAGTATCCGTCAGCGGCGTACTGCCGAAAAAGTTGAAGTTCCGCCATCTTGGTGCGAAAGTTTCCCGCTTGAGTCGTCTTCCCCAAGCAGTGAACGCGCGAAGGTGAAGCCCCGCCCCCAAAAGAGAAGTGCTAAGAGAAAACCAAGGGGGAGGCGGGAGAAGAGGCTGCCTGATGTAACTGAGAAGATAAAAGGGCAGGGACTCCAGGACTCTGCATCCGTTCCGTTCCTGGACCCTGTCAGTGTAAGAAGCAGCATGTCCGCCCCGTTCAAGCAGCCCGAGGGACCAGAGTCCGCGCCCGGAACCGCGGCGTGGATGAGAGCTTGGACAGCGGAGATTTGTCAGCGCCACCGGAGTCAGATATGCCTCCTGATGGAGCAGTGGACCGCAGAGGTAGAGGCGCTGGCTGCGATCGCCCGGGTGCACGAGATGGAAGCCGAGTTGGAGGAGCTGGTGAGTGACCCACGCCTCCATGCTCCTTCGGGATCGGCCGCTGCGGCTGAGAGGCCCGGTCTACCCTTGGCCCCTTTACAGTCTCCGCTGTCGCCCGTGGGAACCGCCACTGCTGGTCTGCCTGGCCCGCTGCATCGGGCTGCGGGACACACCACCCCTACCCACGGTGGAGCTAACATCTAGGCAGCGGCCATAACACCGACTTGGGGTTAACGACTTTGTGCGACATGGGCAGCGATTTGCCCGTGACGCACAAACGACGGGGGTGGGTACGATCACTCGTGAAATCGCACGATCAGTCGACTCGTGTAAAGCCCGCATAAGGTCGAAGCCTAAAGTACAGTTTACAGGCTTCTGTAAAGTCAAAGAATTTGTCTCTACCCCCTGAAAACTTGTCTGGGAGAGCAATTTTGGGCTATGGCTTTACCTGACTACGCACAGAATCCCTAACATTAGGAGTCTGCTGTCGCGGGCGGGGAGGGAGCCGTCGCTGCTGCGCTCTCGTTGACGCTCGGGTCCGGCGCTGCTGCAGCCTGCTGCTTGCTGCTCGCTGCTCGGTGGCTCGATCGGTGGGCCGGATCCGGGGACTCGAGCGGCGCTCCTCGCCCGTGAGTGAAAGGGGATGGTTTTTGAGGTTTGGGAAGTCGGTCCGTGACACCACCCAGGGTTTGTGGTGAGGTTGGGACACCACCGCTGCTCTGGACGGGGATCCCGGGAGCGATGACAGGGAGCAGCCGAGATGTTTCTCTCCCCTCCTGTGGGTAGGGGGTTTTGGGTGGTCCCGGGCCCGGTGAGGTGACTGGAATGTGGACGGCAGGGTTTGGTGAGGTGCAGGGTCGCGGGGGCAGCGCGGTGCCAGACGGCACGGTGGTACTCACTCAGCCAATAACGTACACGGAGTCTCTGGTAAAACAAACGGCTGGATGGACGGGTCCCACAGCCGGCTGCAGTGGTCACTCCCGGTAGGTTGGCGGTGGCTGCCTTTCCCTGCACCTGTGTTGTGTTTTCGGCCCCGATGGCTTCCCATCGGTAACCCGCTCCCCAGCTTTGATAGGTGCCGGAGGAGCTCCTTTTGCCCGCAGGCTCTGGCCCTGGGAGTTGTAGCCTTGGCGGTGACTGTATTTCCCTTCACGGTTTGGACGGTTGCCTTCTATCGGGTCTTTGCTGCTGGGAAACCCCGGAGGTTCCCATCGCTAACGGATTTGACCTGTTTAACCGCGACTCCAAGCCTGGTCGGGGTCCGTAGGCCCTGCCGAATGGTGCTCGCTTCTCTTCGCTCCCCGGTTCGGTACCGGCGGGCCACCGCCCGACCCCGGTCCTACGGTTCCGCGTCGATCGGCCTCTCCTGCAGACGGCCACCACCATCTGCCAACCTTGCTGTATGTGCCCGGGCCACGTACCCGGACACGGTCAGACTGTTCCTCTCCTGCCACTTACTCCTTCCACTTCACTCTCCCTAACTGCTCTGCTTCCTTTTCCTGCCTCCAGGACCGTGAACTCCTCAGTGGGTGGGGCCAACCGCCTGACTCCACCCCACCTGGTGTGGACAACAGCCCCTGGAGGGAGGCAACAAGGATTTGTGTGTGCGGCTGATGTGCCTAACCGGGGTGTGGGGTGTGTTGTTGCAGTACCTGTAACGACCTGGCTTGTCCAGGGCGCCACATTCCCCCTTGGTTAAATGTAGACCGTCCGCGGGCTGCCCGTCCATCACCGGTTTTATTATGTAACTGCAAAAAGAGGTAGAAACAAGTAAAACATTAAACATAAGCATATTTTTATGAAACTTCCCTTAACGGGAGGCACCTTCTTCAACGTTACTAACGGTACATTTTATTAAAGCATACGGCTTCTGCTCTCTCCCGCCCAAACAACCTGGCCCTGATGCTGCCCCTAAGAAGTGGGCAGCACCCCTTGACCCCAATCCATCACCAGGCTGCCCGAGCGGGTACGGCCTCTTTCAGGGGACCCACATCCATGGAGGACCCCTGACCCCCGGAGGATCGCCACCGGTTACAGTAGTGGCGGGCCTGGGCCATCTCTTTCCTCCAGGCCCATCCTCCAAATCAGCCTCTCCGGAGGCGGCCACGGAATAAAGGCCAGAAATTATTTACATGCCACAAGTTTGTGGTTGCCCTGCAAGTTCTCGGGCGTGTCCGTAAGTAGTTCCTTACGCCAATGGTGCAAAGGGTCCCTTCAGGGACAACTTGCCGGCAACGGCCGGTTCAATCACGGTTGCTAATCAGGTTACAGTTCGGTTGATTCATTTTTCATTTACTCACATAACGGTGCTGATGGTCCCAACGGGGACAACTTGCGGCGGAGGGACCGCTGACTTACTGATCGCTCTCTTGCTCCTCCTCCGGTCCCGGGTGGACAAACACGGGTATCAATCCCTCCAGCGCATGACAGGCGCGGCGGGGAAGGGCCGCCCGATATCCATTGTTTCCGCTCCTGCGGATTTCATCTCCTACACTGCTCTCGTGGATTTCATCTCCTACAGTGCTCTTGTGGATTTCATCTCGTCCAGCACTCTCGCGGATTTCATCTCCTCCAGCGCTCTCGCAGATTTCATCTCCTACAGTGCTCTTGTGGATTTTATCTCCTACAGCGCTCTCGCGGATTTCATTTCCTACACTGCTCTTGTGGATTTCATCTCCTACAGCGCTCTCGCGGATTTCATCTCCTACACTGCTCTCGCGGATTTCATCTCCTCCAGTGCTCTTGTGGATTTTATCTCCTACAGCGCTCTCGCGGATTTCATCTCCTACACTGCTCTCGCGGATTTCATCTCCTCCAGTGCTCTTGTGGATTTTATCTCCTACAGTGCTCTTGTGGATTTCATCTCCTCCAGCGCTCTTGCGGATTTCATCTCTTCCAGTGCTCTTGTGGATTTCGCCTTTTACAGCGCTCTCACGGACTTCATCTTCTACAGTGCTCTCACGGACTTCATCTTCTACAGCGCTCTTGTGTATTTCATCTCCTACACTGCTCTTGTGGATTTCATCTCCTCCAGTGCTCTTGTGGATTTCATCTCCTCCAGTGCTCTTGTGGATTTCACGTTTTACAGCACTCTCATGGACTTCATCTCCTACAGTGCTCTCAAGGACTTCATCTTCTACACTGCTCTCGCGGATTTCATCTCCTACACTGCTCTTGCGGATTTCATCTCCTCCGGCACTCTCGCGGATTTTATCTCTTACAGTGCTCTCATGGACTTCATCTTCTACAGCGCTCTTGTGGATTTCATCTCCTACACTGCTCTTGTGGATTTCATCTCCTACACTGCTCTTGTGGATTTCATCTCCTACACTGCTCTTGTGGATTTCATCTCCTACAGTGCTCTTGTGGATTTCATCTCCTACACTGCTCTTGTGGATTTCATCTCCTACACTGCTCTTGTGGATTTCACGTTTTACAGCGCTCTCACGGACTTCATCTTCTACAGTGCTCTCATGGACTTCATCTTCTACAGCGCTCTCATGGACTTCATCTTCTACAGCGCTCTCACGGACTTCATCTTCTACAGCGCTCTTGTGTATTTCATCTCCTCCAGCGCTCTCGCGGATTTCATCTCCTCCAGCACTCTGACGGACTTCATCTCCTCCAACGCTCTCGCGGATTTCATATCCTACACTTAGAAATCGCAGAGGACACCAATGCTTCCTCAGATGGCCCCTTTTCCGTGATTTCGTTCTGCTGATTTCCATCGTCACAATGTGTCGGCTTCAGCTTCTATTCCTCTTACTGCACTGTAGGAGGGTGCAGGGCTCGGACCACCCCAGACCTGCAGACTCTTTGTAACCTGTACAATTGTTGTTTTATTGTGTAGTTGTATTTTGGTAAACTGCCACAAGATGGCCCGGTTGTGCTCAGCTGCTTCCCTGGTCCTGTGGGATAGGAAAGGGTTAGTGGGGGTGGAGTAACATACACAAAAAGCTGGAGTTGTGAGCCAAGGGCAGGAGAGTCCCCCAGAGAGGAGAGAGATACCACACCTGTGGGAGGTATGAGGTGTAGTCCTGTTTTAGAGTGAATTGCTGGACCCAACAGTCAATCCTGGACCGGTGGAAAGTGGGATCCTGGACCTGTAGGATTGGTCTAATCACGTCCCCTGCTGTAGGTTTCGACCGGCCGGTCAGGAAGGTGATGGTTCCCTTGCCGCAATTACCCAAAGAACCCTCCTGGCAGCCGAAGGTCAGTTGTGCCCTTCAGAGTAGGGTAGGTCTGGTCGTGGCCAGAAGCAGTAGCCTGGGGAAGAAGACGCTATGGACGCTGTCAGGCATATTGCAAGTCCCTGTGGGTGGGATGACGGAGTTCAGGAGGTGGCATGATCCAGACTTTGCGTGTGTGATGCTGACCAGGGGGTGATGGGCCTAGTAGAGCCTGAAGGTGCCCAGGTGCCAGGGAAGCGGCCGGCCGCCAATTTATACCATATTTCTGTGAATGAGGAGACTGAGGAGAACTCCTATGGGACCAATGCCAGTGCCATAAAAGTTCCTGTGTATATGTGAGGCAAACCCTGGGATATGAAGATGAATTATGACTTCCAGTCATAATCGCTCTCATCACTCCATGGCAGTGCCCCCTCCCTTCTTGTTCTCAATGTCCACCATCTGGGAAGGTGTCACATCCCCCTTACACCTCCAACAGCCATCTCCTGTGATATGGAAATGAGATGATGTGGGAACAATGGACACAGGATGACTCCCTGCCGTGACCCTGTAGTAGGGGCTGCTATCTAATTAGCAAGGCTATGGAAGTATCCAGACAGAACGACTCCAGTAAAAAATGGTTCATATCTCGCAAGCCATATTTCCGATAAATATGGCAACCATAAAAATGGTGTCTCCGCATGCGGACGATGCTGGCACACCCTTTTTATGGGAGCAGGACCTGGGGAAATACCCCAGGCGTGATATCAGCCAATGGGGAACTAGTAGACAAGTCACGAGTCCTCTCGTTCTGTAGCTAAATTCATAGCTGTCACAATGAGAGCGTCGGCGTCCGCCTACGACGCTCCCAGGCCAAGTTATGGCCATATTCCATGTTGTGGATTTTGTCCATAACTCCAGCCAGGGGTGGAGCAGTGCTCCCTCTGAGGTCACTAAGGTAGGAGGGGACCTGGATTTGCCCAGGTTGATAACCCTACTTCGGCCATTTTCCAGTGTTCTTTCGCTGGGGGTCACGTGTAGGAAACATCTGTGGGAAGGATCCTAGAAACCTGGCCTACAGCGCCCCCCTGTGGCCAGACGCACAAGGTAACTGCTGGAACTGTGTATGCCTGTTTGTAACCCATGCTTTGCTTGTAACTGTACTCTGACATAACTGTATATTCTGTAGATTCCCTATTGTATATATTGTAGTTCTAGTGTGCTTTAGGCTGATTAAATTATATAATTAATCTTGGGCTGTTCTGTTATCTCGATCTTGAATCCCACGTCTGTGTGTTCGGCTAATAGTTACCGTAAATCGGTTGGTGGCAGCGAGTTTGTGCCAAGGATTATTGTGGGGAGGCCAGTGAGATTCGGGGAGGTTTTATATATTCCGCCCGCGGAGGTCGGGGGAATATATACCCTACTCTCACCGGGGACCCTTCAATAATCGGCATAAGTAGTATAGCGGCCTCCTTGCTTATCGTCGGGCAATTCCATAATTGGCCTGACTATAAGAGGGGCGCTAGAGAGCGCATCACGTGCTCTGTCTGTCGGTCGGGAGGTATAAAGGAGGGGTGACCCCCCCACTTGTTACACCCCGATTGTGACGTACTGGTAGCCAGCGCGGGGGATTTCTGAGTGACCCCCCCGGTGGTTCGTGACATATTGGTGGCAAGCGGTGGGATCGAGATAATAGTGTGTGTGAGTGTGAGACCCATACTCCCAGACACTAAAGACTGCCTGCAGCAGCTGTGGCTGCTGGGGTCTTCAGACCAGACCAACACTAGAGTGTCAGAGTGCAGATACTGTAAGGTGTGTGGAGGCATCAGGTGTCAGTTCTGTGTCAGTGACCAAAGTCTGCAACAATGGCTGAGAGCACCAGGAGCAAAGCCAAAGGAATGGCCGATGCTCAGGCCAGAGACGATGAGGAGGTTGTCCACGAGCCCTCCAGGAGCTCGACGCCAGAAAACCGTTCTGCAGAGGACAGCGCCCAACCTGGCAATTATGGACAAGATGAGGAGCAGCTCACCCAAGGGTCCTCAACGAGCCAGATGCCAGCCCTCCGCTCTGCAATGGACAGTGAAGCACCAGGCTCCGCAGCGGGCCGCAGATCACCACGTGCCATTCCACCGAGCCTGGGAGGCTCGGATAGCCTTCTTCAAATGGCTATGGCCCTTCTCCAGGCTGGAGACCGGGATACCTACGAGATACTCATGGCCGAGCGTGAGCGACAGGCAGCGCGTGACGCTGAGGCTGCGGAGCGGCAAGCAGTGCGTGAGGCTGCGGAGCGGCAAGCAGCACATGAAGAGCGCCAGGCAGAGCGTGACTACCAGCTGCAGCTAGCTCAGCTCCGGCCCTCATCAGCCACACGTGACCTTCAAGACACCAAACTTCCAAAGGTCCGTGTTGAGGACTTCCCAGTGCTGGAGAAGGACGGAGACTTGGACTCTTTCTTGACTGCTTTTGAACGGACTTGCCTGCAGCACCATCTGGACAAGGACCAGTGGGCCAAATACCTGACCCCCCGTTTAAGGGGTAAGGCCCTGGATATCCTTGGGGACTTGCCTGCTGAGGCAGATCAGGGCTACGACACCATCAAGCGGGCCCTGATCCAACAGTACAACCTCACTCCAGAGTCCTACCGCAAGAAGTTCCGGAGCCTACAGAAGGGACCAAAGGACTCCTGGGCTGACCACCGGCGGGCACTTGCCCGAGCTGCCGACCACTGGACCCAAGGCCTGCAGCTTTCCACCGGACCGGAGATCCTGGACTTGTTCATCACGGAGCAACTCTTGTGGAACTGCCCTGAGGATCTCCGCCAGTTCATCCGAGACCAGAAGCCAAAGGGGTCCACGGCTACAGCTGCCCTGGCCGATGACTACACCAACAATCGGGCTCCTGAGGCCAGGAGAGCAGCCACCAGCAGCACCTGGAGAGGGGGTAAGATGAACTCTGCGACTGCCCCACCTGCCCCTAGACTGCAGGGGGTGTCCCCCTCAACTCCCCTCTCCAGGCCCGTGGCAGAACCAAGACGGTGCCACCAGTGCAACCTACCTGGACACTTCAAGGCCATGTGCCCTCAGCGTCCCAAGGCCCCGGCTCCGTCCCCGTCCCAAGGGCCGCCCAAGGTGTATTGTGTGGGTGGGGGTGGTGGTAGGTCCCTGGACAGCTTCCAACCTGTCACCGTCGGCCGGTCTGTGACCATGGGACTGCGAGACAGCGCCTCGGAGGTGACTCTGGTGCGGCCTGAGATGGTGTCCCCCCAAGACTTGATCCCTGGAAAAACCCTCGCTGTCTCCGGGATTGGAGGCATTGACCCGGCGCTGCCTGTTGCTGACATTTATGTGGACTGGGGCGCAGGGCGAGGGGTGAGGGAGGTGGGGGTAACTGATCGGATCCCTGCAAACGTGCTACTTGGGACAGATTTGGGGCAGATAACCTCCCAGTTTGGGCCCCCCCCAAGGGCTGAACCTTCAGCCCGTACTGACATGACTCCTAACAATGTTAATGTGTTATCTATGAATGATGTAAGGGAGGAGGGAGTGAACTCTGATACTTCTGCTTGCATAGACACCATAGACACACACACAGCTGCAGCTGTGACAGGGGAGGGGGTCAGAGAAAGGTGTGACAATGCCTCTACAAGTAATCAGCCTGTGAGCTGGGATCTGTTGCCCTCTGCAGGGATAAGCAGAGAGCAGGGTGCTGCAGGGGGAGGACCAGTGTGTGGGGTGGGGGCTACCACAGCAAATGTGGGGTCCCCAGAGATTTCACAGCGGGGTTCTGTTGCTGCAGGAGGGGAACAGGCAGGTGAGATTGGGGCCGGTCCAGGAGCGGAAGTGCTCCCAGGTAAGATCTCGGTGCATGGTTCCCCCACAACCGGGGTGTCAGGAAGCCAGGTAGGTCTGCCTGAATCGGCGACTTGGTCAGGAACGGAGGAGGAGCAGGCACGACCCACGGTCGCAGCGGCTGTGGCCGCTGTCACCCGCAGTGGGAGTGCTGGAAGCCAAGGGGCCTCCCAGAGGTCCGATAGCTCTTCCCCTTCTGACCCAGTGGCAGCCGAGTCAGGTGGAGGCCAGGACACAGGTCCCGGGGTACTGACCGAAGATGTGACAGTCTCGTCGATTCTGGCCACATCTAGTCAGGGGTTTCAGGCAGCGTTAGAAGCTGACGACAGCCTGAAAGCTCTTAAGGAGCAGGCGGCACAGCCTCCCTCGGACTCGGACCCGGAGCGAGTGGTCTGGGACCAAGGACGGCTGTACCGGGCCACGGTCCAGCAGGGTTCACCGGAGGCGTGGCCCAGGGACCGACAGTTGGTGGTACCCTATCCGTTCCGGACGGAGTTGTTGCGGATCGCACATGAGATTCCGATGGCCGGACACCTAGGGATCGCTAAGACCAAGGCCAGGTTAAACCAGCATTTCTACTGGCCAAAAATGGGGGCCGATGTGGCTGCCTACTGCCGTTCGTGTGAAACCTGTCAGAGAGTGGGGAAGGCGGGGCCACACCCCAAAGCCCCACTAGTATCTCTGCCAATCATCGATGAGCCTTTCAGGAGGGTGGCTGTGGATCTGGTCGGCCCGCTGGCCATCCCCAGCAGCTCCGGGAAACGCTTCATACTGACGGTAGTGGACTATGCCACCCGGTACCCAGAAGCAGTGGCCTTGTCGTCCATTCGGGCTGACAAGGTGGCCACCGCATTGCTGGAGATTTTCTCCCGAGTGGGTTTTCCCCAGGAAATGCTCACTGACCGGGGGACCCAATTCATGTCCCAGCTGATGGAGGCCCTCTGTAAGCAAGTCCAGGTGCGACATCTGGTGGCCAGCCCGTACCATCCACAGACTAATGGCCTGTGCGAGCGGTTCAATGGCACCTTAAAGCAGATGCTTAAGATGTTGGTCGACTCCCATGGGCGTGACTGGGAGCGGTATCTCCCACACCTGTTATTTGCTTACCGGGAGGTTCCACAGGCCTCAACAGGATTCTCACCGTTTGAGCTCCTGTACGGGCGACGTGTGCGGGGCCCCCTGGCTCTGGTGAAAGAGGCTTGGGAAGGGGATTTGGCCACCCCTGGAGTGTCGGTTATCGAGTATGTCATGCGCTTCCGGGACAAAATGCAGGCCTTGACGCAACTGGTACACGACAATATGGCTCAAGCCCAGGCCGATCAGAAGCGTTGGTACGACCAGAACGCTTGTGAGAGGACCTACCAAGTGGGTCAAAAGGTGTGGGTACTGGTCCCCGTACCACAGGACAAGCTTCAGGCAGCCTGGGAAGGCCCATACCTCGTGTACCAGCAGCTCAACCCTGTGACGTACCTGGTCACCCTGGACCCTGCCCGTGGAAGGCGGAAGCCCTTCCATGTGAACATGATGAAGGCACATCATGAGCGGGAGGCATGTGCGCTCCCCGTGTGCAACCTGCCCGAGGAGGGAGAAGCGGAAACCCTCTTGGATATGCTAGCCCAGGTTAGGGCAGGCGGATCCATTGAGGATGTGGAGGTTGGCCACCAGCTCTTGGAGGACCAACGGTCCCAGCTGTGGGCCACCCTACACCCCTTCCGGGGGTTGTTTACCAACCAGCCCGGAAGGACTGACTTGGCTGTCCATCACGTGGACACTGGGGATCATCCCCCGATCCGGCGTTCAGCATATCGGGTCTCCCTGGAGGTGCAGCAACACATGCGCCAGGAGATTGACGAGATGCTGAAGCTGGGGGTGATCCAGGCATCCAACAGCGCTTGGGCCTCGCCTGTAGTCCTCGTCCCTAAGAAGGACAGAACCACTCGGTTCTGCGTGGACTACAGGGGGCTCAATGCTGTCACGGTCGCCGATGCGTACCCAATGCCACGCATCGATGACCTGCTCGATCAGTTGGCCGGGGCTCAGTACCTGACCATCATGGACCTGAGCCGGGGATATTGGCAGATCCCCCTGACTCGCAAGGCCAGGGAACGCTCTGCCTTTATTACCCCATTTGGACTGTACGAGTCCACGGTGATGCCATTCGGGATGAGGAATGCCCCTGCCACCTTCCAGCGGATGGTCAACACCCTGCTCAAGGGACTTGAAGGGTACGCGGCCGCGTACCTGGATGACATTGCCGTCTTCAGTCCCACCTGGGAGGACCACCTAGAGCATCTAGCACAGGTGCTCAGGCGGATCCACCGGGCAGGTTTGACCATCAAGCCGGGAAAGTGTCAGCTGGCCATGAGCGAGGTCCAGTACCTCGGTCACCGGGTAGGTGGGAGAACACTGAAGCCCGAGCCTGAGAAAGTGGAGGCCATCGCATCCTGGCCCACCCCCAGGACCAAGAAGCAGGTGATGTCCTTCTTGGGGACCGCTGGGTACTATAGGAGGTTTGTTCCATGCTATAGTAGCCTGGCAAAGCCCTTGACGGACCTCACCAAGAAGAAGCTGCCCTCTGCAGTCGATTGGACAATGGACTGCGAGACAGCCTTCCGGGCCCTAAAGGACGCCCTGTCCAGCCCGCCCGTGCTACAGGCAGCCGACTTCACGCGGCCGTTTGTAGTACAGACCGACGCCAGTGACTTCGGCCTCGGTGCGGTGCTCAGCCAGGTGGACTCTGCGAGCCAAGAGCACCCAGTCTTGTACCTGAGCAGGAAGCTGTTACCAAGGGAAGTGGCCTATTCCACGATGGAGAAGGAGTGCCTGGCCATAGTGTGGGCCCTGCAGCGTCTGCAACCCTATCTATACGGGCGCCACTTCATCGTGGAGACGGACCACAATCCCCTCAGCTGGTTGCACACCGTCTCTGGGACGAATGGGCGATTGTTGCGATGGAGCCTTGCGCTCCAGCAATACAACTTCACCATTCGCCACAAAAGGGGCCGGGACCACGGTAACGCAGACGGGCTGTCCCGACAAGGAGAGGTCGCGGACGGGCGCACGGGGGAACACCGGAGTGTGCTGCCCCCTAGCGCCCTCAAAAGGGGGGAGGTGTGAGGCAAACCCTGGGATATGAAGATGAATTATGACTTCCAGTCATAATCGCTCTCATCACTCCATGGCAGTGCCCCCTCCCTTCTTGTTCTCAATGTCCACCATCTGGGAAGGTGTCACATCCCCCTTACACCTCCAACAGCCATCTCCTGTGATATGGAAATGAGATGATGTGGGAACAATGGACACAGGATGACTCCCTGCCGTGACCCTGTAGTAGGGGCTGCTATCTAATTAGCAAGGCTATGGAAGTATCCAGACAGAACGACTCCAGTAAAAAATGGTTCATATCTCGCAAGCCATATTTCCGATAAATATGGCAACCATAAAAATGGTGTCTCCGCATGCGGACGATGCTGGCACACCCTTTTTATGGGAGCAGGACCTGGGGAAATACCCCAGGCGTGATATCAGCCAATGGGGAACTAGTAGACAAGTCACGAGTCCTCTCGTTCTGTAGCTAAATTCATAGCTGTCACAATGAGAGCGTCGGCGTCCGCCTACGACGCTCCCAGGCCAAGTTATGGCCATATTCCATGTTGTGGATTTTGTCCATAACTCCAGCCAGGGGTGGAGCAGTGCTCCCTCTGAGGTCACTAAGGTAGGAGGGGACCTGGATTTGCCCAGGTTGATAACCCTACTTCGGCCATTTTCCAGTGTTCTTTCGCTGGGGGTCACGTGTAGGAAACATCTGTGGGAAGGATCCTAGAAACCTGGCCTACAGCGCCCCCCTGTGGCCAGACGCACAAGGTAACTGCTGGAACTGTGTATGCCTGTTTGTAACCCATGCTTTGCTTGTAACTGTACTCTGACATAACTGTATATTCTGTAGATTCCCTATTGTATATATTGTAGTTCTAGTGTGCTTTAGGCTGATTAAATTATATAATTAATCTTGGGCTGTTCTGTTATCTCGATCTTGAATCCCACGTCTGTGTGTTCGGCTAATAGTTACCGTAAATCGGTTGGTGGCAGCGAGTTTGTGCCAAGGATTATTGTGGGGAGGCCAGTGAGATTCGGGGAGGTTTTATATATTCCGCCCGCGGAGGTCGGGGGAATATATACCCTACTCTCACCGGGGACCCTTCAATAATCGGCATAAGTAGTATAGCGGCCTCCTTGCTTATCGTCGGGCAATTCCATAATTGGCCTGACTATAAGAGGGGCGCTAGAGAGCGCATCACGTGCTCTGTCTGTCGGTCGGGAGGTATAAAGGAGGGGTGACCCCCCCACTTGTTACACCCCGATTGTGACGTACTGGTAGCCAGCGCGGGGGATTTCTGAGTGACCCCCCCGGTGGTTCGTGACAGTATACAATAAAAGTTATCGTTCTGTTGGAACCACGGAGTGAAGGTATGATGCTTAAAACTATGTCCCAGGAGTGCCGTAGATCCCCGGACGGAAGATCCCCTGCTTGTGGAGTGAGGTTTGGCAGCGGCCGGGTAACCCCCGCACACATAGCTACTAGTGATGAGCGAGTACTAAAAAGCTCGGGTGCTCGAAGCTCGGGCCGAGCCTCCCAAGATACTCGTGTACTCGGCCCGAGAAACAAGCCCAATGTTATCCTATGGGAGACCCGAGTATTTTTGTGAAATGACCACCGGCAGCATGTAGAAACCCTAAAAATGGCACAAAAGTCTCCGAAGAGTGCTCAAATGACATGGCAACAGCATGGGGAAGACCCCTTGAAGCATTTATCACTCAAAAGTCACAGCTGTGAACAATTTTGTCTGCGTTTTACGCCATTTTTACGGACTCACCAGAAAACCTTCCAAAATGACACCAAAATGATTTTTCATGGCGGAAATGTTAAGGGCACATACCCAATAGTGAGATAGAGCTAATGTATGTTACTTTTTGAGATCAATACATGAAAGATTTTACGTAAAACATTGTGTGGCACTCCGATGTCCCTGAGAAGAGACGTACATAAAGGCCTCTGAGTCTAATGTGCCCATTTTGAGGAAGTGAGTCTTTGTAGTATTTTCCTTTGCCAGGGCAGTCCAAAATTGTGAGGTTCACCAATGCCCCTGCATACAGACGTGCATGAGGGCCTGTAAACCTGAAGTGCCCATTGGAAGGAAGTGGGTCTATTGTAGTATAGCCCTTAGGCAGGGCAGCCAAAAATTGGGAGGCTCCACGTTGTCCCTGGATAGAGACGTGCATGAGGGCCTGTAAACCTGAAGTGCCCATTGGAAGGAAGTGGGTCTATTGTAGTATAGCCCTTAGGCAGGGCAGCCAAAAATTGGGAGGATCCACGTTGTCCCTGGATAGAGATGTGCATGAGGGCCTGTAAACCTGAAGTGCCCATTGGAAGGAAGTGGGTCTATTGTAGTATAGCCCTTTGGCAGGGCAGCCAAAAATTGGGAGGCTCCACGTTGTCCCTGGATAGAGACGTGCATGAGGGCCTGTAAACCTGAAGTGCCCATTGGAAGGAAGTGGGTCTATTGTAGTATAGCCCTTTGGCAGGGCAGCCAAAAATTGGGAGGCTCCACGTTGTCCCTGGATAGAGACGTGCATGAGGGCCTGTAAACCTGAAGTGCCCATTGGAAGGAAGTGGGTCTATTGTAGTATAGCCCTTAGGCAGGGCAGCCAAAAATTGGGAGGCTCTACGTTGTCCCTGGATAGAGACGTGCATGAGGGCCTGTAAACCTGAAGTGCCCATTGTAAGGAAGTGGGTCTATTTTAGTATAGCCCTTAGGCAGGGCAGCCAAAAATTGGGAGGCTCCACATTGTCCCTGGATAGAGACGTGCATGATGGCCTGTAAACCTGAAGTGCCCATTGGAAGGAAGTGGGTCTATTGTAGTATAGCCCTTTGGCAGGGCAGCCAAAAATTGGGAGGCTCCACGTTGTCCCTGGATAGAGACGTGCATGAGGGCCTGTAAACCTGAAGTGCCCATTGGAAGGAAGTGGGTCTATTGTAGTATAGCCCTTTGGCAGGGCAGCCAAAAATTGGGAGGCTCCACGTTGTCCCTGGATAGAGACGTGCATGAGGGCCTGTAAACCTGAAGTGCCCATTGGAAGGAAGTGAGTCTATTGTAGTATAGCCCTTAGGCAGGGCAGCCAAAAATCGGGAGGCTCCACGTTGTCCCTGGATAGAGACCTGTTAGGTTCTTAGTGCCTCCGTGCTTGCATTTAAAAACCGCACGTGTGTGCCTGTTGGTGGCAGCTTTCCGCTGCATTTGTGTGAGTTTTGCAAAAACTTGGATATAACGCACAAGTCTAGTGAATACACATCAGCACAGCATTGCAAAATGCGCAAGGGCGTTGTCAACGAACAAGGAAGTGGACGTGATGGTGGTGCAGGCAGAGACTGAGGTTGTGTGCAAGCTAGATGATACCAGATGAAGTCCAGAGTCGGTGTCGGTTGTTTTCCAAGAGGATCCGAATAACAATCAGGAACCAAAAGCAGCAGGGCAGGAGCACACAGGAAGCAGTATACTCAGGCACTGGACTAAGCTTTAGGGGCGGCTTTTAAACAGATGGACAGGAAGTAGGGCAACAGAACAGAAAACTCCATGTTAACAAAGGGCAAGCTCTTTCAAAAGAAAACTGGAAAACCAGGAACTCTGACACTGGCAGTTTTTTAAGTTGGCTCCAGATGATTCTAAAAAGGCCATTTGCAACACCTGCCATGCCAGCATCAGCAGGGGTACCAAAACTAGCAGCCTGACCACCACCAGCATGATCAGGCACATGTCAGCCAAGCACCCGACTTTGTGGGAAGTACAACAGAGTCGAGGAGCAGTGCTTGCTGATGTCACTGCTACGTCTTCGCTGGTTGTGCATGCGAGCCAATACCCTGTCCATGCTGCCCGAGAACAAGCCTCCTCCGGCCCTGCACCTGCAGTTACCCACGCAGAAATAACACCATCATCAAGCACGTCCTTGTCCCAGCGCAGCGTTCAGTTATCCATTCAGCAAACCTTTGAACGCAGGTGCAAATACACTGCCAACACCCCACATGCCACACTTCTGGCGACTGCTTGCGCTGGAAATGTTGCCTTTTAGGCTGGTTGAGACAGAAGCATTCCGCGACCTGATGGTGGCAGCTGTCCCACGTTACTCGGTCCCCAGCCGCCACTATTTCTTCCGGTGTGCCGTCCCCGCATTGCATAACCATTAACCACGTGTCACAAAACATCACACGTGCCCTGAACAACGCTGTTTCAGCCAAAGTCCACCTAACCACAGACACGTGGACAAGTGCATGTGGGCAAGGCCGCTACATCTCGTTGACGTCACACTGGGTTAATATTGTGGAAGCTGGGACCCAGTCTGAGCGAGGGACGGAACACGTCCTTCACACACCAAGTTTTGCAGGCCCTACCTCAGTCAGGGTTTCACCCACACTCTACAGCTCCGGAATGTCATGCTCCTCAGCCTCCTCCTCCTCCTGTGCATCCTGATCCACTTTACCCTCCACACCAGTCCCAAGCTGGAAGTGTCGCGGGCGGAGGAGGGGACGGTGCGCTCTCCCACTGCTCGGGTCCGGCTGCCGCTGCTCTACGGCTGCTGCTGCTCGTTGGCTCGAGCGATGGCCGGATCCCGGGGACTCGAGCGGCGCTACTCGCCCGTGAGTGAAAAGGGGTGGTTTGGGTTTTGGGGATATTGTCCGTGACGCCACCCACGGTTGTGGTGATTGTGTGGACACCACCGCTGCTCTGGACGGGGATCCCGGGAGCCTGTGACAGGGAGCAGCTTTGTTGTTATTTCTCCCCTCCGTGGGTAGTGGGGTTGGTTGTCCCGGGGCCCGGTGATGGGGTAGAGATGGATGACAGGCGGGTTGCGGGGCCTGATGAGGTGCAGGGTCGCAGGGTCAGCGCTGTGCCGCACGGCACGGAGGTACTCACTCAGCCCAATGATGATGACACAGTTCACGGTAAAACAAGTGGCTGGATGGACGGGTCCCTCGGACGGCTGCGGTTGTTCCTCCCTGCAGGTTAGTGATGACTGTCTCTCCCTGCACCTAAGTTCAGTGTTGGTAGTGATGGTTTCCCACCGGTAACCCGCTCCCCGACCTGGATATGGGCCGGAGGAGCCCCTTTTGCCCACAGGCGCTGGCCCTGGGAGACGGTTGCCCTTGGCGGTGTCTCCCCTTCACGGTTGGATGGTTGCCTTCTATCGGGACTTGGCTGTTTGGAAACCCTGAGGTCCCCTTCACTAACGGATTTGGCAAATTCACGGCGACACCAAGCCTTGCCGGGATCCGAAAGTCCTCTGCCAATGGTGCTGGCTTCTCTTTGTATACCGGTCCGGTACGGCCGGGTCACCACCCGTCCACGGTCCTTACGGCAGACTCCAATCGGCCTCCACTGCAGACGGTCACCACATCCTGCCAACCTTGCTGTCCTGTCCGGGCCACACACCCGGACCAACTTCAGGCTCTTTGCTGTCACTTTTCTCCTCTCTACTACTTTCCTCCTTCCACTTCCTTAGCTTAACTCTCACTGCCTGTGTTTTCCCTCCTCCTTGGTGGGTGGAGACCAACCGCCTGGCTCCACACCCTGGTGTGGACAACAGCCCCTGGGGAAGGCAACAAGGATTTTGTGTTTTGACTATGATATGCCTGCAGGGAGTGTGGGGTGTTTAAGTGTTGTGCTCTGTGGCCCCTGGCTTGTCCAGGGCGACACAGAAGCACTGCAGCACTGCCTCGGCGAAGCGGCAACAGGCAGTGCTGAAGCTAATCTGCATAGGTGACAAACCCCACAATGCAGAAGAGGTGTGGACAGCTCTGAAACAGCAGGCAGATCACTGGCTCACAACTCTGAACCTAAAGCCAGGAAAGGTCGTGTGTGACAATGGCCGGAACCTGGTGGCGGCTTTGAGGCGAGGCCAGCTGACACATGTTCCATACGTGGCCCATGTGCTCAACCTCGTGGTTCAGCGGTTTCTAAAGTCATACCCAAAGCTGTCTGATCTGCTGGTAAAAGTTCGCCGCCTGTCTGCACATTTTCGAAAGTCACCTACTGCTTCAGCCGGCCTTGCCGGCTTTCAGCGCCGTTTGCATCTTCCGGCTCACAGACTGCTGTGTGATGTCCCCACGCGTTGGAATTCAACTCTGCACAAGTTGGTCAGGATATGTGAGCAGAAGAGGGCAGTTGTTGAGTACCTGCATCACCTAAGCCGTCGGGAAATGGGTCAAACTCCACACATAACACCTGAGGAGTGGAGATGGATGTCCGACCTATGTACCATCCGCCAAAACTTTGAGGACTCCACCAAGATGGTGAGCGGCGATGACGACATTATTAGCGTCACCATACCGCTTCTCTGCCTTCTAAAATGGTCTCTGCTCAAAAAACAACCATGATGCATTGCAGGCGGAGCGCGATGAGTTTGAGCAAGAAACAGTAGTGGGTGTGGGTGATAACACACAGCCCAGCCTCGTCTCATCACAACGTGCAGTGGAGGACTATGACGAGGAGGAGGATGAAGACATGGAGCAACTCTCTGGCCAAATTGAGGATATGACATGCAGTCATATCCTCGGTTCAGCGTGGCTGGCCAGAGGACAGGGTAGATGATGAGGAGGAGGAGGAGGAGGAGGACAGCATGTTCAGTCATCGTGTTGGTCAGGATACTGAAGTGATGGCTGTTAAGAGTCTGGCACACATGGCTGACTTTATGGCAAGCTGCCTGTCTCGTGACCCTCGCGTTAAGAACATCTTGGCCGACAATCATTACTGGTTGGTAACACTGTTAGACCCACGCTAAAAGGAGAAATTTATGTCTCTTATTCCCGAGGCGGAGAGGTCAGGCAAAATGCAGCAGTTCCAGAAGGCCATAGTCACGGAAGTAGGCAAAGCATTCCCCTCACAAAACGCTAGCGGCATATGTCAGGAATCAGTGGACAACCAAGGCGTACAGCCGAGAGGGGCACAAGTCCAATCCGCCAGAGGTAGGGGAACAGTCTTTAAGATGTGGGACAGTTTTCTCAGCCCCTCACATACCACAGCCCCTGAGGTGAGGGGTAGTGCCACAAGAAATTCTAAGTTTGCCCAGATGCTCAAGGAGTACCTTGCAGATCGAACAACTGTACTCCGACATTCCTCTGTGCCTTACAATTATTGGGTATCCAAGCTGGACACGTGGCATGAATTGGCTCTCTACGCCTTGGAAGTCCTGGCCTGCCCTGCCGCTAGCGTTTTGTCAGAGCGTGTTTTTAGTGCCGCAGGTGGAATCATTACAGATAAACGCACCCGCCTGTCAACTGTAAATGCTGACAGGCTGACTCTGATCAAGATGAACAAGGGTTGGATTTGGCCAGACTTCACCACACCACCAGCAAATGACAGCGGAATTTAAAGTTTGTAACGGGAATTTGCCATGTACCTCCACTCACCCATGGGTACACACTTCTGGACTTTGGCTAATCGCTGGACTGCTCCTCCTTCTCCTCATGCGCCATCATGGTGACCGTTACAATAGTTAAGCCGTTGTTTCAGGTATACCCCCAGTGGTAAATTTTTTCGCCCATTCTTTCAGAATGGACATTACAACGACAGGAGACCCGCTCCTTTGCAATGGGAACAATGTTTTGAGGCCCTCATGCACATCTCTATCCAGGGACAATGTGGAGCCTCCAAATTTTTGGCTGCCCTGCCTAAGGGCTATACTACAATAGACCCACTTCCTTACAATGGGCACTTCATGTTTACAGGCCATCATGCACGTCTCTATCCAGGGACAATATGGAGCCTGACGCTGCCACCGACTGCCACACACGTGCGGTTTTTAAATGCAAGCACGGACGCAATAAGAACCTAACTGGTTTTTAGGAGTGACAATTACTGAGAAGTTTGACACTATCAGACACTGCTGACTGACGTGTATTATACACTAGACTTGTGCGTTATATAATAGTTTGTGCAAAACGCGCACCTGTACCCTGCCACCGACTGCCACACACGTGCTGTTTTTAAATGCAAGCACGGACGCAATAAGAACCTAACAGGTTTTTAGGAGCGACAATTACTGCGAAGTCTGACACTATCAGACACTGCTGACTGACGTGTATTATACACTAGACTTGTGCGTTATATAATAGTTTGTGCAAAACGCGCACCTGTACCCTGCCACCGACTGCCACACACGTGCGGTTTTTAAATGCAAGCACGGACGCAATAAGAACCTAACAGGTTTTTAGGAGCGACAATTACTGCGAAGTCTGACACTATCAGACACTGCTGACTGACGTGTATTATACACTAGACTTGTGCGTTATTTAATAGTTTGTGAAAAACGCACACAAGTGCACCTGTACACTGCCACCGACAGGCACACACGTGCGGTTTTTAAATGCAAGCACGGACGCACTAAGAACCTAACAGGTTTTTAGGAGCGACAATTACTGAGAAGTCTGACACTATCTGGACTGTTTTAGACTGTGTACACCAGCCCCAGATATGATGAAGGCTGGTATACGGTCACCACTAGGAATGGCTATATACCCTGCCTGCCTGCCTGCCTGCCTGTATACTGCTACAATAGTCCTGACAAGGACTCTTTTGGTCACTAGCCTGTATTCCGACCTGGCTATACCCTGCCTGTATACAGCAACAATAGTCCTGAGAAGGACTCTGCTACTGTACTCCAACCTGGCTATACCCTGCCTGCCTGTATACAACTAGAATAGTCCTGAGAAGGACTCTGCTACTGTACTCCGACCTGGCTATACCCTGCCTGCCTGTATACAACTAGAATAGTCCTGAGAAGGACTCTTCTGGTCACTAGCCTGTATTCCGACCTGGCTATACCCTGCCTGCCTGTATACAACTACAATAGTCCTGAGAAGGACTCTTCTGGTCACTAGCCTGTATTCCGACCTGGCTATACCCTGCCTGCCTGTATACAACTACAATAGTCCTGAGAAGGACTTCTGGTCACACTGTTTGCAGCCCTGCTACGGAAATAACTATAAAGGGCCGCAAACCTTTCCCTGAAGCAGCAACCCTCTCCCTGCACTGACTGTCTGGATAGCTGTGAGCAGAGCACAGCGCGCCCGCCAGTATAAAGGCTCGGTCACGCTGTGCAGGCCGGCCAATCACTGCAATTCCACAACTAACAGGGCTGTGGCATTGCAGTGGTCTGCCAGCCAATCCCTGCATGAGGGCTGGCTCTCAAAAGAGCGCCAACATGCAGAAATGAAGACCACGAGTACAGCACGAGTATCGCGAGATTACTCGGTCCCCGCCGAGTAGACCGAGTACAGTGATACGCATGCGAGTACCGAGTAGTAACAAGCATGCTCGCTCATCACTAATAGCTACCATTGCCTGCCGTTCCCACCCTACAGCACATCGTTCTCTTCCTCTAACCAGCAGTTGTGACTGGGAACATGACTTCATCCTTGTTCCTCACCCACTCAGAGTCTTGAGGAGGATCCACATTTTGAATGGAAGCACATGACACTGTCTCATCCTTGGTTATATCTTCAGGGGGTGCAGCTTGTTCCGCCCCTCTGCTCTTGTTGCATCTCTGGCGTCGGGAGGAGGATTTGCCCTCTTTGCTCGGCTCTTCTTTTTTGTACTCTCCTGCTACCTCACTAAAGATACCGTCTACCTTGGAGTCACCATCACTCACGCTGAGACCCTGGAACAACAAGTCCCCATTTAACTGGTTGTCAGCCCCCTTTTTGTAGTGCTACCCCGATTCCAACAGTCCCACTGCTGTTTATTTTTTTAAATGTCATGACGCTAGGTTTGGCATATTCACCATGTTCTTAGTCCTAACTTAGGACTGTCAGCTCAAGGAGGCGCTATCTCCACCTTTATACATCCCAACATACAATCAGGAACCCCTTCAGCCTCCTGCTGTGGTGGGGCTTCCTTAGGGCCATTCCGGCTCTTATCTGAGCAATCGGACACTTCCCCCATCTCCCACAAGTCCCAAAATGATCCCAAGTCCCAGCCTATAATAACTTGATATAGTAAGTCTAGAACTACACCAACATCAACGGACTCAACAGCTTGTCCGTCTCAACGACCACTCTGGACACTGGCTATTCATTAACGTTCCCTTGACTGCAGCTGGCTTCCATCTTCCTTCCGGGAATCAGGTGGACATCGGGCATGGCCCTCACCAGGGTCACAAAGCTCACCAAGTCTAACAGCCCAGTCACACATTCTCCATTAACTTCCATGGCGCACACTTTTGGCCCCACATTGGAATGGTGGTCTCTATTGCCAGCTGGACTTACACAGAACACTTTTGTCCCTCGCTACAATCCATCTGCCCATTGATTAGGGAACATCGGGCTGCTATATGGCCTGGACAATGACATTTCTGGCAGATTATGTCCTCACCTGCGTCCTTTGGCTGACCCTTTGTACTTAGGAAGCTCCACCCCATTCTGGGTAACCGCCCCTCGAGGATCTCCCTAGGCAACCTGTGTCTGTACTGGCACCACAAGAGATTGTGTGCCGCCCCTGCAGAAGACTGAACCACTCGGATCCGGGGGTGGTGATCGTTCGTGGCTCGAGCGTCTCCAGACTCGGGGGCTTAGGGGCCACACTCAAATGAAAAGGGAGTATTTACAGGGGAGTTATAGTTCGTGACACCACCCGTGGTGTGCGGTAATTGGGAGTACCGCCGCTGCCGTTGGGAGTACCCAGGGTGATGGAGTGGGGCAGCTAGATGACATTGCCCTCCACGGGTAGGAGTAGGCCCCGGGACTCAGGATGGTGATGCGGGGACACAGTGCAGGGGTCAGTCGGGTACTCACTCAGTAATGAAGCAGACGCTGACAACAGGGTAAACAAGTCTCTGAACGCCTTGCCTCTCGAGGGGAGCTCGTCCGGGTCCCATCCCCTGCAGTACTGCCGGTGGTCCGTAACCTGCCTCCTGGCACAAAAGTTTTAGATTGTCCATTGTGGCCCGGTAGCTTGGAGCTGTCCGGGTCCCACTCCCCACTGTGGCTAAGTGAGGGAGCCTGCTCTCAGGAGCTCACGCTTGGGATTTCAGTGGGCTGCTTGCTAAGAAAGCCCTATCCCCCTCGTTGCGCTAGTGCTCCCGATCTCTGAGCTGGTGGGAACAGTCCATAAAGGCCCTGTCCTCCGCAGGTTAATTGCCGGGTCACCTGAAGCTTCTCCCCGACCTAGGGTCCGTGTACCCCGACGTGCCTTTGGTCCTGGACCTGTGATAGGATCAGGCTGCTATCCGTCCTCTTTGACGGGTTCCAGGCACCTAGCCTCAATCCCCTGAGACTGGGGGTCCTGTTGTGAATGTTAGTTATGTTTTGGCTGCTGGGAGGCTCCCTCTGGCTTGTTGGGGAACTCCCTGCAGTTCTGTGTGGAGTATAGCTCCTTTGGGTCCATGTGTTTGTGGCTTGTTGAATTTGTTATAATTCTTGTTTTCTGTTCATTGGTATGACAAGGGCACCTGGTATAGGACGGAGTTCAGATCGTGCGATCTGAGGGCCTTTTTGTACTATCAGGAAGTTGGTATTTTGCAGGGTTTTTCTCTGGCCACCATCAGTCCCTTTCCTGTCCTTTCCTATTTTAGTCAGTAGGGGCCTCACCTTTTGCTAATCCTGTCATCTATCTGTGTATTGTGTTTTTCCTATATCACCGTAGTCTTTGAATGTGGGGGGGCTTGCTATTCTTTATCTATTTTCTGAGGCAGAGAGTTATTCATCTTTCCTACCTTTAGGATAGTTAGTTCTCCGGCTGGGTTCGCGGTGCACAGGATGTTAGTTCACCCCTCGGCTACTTCTAGTTGTGATGGTTAGTAAGGGGATGGCGGCCAAATTAGTTGCCAATGCTCTTGTCACCTTTTGCAATGATTTAATGATTTATGGTGATCTTCCATGGTTCCAGATCATAACAGTACATCCGGCCAACAAATTTAAAGGGTACGCTTAAGAAGGAAAAAAAAAAAAAAAAAAAAAAAAGCTGCTGAGAAAACATTTTATTTTTTTTTGGTGTTTTTCCTCTTCTTCTTTGGGTTCTGTGGAAGATTTCTTTTGTCTAGCATGGATGAATTGGGTGAGCGTGTTGCTCATCTTGATGCTAAGGTTCGTCGTATAGAGTCTTATCTTGCACAGACTCCCCTTGCAGAGCCTAAAATTCCCGTTCCTGATTTTTTTTCGGGAGATAGGTCGAGATTTTTGAGCTTCAAAAATAATTGTAAATTATTTTTTGACCTGCGCCCTAAGTCCTCAGGGAATTCCGTACAGCAGGTTAAGATTGTCATCTCCTTGCTGCGTGGTGACCCTCAGGACTGGGCCTTCTCTTTAGCGTCTGATGATCCGATTCTCAGTGATGTGGACTCCTTTTTTCAGGCCTTGGGATTATTATATGACGAACCCAATATTGTGGATCAAGCAGAAAAGGTCTTGTTGTCCTTAACTCAGGGTCTGGATTCTGCAGAAACGTTTTGTCAGAAATTTCGTAAGTGGGCGGTCCTTACCAATTGGAATGATGATGCGCTTGAGGCTCTTTTTCGCAAGGGTATTGCGGATGCTGTGAAGGATGTAATGGTGGGATTTCCCGTCCCTTCTGGTCTTGATGCCTCTATGACCTTGGCCATTCAGATTGATAGGCGGTTACGTGAGCGCAGGAAGATACCTGCTGGTTTTGTGCCTGTGGAACAGCCTTTGGAGCCTATGGAGTGTGATAGGGTCCTTTCTAATGCTAGTCGGCAGGGGTTCAGACGGAAGAACAGACTGTGCTTCTATTGTGGAGACGCTTCTCATAACATCTCTGTCTGCCCTAAACGTGAAAGGAGATTGGCTACTTCTGTTACTGTGGGTTCTTTTGTCTGTCACACTGATTTGCTCATTGTCTTCCTTTTCTGCATGGGCCTTTGTGGACTCAGGGGCAGCGCTCAATTTGATGGATTTTGGGTTTGCTAGGGATTGTGGTTTTCCCATGGTTCCTTTGCAAACTCCTATTCCTTTAAGGGGCATTGATGCTACCCCTTTGGCAGAACATAAACCCCAATTTTGGACCCAGGTGCCTATGAGAGTTGCACCAGCGCATCAGGAGACTTGTACATTGTTAGTATTGCATAATCTACAGGATACCTTGGTACTGGGATTTCCGTGGTTGCAGACCCATAATCCGGTTCTTGACTGGAGATCCTTGTCGGTAGCTAGTTGGGGTTGTCAAGGTTTGCATCAGGACCTTTCCGTGTCGTCCACGTCTGCTCAGGCAGTTGATGTTCCGGCTTTCTTGTCTGATTTCCGTGATGTATTTAATGACCAGGAATCTGATTCTCTGCCCCCACACCGCGACTGTGACTGTGCCATTGAGCTGGTGCCGGGCTGTAAATTTCCCAAGGGGCGGATTTTGAACTTGTCTGTGCCCGAACATGATGCCATGCGGTCATACATCAGAGAATCATTGGAGAAGGGGCACATTCGGCCCTCATCTTCTCCTTTGGGTGCTGGCTTCTTCTTTGTTGCTAAGAAAGATGGGTCGTTGAGGCCTTGTATTGATTACCGTCTTCTTAATAAAATTACAGTCAAATATCAGTACCCTTTGCCTCTGATGTCTGATCTGTTCTCTAGAGTGAAGAGTGCCAAATGGTTTACGAAACTGGATCTCAAGGGTGCGTATAATCTCATCCGTATTAAGGAGGGTGATGAATGGAAGACGGCTTTTAATACTCCTGAGGGGCATTTTGAGTACCTAGTGATGCCTTTTGGGCTCACTAATGCACCCTCCGTCTTCCAGGCCTTCATGAATGATATTTTTCGGGACCTTATTGGTAAATTTTTGATTGTGTATTTGGATGACATCTTGATTTTTTCTGATGATTGGGACTCTCATGTTGGGCAAGTACGGGATGTTTTTCAGATACTTAAGGATAATGCACTGTACGTTAAGGGGTCAAAGTGCCTCTTTGGGGTGCAAAGGATTTCCTTTTTGGGCTTCATCCTGTCTCCCTCCGCTATCGAAATGGACCCGGTTAAGGTTCAGGCTATTTACGACTGGGTGCAACCGACTTCTCTAAAATCCCTGCAGCGGTTTTTGGGGTTTGCTAATTTTTACCGTAAATTTATAGCCAATTTTTCTGCCATTGTCAAACCTCTGACAGATTTGACCAAGAATGGAGCTGATGCTGAGCATTGGACCCCAGAGGCGATTGTGGCCTTCCAGGAGCTTAAAGGGCGATTCGCTTCTGCCCCAGTCCTGCAGCAACCTGATGTGTCTCGCCCATTTCAAGTTGAGATCAATGCCTCAGAGATCGGAGCAGGTGCTGTTCTGTCTCAACGAGACGCTACTTCGGGTAAACTTAAGCCCTGTGCCTTTTTCTCTCGGAAGTTTTCTCCTTCTGAACGGAATTATGATGTGGGGAACCGGGAATGATTGGCTATGAAGTGGGCATTTGAAGAGTGGAGGCATTGGTTGGAGGGGCTAGGCATCAAGTGGTGGTGCTTACGGACCACAAGAATCTCATCTATCTGGAATCAGCCAAGAGGTTGAATCCTCGGCAGGCCAGGTGGGCTTTGTGTTTTCCCCGGGTTAATTTTGTGGTCTCTTTTTTGCCGGGCATCAAGAATGTTAAGGCCGATGCCCTTTCCAGGAGTTTCTGCGCTGACTCTTTGGAGGTTGTTGAACCGTCTACTATCCTGAATGATGGTGTAGTTTTCTCAGCTGTTTCGCCTGATCTGCGGTTGGCACTGGCGGAATTTCAGGGGGATAAACCTGAGAGATGTCCTACAGGGAAACTGTTTGTCCCAGACCAATGGAGAGACCGAGTTGTCTCTGAGGTTCATTGCTCTGTTTTGGCGGGTCATCCTGGCATTTTTGGTACTCGAGATCTTGTGAGACGCTCTTTTTGGTGGCCTTCCCTCTCCCGAGATGTCCGTCGTTTTGTGCAGTCGTGTGGAGTTTGTTCTAGGTCCAAGCCCTGTTGTTCATGTTCTAGTGGGCTATTATTGCCTTTGCCTGTACCTAAGAAACCTTGGACGCACATCTCTATGGATTTTATTTCAGAGCTTCCCGTCTCTCAGAAAATGACTGTGATTTGGGTGATCTGTGACAGATTCTCCAAGATGGTCCACTTGGTTCCCCTATCTAAGTTGCCGTCTTCATCAGAGTTGGTGCCTTTGTTTTTCCAACATGTTGTTCGTTTGCATGGTATTCCCGAAAACATTGTTTCTGACAGAGGGGTGCAGTTTGTATCCAGGTTTTGGAGGATTTCTTGCTTCAAATTGGGTGTTCAGCTGTCTTTCTCCTCGGCGTTTCATCCTCAGACCAACGGTCAGACTGAAAGGGCTAACCAGACCCTAGAGACCTATTTACGGTGTTTTGTTTCTGCGGATCAGGATGACTGGGTTTCGTTTTTGCCTTTGGCTGAATTTGCCCTTAACAATAGAGCTAGCTCTACCACATTGTTGTCCCCCTTTTTCTGCAATTTTGGGTATCACCCTAGGTTCCTCTCAGGGCAGCTTGAGGCGTCTGACTGTCCAGGGGTGGATTCGGTGGTACACAGAATGCAGCAGATTTGGGGGCAGGTAGTGGATAAATTGTTTCAGTCCCAAGAAACTGCCCAAAAGTTTGCCAACCGGCGTCGGACTGTTTAAAGTAGGGGACATGGTGTGGTTGTCCTCTAAACATATTCCTATGAGAGTTCCGTCTCCTAAATTTAAGCCCAGATTTATTGGACCTTATAAGATTTCGGAGATTATTAACCCTGTATCTTTCCGTTTGACTCTGCCTGCGTCATTTAAGATTCACAATGTCTTCCATAAGTCCTTGTTGAAGAGACATGTGGAGCCAGCAGTTCCTGCAGCAGCGCCTCCTGACCCTGTTTTGGTACAAGGGGATCTGGAGTATGAGGTTGAAAAAATTCTGGATTCCCGTTGCAGTAGGCGTCAGCTTCAGTACCTTGTGAAATGGAAGGGTTATGGGCAGGAGGATAACTCTTGGGTTGTGGCTTCTGACATTCATGCGGACAGGTTGGTTCGCGCCTTCCATCATGCTCATCCCGAGCGACCCGGTGGCGTGGGTGAGGGTTCGGTGACCCCTCCTCAAGGGGGGGGAGGGTACTATTGTGAATGTTAGTTATGTTTTGGCTGCTGGGAGGCTCCCTCTGGTGGCCAGGAATGGTTTGGACTTGGACCAGGTGTGTTGTGCAGTGGGTGTTTCCTTTTCTAACTCTCTGCTTATTTAAGTCCTGGTCTGATTGCAGGCTGTTGCCGGATGTCAGTTGTTCTTTGTATCTCTAGCCTGCTTAGTCCTGCTCTACACCACATCTTCCCCAGATAAGTGCTTGCTCTTTATTTATTGTCTGGTTCTTTTGTTTATCTGGGTTTGTCATTTGTTGTGGTTGGTTTCAGTTTATTTGCTTGCAGGGATTTTCCCCCTTAGTGGATTGTTGAGGAACTCCCTGCAATTCTGTGTGGAGTATAGCTCCTTTGGGTCCATGTGTTTGTGGCTTGTTGACTTTGTTATGATTCTTGTTTTCTGTTCATTGGTATGACAAGGGCACCTGGTATAGGACGGAGTTCAGATCGTGCGATCTGAGGGCCTTTTTGTACTATCAGGAAGTTGGTATTTTGCAGGGTTTTTCTCTGGCCACCATCAGTCCCTTTCCTGTCCTTTCCTATTTTAGTCAGCGGGGGCCTCACCTTTTGCTAATCCTGTCATCTACCTATGTATTGTGTTTTTCCTATATCACCGCAGTCTTTGAATGTGGGGGGCTTGCTATTCTTGTCTATTTTCTGAGGCAGAGAGTTATTCTTTCCTACCTTTAGGATAGTTAGTTCTCCGGCTGGGTTCGCGGTGCACAGGATGTTAGTTCACCCCTCGGCTACTTCTAGTTGTGTTGGTTAGTAAGGGGATGGCGGCCAGATTAGTTGCCAATGCTCTTGTCACCTTTTGCCAATGATTTGTGGTGGTTTCCCATGGTTCCAGATCATAACAGGGTCCGACTCCTCTTGGTCAAGACCACCGTCTGCGACCTAGTTTACTTCTCTCCTGGGAGCTCCAACTCCCAGCTTCCTCAGAGCTCCTCACAGCTCGAGCGTTACTACTCGACTGAACTGACACCTCCCACCTCCCAGCCTGACCCCTAGGTGGGCGGCCCTATTCCTGCTTAAGCAGCCCACTGGTGTGCCTGACAGGTGTGGTGCAAAGTGTATTTAGGATTTGTGAATGCTGATGGAGGCAGTACTACAGGATAGAGACCCAGAACCATGAGGGGTTGAATACTGCACGGGAAGAGCAGTTTGTGCAGTACCCTGTGACGACCTGAATAGTCCAGGGGTGTCACAATTGCACAAACCGGTCCATTACCACCTTATCAAGTCTGTCTGTCAGTGACTCCTGTCGCTGCCACAGCTCCCGGTGTCTTCACTGGCCCTCCGGAGACTTCCGCCTGCCAGTCCCGTTTCGCTGCTCACTGAACTACACCAGCTGGCTCCACAGCTTATCCATGCCATCCACCTGCGCTCCATCTCCCAGAAGATCCATCTGTTGGTTCCGGGCCTGCTGCTGCCACTGCTGCTCCGCTCACACAGCTTTGCACCAATCCAGGAGTCTTTGTGGACCCGCTGATCCACAGGCAATAGCTGCTTGCAGCATGTCATGAATCTTCGTGGACCCACCGATCCACTACAACCAACACTGTGCAGCCGCTACACGTGCCTCCTGGAACGCTGTCCACACTCTACCACCATATGTGATGGGGGTACTCACTCTGCTTGCTTCTCAGTTGCATTGAGGTTGGCACGGGGGGCACATGGAATAAAATATCCAGGCTGCTTTATTTACACTCCATAAAGCAGGTCGCCAATACAGAAAATAAACGGCCCTTCAGTGTCAGTCCAGTAAGTCCCAGCATAGAGACTTCTCACAGGAGGCCTTCTTACCTCCATACACTGACCCCGATCAGGACATCCAACCCTCCATCAGAGGTTCATTCCTGGAAGTATCACAAGACTTCCACACACAGACCATGTGCCAAACAAATCGACACCATTTTAAAAGCCTGAGACTCACCCATGGGCGTGAGGTATGTGGATAACCAGACCCACCCGTCTCTCCGGCTAGCTGTAAGACTTGTTGCTGGAACGCCCTAATAGGACTTGTGATACTACAAGTCCTAGATCAGATATGCAGGTTTAGGAAACTTTCGTGATACATACCCTACGCCATGTAACAGGGGGTATTGTCCTGCCTGTGTATGGAGGTATTGTCCTGCCTGTGTATGGAGGTATTGTCCTGCCTGTCTATGGGGGGTATCATCCTGCCTGTGTATGGGGGCATTGTCCTGCCTGTGTATGGGGGTATCATCCTGCCTGTGTATGGGGGTATCATCCTGCCTGTGTATGGGGGTATCATCCTGCCTGTGTATGGGGGTATCATCCTGCCTGTGTATGGGGGTATCATCCTGCCTGTGTATGGGGGTATCATCCTGCCGGTGTATGGAGGTATCATCCTGGCTGTGTATAGGGGTAATGTCCTGCCTGTGTACGGGGGGTATCATCCTGTCTGTGTATGGAGGTATCGTCCTGCCGGTGTATGAGGTATTTTCCTGCCGGTGTATGAGGTATTTTCCTGCCTGTGTATGGGGTTATCATCCACCTGTGTATAGGGGCTATGTTCTACCTGTGTATGGAGGTACCGTCCTGCCTGTGTATAGGGGTATTGTCCTGCCTGTGTATGAGGATATCCTCCTGCCTATGTGCGGGGTATCATCCTGAATGTGTATGGGAGTATTTTCCTGGCTGTGCATTGGAGGTATCGTCCTGCCTGTGTCTGCTGGTATCATCCTGGCCGTGTATGGGGCATCCTTCTGCCTGTGTACGGGGATCGTCATGTCTGTGTACGGGGGTATCGTCCTGCCTGTGTATGGGTGTAATTTCCTGGCTGTGTGTGGGAGGTTTCATCCTGCCTGTGTATGGGGGTATCGTCCTGCCTGTGTATGGGGGTATTGTCCTGCCTCCTGTGTGGGGGTGTCACGGGGTCCTTCTCCGATATCACACAATCAACAGAACGAGAGATGGGTGAAGAATCCAAAAAACATTTATTCCAAGCAAGTCAGAAGATCCATAACATAGTCCACCACACAAAGGGTAAAAATAGTCCAGTAATGGCATAAATGTGCCGGGAGGTTAGTCACAATCCTCCAGGAGTCCTTCTTCAGGGTTATCGGGGTTTCTCACAGTCTCTCTGAGGTGTCAGCTTCTCCCTCAGAGGATCAATCTTGCTTCTTCTCTCTTGTCTCACCCAGAATGACTAATCCCCCAGGAAAACATGGTGTTTAGGTGGAACCCAGGCCCCCTCCCCCAGACCTAGGGACAGAAGCACTTCAAGGATATATAACCTGACTTTACAGGACAAATAATACATTGAATAGACAGACCACCACGCCCAAAACATGAACCTACACAAAATGGTACATAACCCACAATATCACACCATCACAACCTCTCCCTCCTTCTTAATAAGTGAATACGTCATGAGGTCTACACAGACCTCTGGCCACCTCAGTTAAGTCCATGTTACTCAGCTGTGGATAGTCCCTTGTACAGCAGTAGGGTTGGAAGGACAAGCTTCCCTTTGTGTCCTCCTTCACTCAAACTGTTTCCTGCACCCACAAATCGGCATTGTAGATCTCCACATCATTAACTAGGAGAATATCTGTAGGCAGGCCGCTCATCACCCCAACCACACATGGCTTGACCTGAAAGCCAAAGTCCAGGTCTACAATCCTCTTTGGCATATTTCTCCTTTGTCCTCCAGCCAATTCAATAACAATCCCTGGTCCATGATGTATCACCTCTGGCCGAACCACCCGGGAATCAGCTATTGTGAGAAATGCCCCGGAGTAATAAAATCCAATGACTCTCTGTCCATCCAGCAAAACCTCCTGTAAGTGCTTACTTTGATGGTAAGAGGAACTCGGGGCTGTGGCTCGCACCCCATAAACCCCTAGTGGCCGACCACGAGTGTCTGAGTCATTAGGCAAGTCAACTTGAAGGGGTGAGAACTCTTCCCCCTTGTATTTGGCTGTAAAGAACAAACGTGTCGATTTGGTGCAAAGTCATTCCTCAATCGACCAGCAGGGCAAGTGTTTTGCAAATGCCCAGGCTGCCCACATCCATAACATCTCCCCTGTGTCATACTCCTTCCAATGTGCATTCTGGAAAAGGCAGTAGGAGAACCTGGTGAGAAAGGCCGGAGGCCATACACTCCAATAGGGGCATCTATGGTGCAGGGGTCAGCGGTACGCTCCGGTAGAGGTGGTGGTAACTCTTCCTCAGGCTAGATGGAATGCACAAAATGTACTAGACGAAGTGGAGGTGTGTGGGGGTCCCTCCGAGTCCTTGCAGTACAACTGGATTGCAGGTGCCCAGGTTGTCCGCACCCATAACATCTCCTCTCTGTGATTCCCCCAGGGCGTGGTCGGAACTGTTGGGGCTCAGAATTGTGAGACGTGGATGTCATCGGCCTGCAGCTGGGTGGAGGAACAGATATAACTGGAGAGGGCCGGGGCGTAGGAGCAGGCGGTGGCTTATTGTCCAGAAGCCTCCTCCATTGCGGTCGGATAGTAAAGGCTGCTTTACACCTTCCGATATCACATACGATATCGTATGCGATCGTACCCACCCCCATCGTATGTGCGGCAAGTTCAATTTGTTGACCGTGTCGCACAAACGATTATTTCCCGTCACCCGTACTTACCCGTACTTACCCTTCAACCTCAATGTGGGCGGCAAACATCCACTTCCTGGAGTGGGAGGGACGTTTGGCGTCACAGCGACGTCATGCGGCAGCCGGCCAATAGAAGCGGAGGGGCGGAGATGAGCGGGTGGTAAACATCCCGCCCACCTCCTTCCTTCCGCATAGCAGGCGGGACTCAGGTAAGATTTGTTCATTGTTCCTGGGGTGTCACACAGTGTGATGTGTGGTACCTCGGGAACATTGAACAACACGACGTGCAATTTTAAGGAAATGAACGACGTGTATGCAATGAACGGTTTTACGTTCAATCGCAATCGCACGTAGCTGTCACACGCTACAACAACACTAACGATGCCGGATGTGCGTCACTTACGACGTGACCCCGCCGACACATCGTTAGATTTGTTGTAGCGTGTAAAGCCCGCTTTAGGACCTCATCAGCCAGGGCAGCAGCTCTATCCAAGGTGCACGGCGTGCGCTCTCTGACCCATTCCCGTATTTCTGAGGGACACTTGTAAAGAAATTGTTCTATGAGAAATACCTGTATAACGTCTTCCACAGTGAAGGCGTCTTCCGCTTCCAGCCATCTCCGACATGCCTGGGATATCTTATGGGCATACATCCTAAACGATCCCCCCATGGTGCATGGGAGGTCTCGGAACTGTGCCCTATGTGAGTCTGGGGTGATAGCATGGTAATCCAGGATAGTCCGCCTTACAATGTTGTAATCCCAGTTCTGCTGTGAGTCAATGGTGTGAAAAGCCTCTGCCGGGCTTCCGTCCGCACAAACGTGTGTTGCCCAGGGCTATGGAGTACTCGGTCCCGGGCCGTATATGTACGGGGATGCTATGTCAAGGTTGTATAATGGCCGATGCCGGGTTGCGTGACCCTGGGCACGTTTTTTAAACGGGGTATATGTGGCGCCCTGGACAAGCCAGGTCGTCACAGGTACTACACCAACACACCCCACACCCTGGCTAGGCACACCGAAGCCAAACACAAAATCCTTGTTGCCTTCCTCCAGGGGCTGATGTCCACACCAGGGGGTGGGCCAGGTGGTTGGTCCCGCCCACCGAGGAGTTCACAGTCCTGGAGGCGGGAAAAGGAAGCAGATCAGATAGAGTTTGAAGTGGAAGTGAGAGGAAGTAAAGTGGTAGTGGAGCAGTCTGAAGGCGGTCCGGGTGTGTGGCCCGGACGGTACAGCAAGGTTGGCAGACGGTGGTGACCGTCTGCAGGAGAGGATAATTGGAACAAACCGTATGGACTATGGACGGGTGGTGGCCCGGCGGTACCGGATCGGGGAGTAAAGAGAAGCCAGCACCATCCGGCAGGGCCTGCGGACCCCGACCAGGCTAGGAGTCGCCGTAAAACCGGTCAAATCCGTTAGCGAAGGGAACCTCCGGAGTTTCCCAGCAGCCAAGACCCGATTGAAGGCAACAGCTCACACCGTAGAGGGAAACACAGTCACCGCCAAGGCTACAGTTCCCAGGGCCAGAGCCTGCGGGCAAAAGGGGCTCCCTCAGCCTCCATCCAAGCTGGGGAGCGGGTTACCGGTGGGAAGCCATTGGAACCGTAACACAACACAGGTGCAGGGAAAGGCAGTCACCATCAACCTGCCGGGAGGAGAACAACCGCAGCTGCCTGTGGGTCCCGTCCATCCAGCCGTTTGTTTGACCAGAGACTCTGTGTGGATTACTGGCTGAGTGAGTACCACCGTGCCGTGCGGCACTGCGCTGCCCCCGCGACCCTGCACCTCACCAGGCCCCGTAACCCGCCTGCCACTGCCCAAACCCTCACTGGGGCCCCGGGACAACCAACCCCCTACCCACGGAGGGGAGAACCAACATCCAAGCTGCTCCCTGTCATCGCTCCCGGGATCCCCGTCCAGAGCAGCGGTGGTGTCACAGCTTCACCACAACTATGGATGGCGTCACGGACAATATCCCCCAAACCACACACCAATCCCCCCTTTTCACTCACGGGCGAGGAACGCCGCTCGAGAACCTGGGATCCGGCCCACCGCTTGAGCCACCACCGAGCAGCAGCAGCAGCAGCCGGACCCGAGCAGTGGGTGGGCGCAGCGTCCCCTCCTCCGCCCGCGACATATATATATATACAGGGGAGTGAAAGAATTTGTATTGTGACGCCACTTGCGGGTTGCGGTTATGGTGATGGAACCGCCGCTGCACAGTCTGTTACCTCTGGGGCTGATGGTGGTGGCAGCCGAGATGGTAGGCCCTCCGCAAGTAGGGCTGTGCCCCAGGGAGTGAATGTAGGGGTCCGTCGCAGAAAGAAGGGAGACCACACGGTGGGGATGCAGTGCAACTTCTGTTTACTCACAGTGATGTTGATCTGTGGCCCTCAGGACGGCTGGTTCAGACCCCTGGTCCCTTTTGTCCCAGTGCCGGTGTGGTGACCTGGTAGTCTCTTTCCCCGGCACCTCTCACTAATTGGTGGGACCCCGTAGCTTGGAGCGTTTGTGGGTCCCAGTGAGGTCCATGAAGGGCCCCTCACTGTGCAGGTATTTGTCAGGTTGCCTAAAGCTGTCGCCTGACCTAGGGCCATGTGCCCCGTCGGTGCTGTGGTTCCAGAGGTACCTGGCTGTACCATCCCTGGCAACCACTCTCCTATCCACCTGGGTCACCGTAACACGACCCCGTCTGGAGACATGTCCGTCCCCTTCAACTGTCACTACTGGACTCCACTGTCTGAGTGTCCGTCTGTGTCTGTCTGTGTCTGTTTGTCCCCTCCCACCGGGCTGCCTTCTAGTGGACTGGAATGGCTCCACCTCTGGGCGGCCATCCATTGGGTCCCAAACTAGTCAGTCACTCCTAATGGGGAGTGGGAAACTGGGGATGTTATGTGTTTTGTTGGTACTGGCACTGGGCTTCCAGGTCCCTGGGGGTAGGTACTGCATCTAGGTCAGGATGCAGTACCTAGTAGTGCCCTGAGGGGTTCAGGGGCACTACAAACGCACCTCCACCATGGCACACTGCTGCTCAAAGTCTTTGAAGAACCCTCCCACATCTCCGGAAGCCTCATCAAATGGCTTGAAGTCTGCCCGGGTGATTCGTGCAGACTCCCGGATCGCTGGGTTTACACTCCAACTCACATTACTCCCTGTGTCGGACTCCATTGCTTCTTGTCTCCTCTGTGCTCGGCGAGCAACCTCCTCTTTATACTCCTGAGATACAATTGGGCCCAGAACTGCCATCTCGTCTTCAAACCACACCAACCACTGGCTTTTTGGGGCAGGGATCCTCGTCTCCAGTGCTTGTGTCGCGGGCGGAGAAGGGGACGCTGCGCTCACCCACTGCTCGGGTCCGGCTGCTGCTGCTCGGTGGTGGCTCGAGCGGTGGGCCGGATCCCGGGGACTCGAGCGGCGTTCCTCGCCCGTGAGTGAAAGGGGGGTGGTGTGTGGTTTGGGGATGTTGTCCGTGACGCCACCCACGGTTGTGGTGAAGTTGTGACACCACCGCTGCTCTGGACGGGGATCCCGGGAGCGATGACAGGGAGCAGCTTGGATGTTGGTTCTCCCCTCTGTGGGTAGGGGAGTTGGTTGTCCCGGGGCCCCGGTGAGGGTTAGGGATGACAGGCGGGTTACGGGGCCTGGTGAGGTGCAGGGTCGCGGGGGCAGCGCTGTGCCGCACGGCACGGTGGTACTCACTCAGCCAGTAATTTACACGGAGTCGCTGGTCAAACAAACGGCTGGATGGACGGGTCCCACAGGCGGCTGCGGTGTTTTTCCCCTGACCCCAGGTTGGTAGTGTAAGTCCTTTCCTTCACCTTCGTGTACGCTCCTCCTGTGCTCCGGTTTCCAGCTGGCTCCCCGGTTCAGTACCGGACGGGCCACTACCCTGTCCCGGCTACCTACGGTTCCACCAAGACTGTCTTCCCGCCTCTTGCAGATGGCCACTACCGTCTGCCCCACTGGCTACACGAGGGACCTAGGCTCCAACCTAGGCCCCAGTCTGCGTCTGCCTCTCTACAGACCTCCTCTCTCTTCCTCTGCCTGGACTTGTCTCAGTTGGTTTTTGCCTCAGGCCAGCTAGACTCCTCGGTGGGCGTGCCTATCTGCTTGACTCCGCCCACCTGGTGTGTCTGTCTGAACCCGAGGGAAGAAATCAGGTCTCACTGGGGATGACTGCTGTGAACTGCTGGGGGTGGGGGTGTGTGTCATAGTATCATAGTTTTTAAGGTTGAAGGGAGACTCTAAGTCCATCTAGTTCAACCCGTAGCCTAACATAGAAACAACAAAGAGCCAGCACCAATGTGCACTAAGGCATCAAATATTCCAAACTGCATTATAAAATTTTTTTTTTTTTTTTTTTTTTTTTGAGATTTTTGGCAAAAAATTGCAATTTCTTGAGCTGCTTCGCCACGTCACGGCAAATCTCATTTGAAGCAGTCCTACACTAAAATATTTTTATAAAATGTGCCATGCGGCCTCACATATAAATAGCAGAACTGCTCTCAGCAGCACTCACCTGGTCTATTGCAGTCCCGTACCCATGACTGAGTCATGGCTGTGGGCGGGACAGGTCCAAGCAAATGCTGCATGAAGTATATATATAGCCTGCGGACAAAGCCTGATGACCCAATGTGAACAGTCACCAAACGCCAAAATCTATACAGATGGAATACATCCCAAATTGGGGTGCATAGCAAGGTGGAGGTCAACCACCGACCAATTCAACAAAGAAACAACAAAGAGCCAGCACCAATGTGCACTAAGGCATCAAATATTCCAAACTGCATTATAAATTTTTTTTTTTTTTTTTTTTTTTTTTTTTTGAGATTTTTGGCAAAAAATTGCAATTTTTTGAGCTGCTTCGCCACGTCACGGCAAATCTCATTTGAAGCAGTCCTACACTAAAATATTTTTATAAAATGTGCCATGCGGCCTCACATATAAATAGCAGAACTGCTCTCAGCAGCACTCACCTGGTCTATTGCAGTCCCGTACCCATGACTGAGTCATGGCTGTGGGCGGGACAGGTCCAAGCAAATGCTGCATGAAGTATATATATAGCCTGCGGACAAAGCCTGATGACCCAATGTGAACAGTCACCAAACGCCAAAATCTATACAGATGGAATACATCCCAAATTGGGGTGCATAGCAAGGTGGAGGTCAACCACCGACCAATTCAACAAAGAAACAACAAAGAGCCAGCACCAATGTGCACTAAGGCATCAAATATTCCAAACTGCATTATAAATTTTTTTTTTTTTTTTTTTTTTTTTTTTTTTTTGAGATTTTTGGCAAAAAATTGCAATTTCTTGAGCTGCTTCGCCACGTCACGGCAAATCTCATTTGAAGCAGTCCTACACTAAAATATTTTTATAAAATGTGCCATGCGGCCTCACATATGAATAGCAGAACTGCTCTCAGCAGCACTCACCTGGTCTATTGCAGTCCCGTACCCATGACTGAGTCATGGCTGTGGGCGGGACAGGTCCAAGCAAATGCTGCATGAAGTATATATATAGCCTGTGGACAAAGCCTGATGACCCAATGTGAACAGTCACCAAACGCCAAAATCTATACAGATGGAATACATCCCAAATTGGGGTGCATAGCAAGGTGGAGGTCAACCACCGACCAATTCAACAAAGAAACAACAAAGAGCCAGCACCAATGTGCACTAAGGCATCAAATATTCCAAACTGCATTATAAAATTTTTTTTTTTTTTTTTTTGAGATTTTTGGCAAAAAATTGCAATTTCTTGAGCTGCTTCGCCACGTCACGGCAAATCTCATTTGAAGCAGTCCTACACTAAAATATTTTTATAAAATGTGCCATGCGGCCTCACATATAAATAGCAGAACTGCTCTCAGCAGCACTCACCTGGTCTATTGCAGTCCCGTACCCATGACTGAGTCATGGCTGTGGGCGGGACAGGTCCAAGCAAATGCTGCATGAAGTATATATATAGCCTGTGGACAAAGCCTGATGACCCAATGTGAACAGTCACCAAACGCCAAAATCTATACAGATGGAATACATCCCAAATTGGGACAAAATGGCACATTTTATAAAAATATTTTAGTGTAGGACTGCTTCAAATGAGATTTGCCGTGACGTGGCGAAGCAGCTCAAGAAATTGCAATTTTTTGCCAAAAATCTAAAATTTTTTAAAATAAGTACAGTTTGGAATGTTTAGTGCCGCAGTGCACATTTGGTGCTGGCTTTTTGTTTTTTCTTCATTGAATTGGTCGGTGGTTGACCTCCACCTTGCTATGCACCCCAATTTGGGATGTATTCCATCTGTCTGGATTTTGGCGGTTGGTGACTGTTCACATTAAGTCATCAGGCTTTGTCCACAGGCTATTTACTTCATGCAGCATTTGCTTGGACCTGTCCCGCCCACAGCCATGACTCAGTCATGGGTACGGGATTGAAATAGACCAGGTGAGTGCTGCTAAGAGCAGTTCTACTATTCATATGTGAGGCCGTATGGCACATTTTATAAAAATATTTTAGTGTAGGACTGCTTCAAATGAGATTTGCCGTGACGTGGCGAAGCAGCTCAAGAAATTGCAATTTTTTGCCAAAAATCTAAAAATTTTTAAAATAAGTACAGTTTGGAATGTTTAGTGCCGCAGTGCACATTTGGTGCTGGCTTTTTGTTTTTTCTTCATTGAATTGGTCGGTGGTTGACCTCCACCTTGCTATGCACCCCAATTTGGGATGTATTCCATCTGTCTGGATTTTGGCGGTTGGTGACTGTTCACATTAAGTCATCAGGCTTTGTCCACAGGCTATTTACTTCATGCAGCATTTGCTTGGACCTGTCCCGCCCACAGCCATGACTCAGTCATGGGTACGGGATTGAAATAGACCAGGTGAGTGCTGCTAAGAGCAGTTCTACTATTCATATGTGAGGCCGCATGGCACATTTTATAAAAATATTTTAGTGTAGGACTGCTTCAAATGAGATTTGCCGTGACGTGGCGAAGCAGCTCAAGAAATTGCAATTTTTTGCCAAAAATCTAAAAATTTTTAAAATAAGTACAGTTTGGAATGTTTAGTGCCGCAGTGCACATTTGGTGCTGGCTTTTTGTTTTTTCTCCGTAGCCTAACATGTTGATCCAGAGGAAGGCAAAAAAACCCCAATGTGGCAAACAAGTTCCAATGGGGAAAAAATGTCCTTCCTTCGTCCACATCCGGCAATCAGACTAGTTCCCTGACAATACCCTGTCATAAAATCTAATATACATAACTGGTAATATTACATTTTTCAGGAAAGGCGTCCAGGCTCTGCTTAAATGTTAGTAGTGAATCACTCATTACAACATCATGCGGCAGAGAGCTCCATAGTCTCACTGCTTGTACAGTAAAGAATCCTCGTCTGTTAAACCTTCTTTCCTCAAGACGTAGCGGATGCCCCCATGTTCCAGTCGCAGGCCTAGGTGTAAAAAGATCTTTGGAAAGGTCTCTGTACTGTCCCCTCATATATTTATACATTGTGATTAGATCCCCCCTAAGCCTTCGTTTTTCCTGTCTTGGTATTGCAGCCCACCCATTCCTCTAATAATCTTGGTGGTCTTCTCTGCACCCTCTCCAGTTCAGCTATGTCCTTCTTATATATCGGTGACCAGAATTGTACACAGTATATAAGTGCGGTCGCACTAGTGCCTTGTACAGAGGTAGAACTATATTTTTCATGAACACTTATACCTCTTTTAATACATCCCATTATTTTATTAGCCCTGGCAGCAGCTGCCTGACACTGGCCACTAAAGTGAAGTTTACCATCCACCCATACACCCAAGTCTTTTTCTGTGTCTGTTTTACCCAGTGTTCTACAATTAAGTACATAATCATAAATGTTATTTCCTCTACCCAAGTGCATGACCTTACATTTATCTACATTAAACTTCAATTGCCACTTCTCAGCCCAATCCTCCAATTTACATAAATCTCCCTGTAATATAAAATTATCCTCCTCTGTATTGATTACCCTGCAGAGTTTAGTATCATCTGCAAATATTGAAATTCTACTCCGCATGCCCCCAACAAGGTCATTTATAAATATGTTGAAAAGAAGCGGGCCCAATACTGACCCCTGTGGTACCCCACTATGAACTGAGACCCAGTCCGAGTACGTACCATTAATAACCACCCTTTGTTTCCTATCACTAAGCCAGTTTTTAACCCAGTTACACATATTTTCCCCTATCCCCATTTTTCTCATTTTATGAACCAACCTTTTGTGTGGCACCGTATCAAAAGCTTTTGAAAAGTCCATATACACAACATCCACTGCATTTCCCTGGTCCAGGCTTGAACTTACCTCTTCATAGAAGCTGATCAATTTAGTTTGACAGGATCGATGTGTGTGTTGTTACCTGTGGCCTCTGGCTTGTCCAGGGTGCCACATTCCCCCTTAGTAAAATGCAGACCGTCCGCGGGCTGCCCGTCCATCACCGGTTTTATTTTTCACGAACTGAAAAAGAATAAAACTTTTTTAAACATTTTCACACATGCATTTTTTTTTTCATACAACTTCCCTTACGGGAGGCATATCACCTCAACCGCTGCACAACAATACACTTTTAATAATAACAACGGAACGGGTCCTTCAGTCACCCACCCAAACAACCTGGCCCTGATGCTGCCCATAAGAAGTGGGCAGCACCCTTTGACCCCAGTCCAGGAACGGGACCAGATTTGTTAACGGGATGGGTACTTCGCTGCCGTTGCGGCCGGGCGGAGTGCTGGAGCCATCGTCATCTCCGTTGCGGCCGGGCGGACTGCCGGGGCCGTCATCATCGGCGGTGCGGCTGGGATGGAAGCCGGGACCGGTGGCAGGGTGGTGACGATGGTAAGGCCTTGGCCCTCCCTCACAGACGCTGCGAGCTCCGCTACCAGTGACAGGGGTAACGGGTCGGTCGGGGCGTTGGCTGCGGGCACGGGCACTGAGGTTTCAGCGGTGCCGGACGGACGGGTCATCTCGTGCAGCGGTGCTCCAGGAACCAAATACTTGCAGAGTCCTGGCGTCCCTGCTTCCACAGCCGCGGTTCACATGCGGCCAGACGCCATCCGTCCCCCTTAGTCTTTTTCCGGCTCCTCCTCTATAGGGGCGGGGTTCAGCTTTCGCGCCTCCACTACTCGGGAAGACGCTCGAGCGGGGACTTTTCGCGCCCAAAATGGCGGCTTCTCAAAATTTTCGGCCGGACACCTCCGGCGGTCACAAGGCGCACCTCTACCAGACGGCAGAGCGGTAAGATCCTGTTCGTGACGCCAAGTTGTCGCGGGCGGAGGAGGGGACGCTGCGCTCACCCACTGCTCGGGTCCGGCTGCTGCTCGGTGGTGGCTCGAGCGGTGGGCCGGATCCCGGGGACTCGAGCGGCGTTCCTCGCCCGTGAGTGAAAGGGGGGTGGTGTGTGGTTTGGGGATATTGTCCGTGATGCCACCCACGGTTGTGGTGAAGTTGTGACACATCCGCTGCTCTGGACAGGGATCCCGGGAGCGATGACAGAGAGCAGCTTGGATGTTGGTTCTCCCCTCCGTGGGTAGGGGGGTTGGTTGTCCCGGGGCCCCGGTGAAGGTTAGGGATGACATGCGGGTTACGGGGCCTGGTGAGGTGCAGGGTCGCGGGGGCAGCGCTGTGCCGCACGGCACGGTGGTACTCACTCAGCCAGTAATTTACACGGAGTCTCTGGTCAAACAAACGGCTGGATGGACGGGTCCCACAGGCGGCTGCGGTGTTTTTCCTCTGACCCCAGGTTGGTAGTTAACAGAGAACAATAGAGGAAAATAGGGTTTTTTTGAGCCGCGCCAATGATCACTTCTCAGGTATTCAGATTAATGGATCTTTATTTTGCACAGGTCTACGCGTTTCTGGAGTCTCAGCTCCCTTCCTCAGGACCATCAGGCATAAGAACACATAAAAAAAAACCTATTTTCCTCTATTGTTCTCTGTTATCTGCAGTCTGGGTTGCTGCTGCCTTGATCAAAACTTTCCATGCCTGCATAGTAGTTGTGACTTTCACAACTTCACTTGGTGAGTATTACTGCTCCCTGTCTCTACCCCGTGTGTTATTGGGGTAAAACCCTATTGCGCTTCTTCTCCACAGCTTTTTACTCATCCCAGGTTGGTAGTGTAAGTCCTTTCCTTCACCTTCATGTACGCTCCTCCTGTGCTGCGGTTTCCAGCTGGCTCCCCGGTTTGGTACCGGACGGGCCACTACCCTGTCCCGGCTACCTACGGTTCCACCAAGACTGTCTTCCCGGCTCCTGCAGACGGCCACTACCGTCTGCCCCACTGGCTACACGAGGGACCTAGGCTCCAACCTAGGCCCCAGTCTGCATCTGCCTCTCTGCAGACCTCCTCTCTCTTCCTCTGTCTGGACTTGTCTGAGCTGGTTTTTGCCTCAGGCCAGCTAGACTCCTCGGTGGGCAAGCCTATCTGCTTGACTCCGCCCACCTGGTGTGTCTGTCTGAACCCGAGGGAAGAAATCAGGTCTCACTTGGGATGACTGCTGTGAACTGCTGGGGGTAGGTGTGTGTGTGTTGTTACCTGTGGCCCCTGGCTTGTCCAGGGCGCCACACTTGTCTGTCAGACATCTGGGAGGAGGTGAACTGGCTCTTGCCCACCAGTAGATCAATTAAGGCTTCAGGCCTCAATCCCTGGTAGTTCAGGCCCAGATCTCTGGCTTTTTGCTTCTTCTCTCTTGTACGTCTTACCCAGATTGACTAATAACCCACAATATCACACCATCACAGGGGGTATCGTTCTGCCTGTGTATGGGGGTATCGTCGGGTATCATCCTGCCTGCGTATGGGTATTTTCCTGCTGTGTATGGGGCTATTTCCCTTCCTCTGTATGGGGGTATTGCCCTGCCTGTGTATGAGGGTATCATCCTTCCCGTGTACGGGGGCATCGTCCTTCCTGTATAGGGGGGCATTGTCCTTCCTGTGTATGAGGGTATCATCCTGCCTGTGTACGGGGGCATCGTCCTTCCTGTATAGGGGGGCATTGTCCTTCCTGTGTATGGGGGTATCATCCTGCCTGTGTATGGGGGCATTGTCCTGCCTGTGTACGGGGTTATTGTCCTGTCTGTGTACGGGGGCATTGTCCTGCCTGTGTACGGGGTCATTGTCCTGCCTGTGTACGGGGGCATTGTCCTGCCTGTGTATGGGGGTACCATCCTGTCTGTGTACGGGGGCATTGTCCTGCCTGTGTATGGGGGTACCATCCTGTCTGTGTACGGGGGCATTGTCCTGCCTGTGTACGGGGGCATTGTCCTGCCTGTGTACGGGGGTACCATCCTGCCTGTGTTCGGGGGCATTGTCCTGCCTGTGTACGGGGGTACCATCCTGCCTGTGTACGGGGGCATTGTCCTGCCTGTGTACGGGGGCATTGTCCTGCCTGTGTACGGGGGTACCATCCTGCCTGTGTACGGGGGCATTGTCCTGCCTGTGTACGGGGGCATTGTCCTGCCTGTGTACGGGGGGTACAATCCTGCCTGTGTATGGGGGCATTGTCCTGCCTGTGTACGGGGGCATTGTCCTGCCTGTGTACGGGGGGTACCATCCTGCCTGTGTATGGGGGCATTGTCCTGCCTGTGTACGGGGTGATTGTCCTGCCTGTGTACGGAGGTACCATCTGTCCTTCCATCTATGTGTGGGGCTGTTCTCACAGACACATTTAGCTCACATTATGCTTTGGGTGGTGACGGAGAAGGTCTGAGTAGTGTCTCCAGATTTAATGTCTCTGCATGATGAGATCATCCATTGGCAGGGACTCCCCGGAGCAGCAGTCTTGGCTACAGAAGGCTCCAGATCTCAGCAGTCCCTCACTCACTTGTGTAAGGATTCTGGTGTTTTCCTTCTCTCCGTGGACTCGCTCTGACCTTGCAGATCTCATCCCTGATGCTTTTTTCTGACTCTCGGAGCATATTTTTTCTGTAGATTTGCCCGGGGCTCAGAGCATATAAGATACCTTCTCCGTCACTAATCACATTGCCATCATCCACCCCATACTGTCTTTTCTGGACACCCTGGTGAACCTGAGCTGGGCCAGAGATGGCCGGTGAGTCTGGACACACACATTAACGACACATCACTCCTAGGAACAGACAGCATAACCAGTCTCAGCGGCACATGGGGGCAGAATTATTTGTATCCGCTGATAGGATGAATATTTATGGAGCCATTGCCCTAGATTGTCCTATACATTGATGTGTCTGTATGACCCGACAGCCTCAGAATCACAACAGGCGAAAATCACTTTGTCCCTAAGTTTTACAGAACTCACATCTTCCATCCATGGTAAATGCAAGGTCATCTTTGTACAGTAGATGTCTCACCATCAAGTCCCTTCTCAAATGCATGTGTGGCGCCCTGGACAAGCCAGGGGCCACAGAGAACAACACCAACACACCCCACACTCCCGGTCAGGCACACCGAAGTCAGACAAAAACCCTTGTTGCCTCCCTCCAGGGGCTGATATTCACACCAGGGGGTGGGCCAGGCGGTTGGCCCTGCCCACCGAGGAGTTCACAGTCCTGGAGGCGGGAAAAGAGCTCAGATTAGTTTGAGTGGAGTTGAGGAGGGAAGAGATAGAGTTGTGAAGTGAAAGAGAGAGGAGTAAAGTGGCAGTTAAGCAGCCTGAAGTTGGTCCAGGTGTGTGGCCCGGACGGATCAGCAAGGTTGGCAGACGGTGGTGACCGTCTGCAGGAGTGGCCTATTGGAGTTTACCGTAAGGACCGTGGACGGGCGGTGGCCCGGCGGTACCGGACCGGTACACAAAGAGAAGTCAGCACCATCTGGCAGGGGCTTACGGACCCCGGCAAGGCTAGGAGTCACCGTGAATTTGCCAAATTCGTTAGCGAAGGGAACCTCCTGGGTTTCCCAGCAGCCAAGTCCCGACAGAAGGCAACAGTCCAACCGAGAGAGGGAAACACAGTCACCGCCAAGGCTAAAGTTCCCAGGACCAGAGCCTGCGGGCAAAAGGGGCTCCTCCAGCCCATATCCAAGCTGGGGAGCGGGTTACCAGTGGGAACCCATTGGAACCGTTTACAGTATACAGGTGCAGGGACAGGCAGTTGTCGCGGGCAGAGGAGGGGACGCCGCGCTCTCCCACTGCTCGGGTCCGGCTGCCGCTGCTGCTGCGGCCGCTGCTGCTCGGTGGCTCGAGCGATGGGCCGGATCCCGGGGACTCGAGCGGCGCTCCTCGCCCGTGAGTGAAAAGGGGTTTGGTTTTGGGGATTTATTGTCCGTGACGCCACCCATGGTTGTGGTGATGGTGTGGACACCACCGCTGCTCTGTATGGGGATCCAGGGAGCGGTGACTAGGAGCAGCAGAGCTGTTAGTTCTTCCCTCCGTGGGTAGGGGTTGGTTGTCCTGGGGCCCAGTGATGGGGTGGAGGATGAGGGATGGCAGGCCAAGTGTGGGGCCTGGTGAGGTGCAGGGTCGCGGGGGCAGCGCTGTGCCGCACGGCACTGTGGTACTCACTCAGCCTGAGATGTTGACACAGTTCTCGGTAAAACACACGGCTGGAAAGACGGTTCCCACGGACGGCTGCTGTTGCTTCTCCCCGGTAGTTGGCGGTGACGGTCTCTGTTCCTGCACCTAATGTAATGTTAGTAGCGATGGGTTCCCACCGGTAACCCGCTCCCCGACTTGGATATGGGCCGGAGGAGCCCCTCTGTGCCCGCAGGCGCTGGCCCTGAGAAACTGGTGCCTTGGCGGTGGCGGTATCTCTCTCCTACGGTTGGACTGTTGCCTTCAATCGGGACTTTGTTGTTGGGAGACCCGGAGGTCCCCTTCACTGACGGATTTGGCAAATTCACGGCGACTCCTAGCCTTGCCGGGATCCGAAAGGCCCCTGTGAATGGTGCTGGCTTCTCTTTGTATACCGGTCCGGTACCGCCGGGTCACCACCCGTCCACGGTCCTTTCGGCAACCTCCGATCAGCCTCTCCTGCAGACGGTCACCACCGTCTGCCAACCTTGCTGTCTCAGTCCGGGGCACACACCCGGACCAACTTCAGGCTCTTCAACTGTCATTTTCTCCTTCACTTCACTTCAACTCCTCTCACTTGCTCCTCTACCACTTCCCTCTCACTTCCTTCAACTCTCCAACTCATCTGCCTGGTTCTCCCGCCTCCAGGACTGTGAACTCCTCGGGGGGGGGAGCCAACTGCCTGGTCCACCCCCTGGTGTGGACATCAGCCCCTGGAGGAATGCAACAAGGATTTTAGGTCTAGCTTCGGTGTACCTATCCGGGGTGTAGGGTGTGTGATGTCAGTACCTGTGACCCCTGGCTTGCCCAGGGCGTCACACAGTCACCATCAACCTGCCGGGAGGAACAACACCGCAGCCGTCTGTGGGACCCGTCCATCCAGCCGTGTGTTTTACCGAGAACTGTGTCCTCATCATTGGCTGAGTGAGTACCACCGTGCCGTGCGGCACAGCGCTGCCCCCGCGACCCTGCACCTCACCAGGCCCTGTAACCCGCCTGTCATCCATCCCTACCCCATCACCGGGCCCCGGGACAACCAACCCCCTACCCACGGAGGGGAGAACTAACAACAAAGCTGCTCCTTGTCACCGCTCCCGGGATCCCCGTCTAGAGCAGCGGTGGTGTCACCAATATTACCACAACCGTGGGTGGCGTCACGGACAATAACCAAATCCCCACAATCAAATCCCCTTTTCACTCACGGGCGAGGAGCGCCGCTCGAGTCCCCGGGATCCGGCCCACCACTCGAGCCACCACAGAGCAGCGGCAGTAGCAGCCGGACCTGAGCAGTGGGAGAGTGCAGCGACCCCTCCTCCGCCCGTGACACATGACTCTTCTAAAGAGCGTGAGATATTTCCACGTCTGTCAATATGGAGGAATATTTGTAGTTTTCTCAGCTATCGGCTGCCTCTTCCCGTTTCATGTTCTGTGCTGTCCCTGTGTATTCTGTCACAGCTTTTTTCCCCATTTAAGGTCCTCGTTCACACCTGTTACGTCTCCGGCAGTCTCACATACTGAGTCACTTTTCCTATGCACAGTCTCTATTACTGCCCGGTATTTTCCATTGCCCTGTCTCTTTTTTTCTGTCCCATCTCTTTTTTTCTGTTCCTGCTTTTTTGCTCTACCCCATCTATCTTGATCAGTCCCATCTTTTTACCTCTGTCCCTTATCTCCTCCCTTGCCCCGTCAATTTTCCTCTGTCGAATCTCTCTTCTTCTGCCCCATTCCTTTTCCTCTGTATCATTCCTCTTCCTCTGCTTCGTCTCTCTTCCTCTGTTCTGGAGCACCCCATGAGGTCGGGGTTTCTTTACTCGTCACCGGGCCGGTTGTGTAGAGGGATGTCGCGGTGACCTGCCCGGTACCATGGCTACGAGGTGTCCACAAAAGGGGATCAGTGGATGATGAGGATGTTGGGAGTAGTAGTTGTCTTGTGACGCCACCTGCGGTATGCGGCCAGGGATTATCCGCCACTGCAGTCGCTGTCCTCTGGGGCTGGGGCAGATGGTGTCGCAGGTAGGATGGTTCAGCTTCCCACAGGTGAAGCTAGGCCCCAGGAAGGATGATGGTGGTGGGAGTAGCCGTTGGCGCCAAAAGCGCAGGGAGATGGTGACGGCAATGAAGGGCTGTCACAATAATTGCGGTTCAAGGTCTTTACTTACTGTCCGTGGGTTTGCCCGGAGGCGTCTCCGCCATAATGGGCTTCAGCTAATCCCGGATAAGTTAAAGGTAGCCACCAGTGTTTGAAAGTGTTCTTTCCCAAGGGTTGTCCCTTCAGAGGTGAGGAACCCGGGCTGAGCTTCCTGCTCCAAGCCTCAGGTTCCGTGAAGAAAGAAGGACGAAAGTAGTGTCATGTTGCCAGAACTGTAGTCCTGACTTGACTGAGGATTGTGTAAAGGTTGCTCCTACTTCTACCCCAAGTGGTCCCCACCCCCCAGGTGGTTGTCCTAGTGACCGGGAAAGTCCCATGCCTCGTGATGGCCACCCCCCTGTCTACCCTAGGCCAATCCCCAGTGAGAAGGTACCTAAGCTGTATGTAAAGTGAAATGTGGAAACACCAGTGATTAGCCCCCTCATTACCCGAGATGAATACTGCACCTTAAGTGAGTTGCAGTACCCTGTGGTGACTGAAGTCTCAGGGGCGCCACAGCTCCACCTCTCTTACTCTGCCCTGACAAGCTTTCTCTGCCCCATCCCTCTTCCTCTAACCCATCTCTCTTCCCCTGCTACATCTCTTTTACTCTACCCGTTCCAGATTTCTCTTCCCCTTCCTCTGCACAGTCCTTCCTCTGCCCCACCTCTCTTACTCTACCCTGTCCAGTTTTCTCTGCCCCATCCCTCTTCCTCTGCTCCACCTCTCTTCTTCTACTATGTCTCTCTCACTCGGTGCAGTCCTTCTTTCCCTGCCTCCTCTTTCTTCCTCTGCCGTGTCCCTCTTCCTCTGCACAGTCCTTCTTTCTCTGCCTCCTCTTTCTTCCTCTGCCGTGTCCCTCTTCCTCTGCACAGTCCTTCTTTCTCTGCCTCCTCTTTCTTCCTCTGCCGTGTCCCTCTTCCTCTGCACAGTCCTTCTTTCCCTGTTCCATCTTTCTTGCTTTTTAATCACAGCAGGATAGAAAGGAACGTTAACCCCATCAGCCCCGGATGGTATAAAGTAAGCTCTAACGCAGGGTAAACTACGAGCGATCAAATAAACACTGTGGACTTCTGATCCCAGATGCCTCCGAGGTCACATGAGGCCGTAACCCACTTGTGACATCTTTGCCACCTTGGTATCAACAAAATTGACTGCAGAACCACAATAAATAAAGGCCTGAAGCCGCACAGATTTTGCAAGATAAGACAAAGAAATAGGGAGCAATAAATTTGGAGACTCAGAGGGAAATACCTGTGTGCCCAGATGAGCCTCCCGGACCCACCTTGCGCTGGCGATTTTCTGTCAGTGATTGCTTTGGGCAGGCACAATGCTGTCGCTCAGACTCTATGTGCCGCCCCACGTCAGCAGCTGGGCTGCTCGGATCCGGATCCACGGTGGCTCGAGAGGGCTCAAGACCCGGGGGTCGTTGCGTCTCCTCAAACGAAGGGGGGTTATGTACAGGGGATGGTGTGGAAAGTTCGTAACGCCACCCGTGGTGCGTGGTAAGGTGGAGTACCACCGCTGCGGCTGGGAGTACCCGGTGGCGATGGTGTGGACAGCTAGGTGTTTAACCCCTCCACGGGTAGGGGGAATGCCCCGGGACTCGGTGATGGTGACAGGGATGTACCGTTGGGATGGTAAGGGTTACTTGCGTATTCACTCAGTCCATAAAGCTGATGTGGCGCCCCAGGACCTGGTCGCCACAACAGCATTGCCCCTCCAAGGGTGATGCTGAGCCTGGAGGTAATTGGGAGGTCTATTGGCCAGTAAGTTTAACACCCAACGCAGTTTCTCCCTCAGGCCAGCAGGGGGAGCTCTGAACCTGGATTTCCAGGGAGCATTCCTTAAGTCTGACCTGAGGGAGGGGTTAGTGTTCAGTCTGTAGAGAGAAGTGATAGCAAGCAGACGCAGAGTAGGGCTGTCCTGTGGAACTGGGGCTTAGAGCTGGAGCAGCTTGGCCCAGTGAAACAGGAGGAGCAGAGAGGCACAGAAGAGACTCGGACATCGGAGTCTGTGGCCACCAGGGCCTAAAATACTCCCTGGTAGCCGAATCCGAAGGGCAGGAGAGCTGCAAGCACCTGGCCCATAAACAGCCCGAAGGTACAGCTGCATCATCAGGGCCTGGTGTGGACTCCAGCAGAGAAGCACCAGAGAGGGCCTGCGCAGCCTACCACAGAGGGAAAGGGACGTACCACCGGTCCCAGCAGAAATAGGGCCATTGCTAAATCCAGAGAGAAAGGTCCTATCACAGTAAGGAAAAGAACAGGAGTAGGCCTCATACTCATCTGGCCAAAACGACAGCTCAGTTACTTCCAGGCCGGCCGGAGCCCTCTACCACCTGTAACAGTCTCCCTGGACTAACCGTTTGGGAAGTAAAGGAGGAGAAGGTAAAGAGACTGTTGTTTGTGCCTGGTTCTTTCATTGCCTGTCGGCCCTGCACCGTGTTAGCCACACAACACCATAGACTTTCACGAGCACCAACAGTGTCCCCGGGGCACCGCTTCACCTGTGGGGAGCAGTACCACCATTGCACCCCGGAGGCCTTACACAGCAGCGGCGGCTTAATAGCCGCATACCACAGGTGGCGTCACGAACACAAACTTTATTAACCAAGCCACATATAAAACTGACACCCACCAGGGCCACGGAGCCGGGCCCAGCCACCACTGACTACCTCCGGACTAGTCCGGCCCGGCACCGGGTGTCCCATAGCCCTGGGGTGGGCGAGTCAACTTTGGCGTCACGAACAGGATTTCGTGCCCGGCCCCACCGGGTACTGTGCGCCTGCAGAAACTGTGCCTAAAAGACTGTGTTACTGTTTGAAAACTGCCGCCGCCATTAGCCTCGCTGAGCGCAGGAAGAAGGGGGGCGTGCCCGAAAAAGAGCGCGAAGGGAGCGCGCCATCAGAGCGGAGGGTCGTTAACCCCGCGCTACCCGGAAGAGATTTTGAAAAGTGAACTGAGCCTGGTGAGGTTCACTAAGGGGGAGGAAGATGTCCGACACAGAGGGAGAGCAGGTGGCTGTGGTAGCTCAAAACGCAGCAGCACCGGCCGATGTAATCCCAGTCGCCGTCGCCCCAGCCCCCGCTGTAGAACCGGTAATGCCGATCACAATGCCGTACATCCCGGGAGCAGAATGGCTGCCGCAGTACTCCGGGGAGTCACATACCCTGAGCGACTTCAGAGAAAGGCTGCACAGCTTGTTCCGGGTGTATCCGCTGACTGAGAGCCAGAAGGTGGGCATATTAATGGGGCAGCTAGCCGGTGCGGCCCAGCGTGAAGTGAAGTCCTGGCCTGACAGAGATAAAGGGACAGTAACCCAGATACTGGCCAAGCTAAAGAGTACTTTTGACACCCGCACCGCAGCAGAGATAAAGATGAGATTCTTTGGGTGCAAACAACGGGCCACAGACAGCATAAGGGACTATGCCTTAAACCTGCAGGAGGCCCTGAAAGCAATTAAACAGGTGGACCCAGAGAGTGTACGTGAAGAAGACAAACTCCTAACTGAGCAGTTCATAGAGGGGCTCCTGTCAGATGCCCACAGGACCCAGCTGCATATCATGGTCCTGCAGAACCCTGCTCTGGACTTTGCAAAGTTTAAGGACCAGGCCATCCGGGTACTGAGAGAATCTACACCGAATGACCCAGTACCCCTCCGGCCTCTTGCTATCACGTACCCCGGGGTGGTGCCTGCAACACGAGCCGCTGCAGGGGCTGAGGCGCAGTCCCTGGATAAGGATCCCGCTGCAGAGCTCAGACAGCAGGTCCAAGAGCTGACCAAGACTGTAGCTGCCCTTGCCAAGACCGTGCAGTCTCTACAAGTGACCCCATCGCCTGCAAGAATCGAGTTGGCCTCCAGCCCAGTTGACGTCCCATGGATGCGACAGAGGAGGATACCGCCGACCCGAGGAAAAGACACAGACCGGTATGATTCAACGGGACAACCGATCTGCCGCCGCTGCAGCCAGGCGGGCCACATTGCACGACACTGTCCTTTAAATGGGCCGAGCCTGGGGCCAGGAGCCGACCCCCAGGTGTAAGGAAGCCCAGCTCAACCCCCAGCCGCAGCAAGTATGTGGGAGGACGACCGGTCCTTCCTATTGTGCTGGATGGGATCCCTTTGAATGCCCTCCTGGATACGGGGTCCCAGGTAACAACCATCCCTTATAAACTGTACAAAAGATATTGGGCTGATTCAGACATTGACCATGGCCCAGATGATGATTTAACAATTGTGGCCAGTAATGGTCAGCCCTTGCCTCAAGTTGGGTATAAAGAAGTAACCATTAAAGTGGGGCGGGTGGAATTGCCATGTCAGGGGATGATAATTGTAGATATTGATCGCAAAGAATCTGACCCACTGCTAACCATTGGTACAAATGTGATAGAAAATTGTCTTGCCGAAGTGATAGTTTTGTTGCAGCAGGCGTCTGAAAGTGCCAGCTCCGGGCAGCACCGTGCCCTACAGAGGTGTTGAGGAGAGCCATAAAATGAAATACTTAATTAACCTCTGGACATAGAGCATTGTGGGAAATATATCGATTTGCCTTACGTAATTCAGGTTTCAGATCATATACATGACACAGATATAAAGATGGCCACCATTTCCTGTTATCCACACCTTGCTTGGAATGCAAGGAATGTCCAGATGAAAGAAGACCTCCATATAAGGGAAGACCCTTGGTCAAGCTACAAGACATCACAGACCAAACCATCAGCATGGATGCACCAGATGACGTCCCTCCCATCGTCATGGTTTCATCCACTGGAGTCAGACCTGCCCATCAACAGCAACACGGATCTCCCCATTCGCTAGCCCATGAACTGTCCCACTAAATGGGCATATCCGAACTTGTGTACGCCCCTAGCCTATATCAAGAGGACGCATGTTCCTTCTCTGTCTGTTTGGTGCCATTTTCTACTGTGACCAAGAAGAGATTACACATCCGACTGTGTCTGGTGTGGATTCTTTTATGCATGCACTTGGCCCATATCAATTTGGCCAGGCAGTAGGCAACTAGTGATCTCTGGTGATGAGTTCACCTTAACATTATTGGTGCCCAATGTGGAGCCAATAGACGTAGACACCTGAAATCCTGATGAACCGGCAACTGGAATGGCATGACGTGCTGGACACCCCAGGAAACTGACCACTTCTTAACGAGAGTATGGGAAGTCTGCTGATTTTTCATAATCTGTAGTCTTCCCGTGGTCTCGGTGGGGTGTGTGGCACTGATTGCCTGACTGTGTCCGGTTTGTTGGGGTATCTGTTGACGGGCAGACGGGTCTCACGGCTATTGGCCATATTAATATCGGAAGAACCGTCACGTATTCAGTTGCCTGCTGCCTGTTGTGTGTATTTGTGAAGAGGGGAAATTAAGAGAGCATGTGGGTTTGTGAGTTCTGTTAGTTGTCGCCTGTGATATGGTTTGTGGTTCTAGTGGAGACTTAAGTAGTTAATACGGTTTGGTACAAGACCTAGAGATATAGGGCAGGTTTTAATTGGTCAGGTTAGGCGCGTGTTTTTCACGGGCTCTCAAATTTGTTGATATGGTAAAGGATTTTGTCTGTGGTATAGTATACGGTTGTCGCCTGTGGTACAGTTTATGGCTCTGTGAGGAAATACGTGGGACTGCTGGTACGTGGTAATCTTGGGGCCTAGCGCAGTTTAGCGTGGAATGGCTGGTACGGATACCATTGGGGCATAGCGTTTAAGTTGCGCATTGTGGCTGGTACGTGGTAGTCTTGGGGCCTAACGCTGGACGTGAAATGGCTGGTACGGATACCATTGGGGCTTAGCGCAAGCTTGGGTGATATAATTGGTATGAGGTGTCTTGGGGTCTAGAAAAAGCACTGGACGTGAATCGGCTGGTACGGGCACCTTGTAGCCAGGGGTGACACCATTGGTGTCTTTATGAATTACGGACCATGTAGAAACTGAGCAGGGACACCGTGAAGAGGTGCCTGCTGCAGACTTTACAAAACTTTACTTAGTGTTCAAGTTGTGTGTCAGTTGTGAGTCATCTCCTCCTGTGTTTGTTTGTTGGTTTTGTTGGTGTTGTTTATCTTGAGAGAAAGATTGAGAAATTGATGAAGTTGTGTGTAGTTGTGGTCGGAAAAAATCCGGATGAGTGGACTGTGTTGAGATGTGGGGACTCTAGGCCGCAATCCTGTGATAAACCATGTGCTAGTCATGGAGGCAGACATTTTAGGTAAGATTTTAAAATGGTGGATGAAGCACATGGCTACAGCATGATTGAGACAAAGAAAAGGAAGTGAGTCGGGGGATGTGTGAAGAAGACCATGTGCTCTGTAAATGTTTGAGCAATGGATTGGATGGAGTACTATATCCTTAGACTGAAAAATAAGTGTTTTTATCTATAATTAGACTTAGATCTAGGACATATGTGTGTGTATAAATATATATATATATATGTATAAGTACAGACTATAGAAAATGGGGAGACAGAGTTTGAGCAGATGTGAGGTCAGTTTTCCCTTTTCTCTGCCACATGTTCCTACAGATTTTAAAATGGTGGATGAAGCACATGGCTGAATGGAGTAGTACATACTTTGACAGAAAAATTAGTGTTTTTAACTGTAGTTGGACCAGGACTGTGGATATGTAAATCTGTGTGTATATGTATAGAGTATGGAATATAGGCAGGAAGGATAATTGGTTAAACTTGTAAGTTTAGCAGAAGTAAAATCAGTTTCTCCCTTCCCCCTCTCATGTGGTTCAACCGCCCTTACACAAAGAAGCCATGTGCTATTCTGTCTTGTACTGTTAATTATTGTTGTACGTATACCCTCTTTCACTTGTAAAGCGCCATGGAATAAATGGCGCTATAATAATAAATAATAATAATAATAATAATAATAATAATATGGAGCCCTTAAAAGATGGAACATTGAATGATTGGGTAGTTATGGAAGACACTTAATATAGATCCAGTGTGCAGCTTGGATTGAGTCAGGACAGTCACAAGGAGCAATATCTTATTTAGTAAGCAATAAAATAAGAGAAAAACCTTAAAATAACGTACCTTTGCGGCAGATGTCATGATAAATAATACATATTCCAATTATGAATGTGGCGAATAATCCTGAGAGTTGTATGTTTTAAAAATAATTAAATAAATAAATATATCCATGGGAAAAGAGGTCGTAATGTTGAGTTGTCTTGCAGAAAGGAAAAAAATAAATAAATAAATAATAATAATAAAAAAAAATCCAACAGAAGGAGGTAAATTGATTTCACTTGTGTCCAGGGAAATGAACAGTGTGTTTCTGGCTTTTGGGGGAAGGAGCAACTTTTAGAGATAAAAAAAAACCTGTAGTGCAGGCTTATTATCTCACCTTCGATCTATTGTGAGAGCAGCCCAAGAGAAAAAAAAAAAAAGGGAGCTTTCTGCATTTAATTCATTGCAATTTATATTGGAAAAAGGTCATTGACAATAGTTTTATTTTACTAATTTTATCCCAAAGAAATAAAAGTTAACTGTGGACATGTTTAGATTCATTGATAGCTTTTCAAGCATAGAGGTCTGTTAGATAATTTTTCTATGGCAAATCAACATTTTGTTTTCCCACATGGCCAGTTTATTTGTTCTAGATTCTTTTATCCCTTCAAGTTATAGGACAGTATCACAGAGATGCTGATAATCTCCTCAATGTTTCAAATATAAACGCTCCTACATCCAATATCCAGAGGTTGTGCTACGTTATTATTATAGTTATTATTAATAATAATAATAATCATAATAATAATCATTTATTAATAATTACAATAATTTGATTTAAGGAATGTGGATGATTTATGGAATTCTGTGTTTTATATTTAATGTATTGAATAATCTGCTTTCTTTTTATAGAAAGAATGATTGCAATGCAGATTTCTGTGGTTCAAGCAAAGGTTATAAAAGCCATTGAAAGGGTTTTCCATTATTACGTTACAGATAAAAACAATATTTCTGGTGTTCCCGATTAGGTACAATCTTCACAATGTGACTTTTTTGCCTAAATGTAGAGCTCTGGGGCCCACACACTTTTTGAATCTAATTATGTTTTGGATAATGGATTCATAAAGGGGGGGAAGATGATGTGGAAAATCACGTATTATTTAAGGTTTTAATTTGTTCATCGATTGAGTTTTTCTATTAAGTGTTCTTTATATTTTTATCTGTAAGGAGGATACAGCAGACATACATATATCTCATGATTGCTCTGATGTAACAAGAATCGTCAGGTTTTGAGCATGTCTCAGATGAGGCCATTGTTAATGCAGATTTTGAGTTTTTCCGTAGATGGATCCAGATACCAAGATGCTGGTTGATTCTGCACTGGATATGCTGAGGTTACGCAACATGAGGTATTAAAAATCAAACCACTCCTCTCTCATCGGAATAGGAGAACGAGTTGAAGATTTGCGATCACTGTGGTTCGTAGAGCGGAAAGGGGTAAGATAGTCAAAATGTGGATATAGGCAGCAGCCGGAGGAGATGCTCGCACAGGTGCACAACAAAGAAGCAGTGAATGGGCCTAGAGTTGAGAGTCCAATGCAGACCAGTACCTCGGTGGCTCCTGTCACGTCGTCCATGACATTGGTCACTCCTTGTGTTCTTAAATCCTTACAGGAACAAGCGATTCAGCAAGGAACGGAGTGTTAGACGCAGGGAGCCAGTGACTGAGGAAGGTCTGTGGATAAAGGGCGGTAAGCTTTCTCTGCCGTGAGCCTTCTACTCAATAATGGCCCAGGTAACCCATGTGACAAAGGTGTTGGGATGGACAAGATATGGGCGGCACCACTCCTCAGTACCCAGGTGGCCAGACACCTCCAGTCTTGTAAGACGTGTGCCTATTAAGGTAGAAAAAATTGTAAAGACCTCGTAGAAACACCCCCCTCATCCGCTCTACTGCTCCAGTGATTGCAGATTAGTCATATACATCTATAGGTTTATATGAGTTTTGTGCGTGTTGTGTGAATTTCTTTTCAGGTCTGCTCTGAAACATATCCAGTGTGGAAAACGTTACTGCTGAAAAACTCATGATGCTGGTGGTATGTAAAGATGGAGTTCCTAAAAAGTGGTAAAAAGTACATATTCTATAGCAGAGGTCATTATAAAGATCTTACAGTACCTGGCGATGCCCCTGATGAACCCCTGTCTGCCACTGCGAAGAGGGGAGAAATGCGTTGCGCTTCTTTCATGCTGAGCGTCTGATAAATATGCGTTATTTTATTAGCCTGAGTGTGAATTGGACGGTGGAGGGTCTGTGATTGGACGAGATCTCCTCATGACTTTACCTGGCCTTATTATTATTATATTTATACAGTGGGTACATGTTATACTTGTGAGATATTTAATTTATTTTAGGGTTTGGTCCTTCAATTTTGCTGTATCATATTGATTTAAGCTACCAAACAGCTATGTAAATACAGAGTGTGAATATTTAATCTTTGGGAATGAATTGGATATATATAATTGCATATTGACGCCTCTTTATCCCCTGTATCTCACGGTTTCTATATTCCCTCACTGACATTAGCAGCACGTATAAGCTTAGCAGTGTAGGGATAGGGAGGGTGAGCCGTCGGTGAGCGGGGGCGCCAATTCACCTTATAGGGTGCCGACCTCCGCTGCGAGGTAGGGAGAGTTTAGGGCTATTGCCCCAATCCCTGCCCCCTCCTTTATTATTATATTTAATTGTGTCTATACTCACATGGGTGTATGTTGTTTGGAATTTTAATGATTATAACATAAACATGTAACGATCCACAAGATAATGGTGGACGCTGCAAATCATGTAACAAATGTTCGTTTTCCTTAATAATTAGATCTTTACATAAGATATTTTTGGTTTAGTACCTACAATGTGATTATATTTCTCACAGATACTGCAGATACAGTGTGATATCCTGACCAGTGATGTACGAGCCGTATACAACTGCCTATATAGTGTGTTACACGTGTGTATCCTCCAATTCCAGATCCTAAATCAGTGTCAGGAGCACGTGGTCTCCAGCCAGGAGACTGGGTGATCCTAAAAAGACAAGTCAGAATGATCCCTGAGTCAGAATCAGGTGGGCTGATCCAGCTTATCCCAACCACAGCAACTTCCATGAAGCTTGAGGGAAAACCCAGACAACAGCGGCTGTAAAGAGTCCATCGTACCAGCAGAATGAGGGTCACAGCACACATAGTGCTGGATTATCTCACATAGAACTTTATGGAGAATTTCTAGATTGGGGATGATACATGGGAAATAACCATAAGGGAACAATGGGTACAGGAACATTACACAAATAAGGGCTCATGGTGGGAAAGACATTATCTGACCTGAACCAATCAATTATTTTAAGGGTTTAAGTGACTTAAGGATAACATACACTTATAGGTAACTGGTATTGTTTTATTTGTTGGTATTTGAAGCCGTAAAAGTGCTACTCTGTGTTACTGAAGGTAATCGGATCCATGTGTAAGGGAAATCTTGTTAAAGGCCTCCTGCTGGTAGATTATAGACCCGAGACAAGAAGAGATCCATTAGTGTTGTGATACAATCAGGTGTATTCGGGTAGAAAAGTTTCGAAGACGCGGACAGCTCTCGGATATTGACTGAGATTCAGTCTTTCAGAAACAGTAATGCTAAAAGCTGCAGCATAACAGTAAGAAGCTTACCGTATTCTTACAATTTCCTTACTCTTTCTAATCGATTAATCTCGAAATCTGAGTGAGCTCGTCAGCATTAAATAGTCTGTTCTAGTTACCTATACCTCTGTGAACTGTGTGTGCGGGATGTGATCAACTCTCTGATCAGCAGTCTGTACCAGTGGGGCAAAAGCTTAGTATTGCTTGTATAGCAGATAGGAAAAATGAAAAAAAAAGGTTGCAGTTAAAGCATTAGAGCTGATGTGTTAGAGGACCATGGTAGGGTCAGAAGGTTAATAAAGTATTTAGGGGGGACTGTTGAGGAGAGCCATAAAATGAAATACTTAATTAACCTCTGGACATAGAGCATTGTGGGAAATATATCGATTTGCCTTACGTAATTCAGGTTTCAGATCATATACATGACACAGATATAAAGATGGCCACCATTTCCTGTTATCCACACCTTGCTTGGAATGCAAGGAATGTCCAGATGAAAGAAGACCCCTGGTCAAGCTAGAAGACATCCCAGACCAAACCATCAGCATGGATGCATGACGTCCCTCCCATCGTCATGGTTTCATCCACTGGAGTCAGACCTGCCCATCAACAGCAACACGGATCTCCCCATTCGCTAGCCCATGAACTGTCCCACTAAATGGGCATATCCGAACTTGTGTACGCCCCTAGCCTATATCAAGAGGACGCATGTTCCTTCTCTGTCTGTTTGGTGCCATTTTCTACTGTGACCAAGAAGAGATTACACATCCGACTGTGTCTGGTGTGGATTCTTTTATGCATGCACTTGGCCCATATCAATTTGGCCAGGCAGTAGGCAACTAGTGATCTCTGGTTATGAGTTCACCTTAACAGAGGGAGATCAGAGCCCTGATGAGGAGGCAGCAGGTAGAGCTGGCCGGAGGAGAAATTGGCAGTGTAAGGGTAAGTGACCCTCTCCCCATTGCAATTCCCCCCAAAAGTGAAATATTGATATGGTGTCGGGCAGCAATAGGCCTCAAGGGTCAAGATTACCAGGCCCTGGTGGAACCTGTGTATTCAGAAAGTAGGCCTGGTGTCCTGATAGCCAGAGGGGTAGCAGACGTCCGCAAGGGGAGAGAGCCCGTCCGTGTCCTGAATTGTGGGGAGGAGGAGGCCAAATTGCCCCGGTACGCCACTGTAGCAAAACTGTACACTGTCAGCAACAATACCATCAAAGCAGTGGAACCCTTGATCCCGTCCGACCAGGCGGAAGACAATGGCTCCAAGGGACAGCTGGAAGACTGGTGCCAAAAATTACATGTGGGCACCGACTCCACCCCCTCACACCAAAAGCATGGGGTTTACCAGGTGGTACAGGAGTACGAACGGGTCTTCAGCAAACACCCCCTAGATTTTGGGCAGGTAAAAGGGGTTAAACATCAAATCCCCACGGGTGATCATCATCCCATTAAAGAGAGATACCGCCCTGTACCCCCCGCACAGTATCAGCGTGCCAAAGAAATGTTACGGGAAATGAAGGAGGCTGGGGTTATCAGAGATAGTTGTAGCCCCTGGGCAGCTCCACTAGTGCTCGTAAAGAAAAAAGATGGTACAATGAGAATGTGCGTAGATTACAGGCAAATTAACCGCATTACACATAAAGATGCTTATCCACTACCCAGAATAGAGGAGTCACTAACAGCCTTAAAGTCAGCTAACTATTTCTCCACCTTAGATCTCACCAGTGGGTATTGGCAGGTTCCCGTGGCAGAGGCAGACAAGGAGAAGACTGCATTCACGACACCAATGGGCCTCTGCGAGTTCAACTGTATGCCATTCGGGCTCTGCAACGCCCCAGGGACATTTCAGAGATTGATGGAGTGCTGCTTGTGCCACCACAACTTTGAAACCGTGCTGTTGTACCTGGATGACGTCATAGTCTACTCCAAGACTTATGGAGACCACCTGAGGCACTTAGCAGAAGTGTTTGAGTCCCTGTCGGAGTATGGCCTGAAGATAAAGCCGTCCAAATGTCACCTCTTGAAGCCAAAGGTACAGTACTTGGGTCATGTGGTCAGCGCAGAAGGTGTGGCACCTGATCCGGAGAAAGTCACCGTAATCAAGGACTGGCCGAGACCCACCACGGTAAAGGAGGTGTGGCAGTTCCTTGGGCTGGTGGGCTACTACCGAAGGTTCATTGATGGTTTCACCAAGATAGCAGCGCCTCTTCAAGATCTCCTGGTGGGCCAGCCAAAGAAGGCTAAGAAGCAAAGCCCTCCATTTGAATGGAGCAGCCAAATAGAAACATCCTTTGTCCGGCTGAAAGGGGCTCTCACGGGAGAAGAAATTCTGGCCTACCCTGACTACAGCCAGCCGTTTGTACTGTATACAGACGCCAGCAACGTGGGACTGGGAGCAGTTCTGTCCCAGGTGCAGGGAGGCAGAGAGAAGGTGATAGCTTACGCCAGCAGGAAGCATCGTCCCACAGAAAGGAATCCAGAAAACTACAGTTCCTTCAAGCTGGAGTTCCTCGCTATTGTTTGGGCAGTGACTGAACGCTTCAAGCACTATCTGGCGTCGGCCAAGTTCACCATCTTCACGGACAACAATCCGTTGACACATCTGGCAACAGCCAAGCTAGGTGCGTTGGAACAGCGATGGATGGCCCGGCTGTCTAACTTTGACTTTACCATCAAGTATCGGGCTGGCAAGAAGAATAACAATGCTGATGCGCTGTCCAGAATGCCTCACTTACCCGAATCTGGAGAAGACCTGGATGAACTCGAAGAGATAGAGTTACCGGCTTTCCATCACCAAGGTGTTTCCCAGTGTGAGCAAGCTGTAGGAGAGAAGCGCTCGAGCCAGCACGAGGTCTCGGTCAACACATTACTCCACCATAATTGGGAAGAAACACAGAACGGTGACCCGGCCGTGCGATTGGTCAAAGAAAAGCTAGCACAAGCTGAGACCCATCTTGGCCCAGATGCTCCAGAAGAAGCCCAGCAGCTGTGGAAGGAGAGGGGACGACTGTTCACCTACCAAGGCAAGCTATGCAAGAGATATGTCAACTGGCGAACGAATGAACTCGTCTGGCAGATAGTGGTCCCACAGAGGGATGCTCCAATGGTCCTAGCAGCTTACCATGATAAAGCAGGACACTTCGGGTGGAAGAAGTTGGAGACCCTACTCCGTGATCGGTTCTACTGGGTGCACATGAGAAAGACAGTCGAGAAGTGGTGCCGAGACTGTGGTCCGTGTAACCTGAGGCGGAAAGATGGTGCCAGCCAGAGGTCTCCCCTACAGCCAATTGTCACGAAGCAGCCCCTAGAGTTGGTGGCCCTGGACCACGTGAAGTTGACACCGAGCCGGTCAGGCTATGTTTACGCCCTCACCATTGTGGACCATTACTCTCGTTTCCTGGTAGTAGTGCCTGTGAAAGACCAGACGGCCAGAACAGCAGCTAGAGCGTTTCAGGCATACTTTTGTCGACCTCACGGTTACCCTGAAAGGGTACTGACTGATCAAGGTCCTGCATTCGAGGCAGAAGTGTTCCAAGAGTTCTGTAACATGTACGGTTGTAAGAAAATCAGAACAACACCGTACCACCCCCAAACCAATGGATTGTGCGAGAAGATGAACCATGTGGTTATTGATATGCTCAAGACTCTACCTCTGGAAGAAAGAAACCAATGGCCAGAGAAGTTACCAGATCTGGTAGACCTGTACAACCATATCCCGGTAAATTCGACCAACTGCAGCCCTGCTTACCTGATGCGAGCAAGACCTGGCAAGTTACCTGTAGACTTGGAGATGGGAACTGTGTCACCTGAAGCAGTTCAAGAGATAGAAGATTGGGATACAGAGCAACAACAGCAGTACCGCAAGGTCCAGGAATGCGTAGAAAGGAGCCTGTCTCAAGCAAGAACGAGACAAGAGCAGCATTACAATCAAACAGCTCCAGCAACTCCCTTAGCACCTGGAGAACAGGTCCTCAAGAAAAAGCGGAGGGCGCATAAATTAGATGATCAGTGGGAGAATGAACCCTACACCATTATTCCCTCCAACTTTGACAATAGTAAGGTATGCCTCATAAGCAAGGATGAAGGCAAGACCTATCAAACAGTTTCCAGAGACCGCCTGAAAGCGTGCCCTGAGCGGTGCAAAATCCAAAAAGAAGTGGAAGAAATTCAAGAAAAAGAGGAAGAGATGATACAAACAATCCTTGGCAAATTCCCCAAAACTTGGACCCGAATAAATAATGCCATAGTGGTACCAGTCTTGACGTTCCCGCAGTTGGTCGAGCCAGAGACAGAAGAGGTTCCAGATCCATCTAAGGAACTGTCCGCCCCAACACAAGATGACACGCCAGCAGTGGAACAGGAGAATCAACCCCCTGTCAGTGGTGACCCTGTCGTACCCTTGGTGACTCTCAGACCACGTAGGCCATCATCACGCATACCTATCAGGGATAGGCCAACCCGTAGTGCTGAGGTAGCAGACACTCCAAGCAGTCAGGGACAAATGCCAGAGCTACGCAGGTCCCAACGTAGCACTCGGGGACAGCCCCCTCCAAGGTATAGAGAGTAAAAAGAAAAGGTACCTATTAGAATGTATATAGTTATTTAAAATGTCTTGTATAAAATGCTTTTTGTCTTAGGTGATTAAGTAAATGGACAATTGGGCCACTGGACTATGGGTGGCCAACACTCTAGCTGTACATAGTTAGCACCAGTGTGCTCAACACTCCTGAAGAAAAACCCGTCCGGCGTGCATAGAGTGGGGTCAGCAATGTTCTGACGCACGCCCAGAGCCTACGTTGGGGGTTTTATCGCGGCAGGTCCCCCATGGAGCAGTGTAATGGACACCCGGCAGGGAGCCACACTGGACTCTTATAGTTGTTTAAGGTTGTAACATGTTTTGTTTTTTTTTCTTCAGTCCGGGAGAACTGAGTTTAACTAAGGGGGAGTGTGGCGCCCCAGGACCTGGTCGCCACAACAGCATTGCCCCTCCAAGGGTGATGCTGAGCCTGGAGGTAATTAGGAGGTCTATTGGCCAGTAAGTTTAACACCCAACGCAGTTTCTCCCTCAGGCCAGCAGGGGGAGCTCTGAACCTGGATTTCCAGGGAGCATTCCTTAAGTCTGACCTGAGGGAGGGGTTAGTGTTCAGTCTGTAGAGAGAAGTGATAGCAAGCAGACGCAGAGTGTGCTGTCCTGTGGATCTGGGGCCTAGAGCTGGAGCAGCTTGGCCCAGTGAGGCAGGAGGAGCAGGGAGGCAAAGAAGAGACTCGGACATCGGAGTCTGTGGCCACCAGGGCCTAAAATACTCCCTGGTAGCCGAATCCGAAGGGCAGGAGAGTTGCAAGCACCTGGTCCATAAACAGCCCGAAGGTACAGCTGCATCATCAGGGCCCGGTGTGGACTCCAGCAGAGAAGCACCAGAGAGGGCCTGCGCAGCCTACCACAGAGGGAAAGGGACGTACCACCGGTCCCAGCAGCAAGAGGGCCATTGCTAAATCCAGAGAGCAGGGTCCTATCACAGCAAGGAAAAGAACAGGAGTAGGCCTCATACTCATCTGGCCAAAACGACAGCTCAGTTACTTCCAGGCCGGCCGGAGCCCTCTACCACCTGTAACGGTCTCCCAGGACTAACCGTTTGGGAAGTAAAAGAGGAGAAGGTAAAGAGACTGTTGTTTGTGCCTGTTTCTTTCATTGCCTGTCGGCCCTGCACCGTGTTATCCACACCACACCATAGACTCTTACGAGCACCAACAGTGTCCCCGGGGCACCGCTTCACCTGTGGGGAGCAGTACCACCACTGCTGCCATATCATCACCCCGGAGGCCTTACACAGCAGCGGCGGCTTAATAGCCGCATACCACAGGTGGCGTCACGAACACAAACTTTATTAACCAAGCCACATATAAAACTGACACCCACCAGGGCCACGGAGTCGAGCCCCGCCACCACTGACGACCCCCCGGACTAGTCCGGCCCGGCACCGGGTGTCCCATAGCCCTGGGGTGGGCGAGTCACTGACACCGACAACTGTAGTAACCCAAAGTTCTGGACACCGCTGACGATTGGAGGGAGCACGCCTGGATCCTGTGCCCGTTGGTGTTGCCTGTTAGTCTGTGACCTTTTCCTTGGCACCTTGTCTTCTAGTTGGTCCCTTTAGTGTGAAACTAATCGGGTCCTGCTCGCCAGTATGGCTAACTGGAGGAGCTTGCTCTCAGGGTTAACGCTTGGGATTTTCTGGGCCGTATGTGCGGAAAGTCCTATCCCTCTCGTTGCACTAGTACCCCGATTTTGAAGTGGGTGGAGAATGGATCTTGAAGGCTCCATCCTCGTCGGGTAAATTGTCAGGACGCCTGAAGCTACTCCCTGACCTAGGGTCCACATACCCCGTCATGCCCTGGCCCCTGCCCGGTGATGGCACAAGGCCGCCGGCTGTCCTCCTTGACAGTCCGTGCCCCTTGTCACGATCCCCTGCGACCGGGGGTCCACCTCCTACCAGGTCCAGACCAACGTCTGCCACCTAGTACGAGGAGCCCAGCTCCTGACCTCCTCTCTCCCTTGTGACCTCTCCACTCGAGAGTCACTGCTCAACTGACTGTCTCCTGACACTCCTGACCTCCCTTTAAACCAACCCCCCAAGTGGGCGACCCTATTCCACTCAGGCCGTCCACTGGTGTGTCTGGTGGGTGTGGCGCAGAGTGTTCCTAGGGTTTTGATTAGCTTGTTCTTGGCAACACCAATGGTTAGGGACCCGTAACCAAGGAGGAGGTGGATATTGCACAGAAGGGCAGATTGCACAATACCCTGTGACGACCTGATAGGCCAGGGCGTCACATCTACACAGTTGCTACTAAGCTTCAGAGTTTGGTGCTTGGCCCATTGTTATTGATAATGGGAGATTGTCATCCCAGTCTGCAAAGGTTCAGCAGTAAGGATAGAAAGAGAACAAGACTTAAGGCCCCGTCACACTAAGCAACATCGCTAGCAACATCGCTGGTAACGAACAACTTTTGTGACGTTGCTAGCGATGTTGCTGTGTGTGACATCCAGCAACAACCTGGCCCCTGCTGTGAGGTCGTTGGTTGTTGCTGAATGTCCTGGGCCATTTTTTAGTTGTTGCTGTCCCGCTGTGAAGCACAGATCGCTGTGTGTGACAGCGAGACAGCAACAACTAAATGTGCAGTGAGCAGGAGCCGGCTTCTGCTGAGGCTGGTAACTAATGTAAACATCGGGTAACCAAGAAGCCCTGTCCTTGGTTACCCGATATTTACCTTTGATACCAGCCTCCTCCGCTCTCACTGTCAGTGCCGGCTCCTGCTCTGTGCACATGTAGCTGCAGCACACATCAGGCAATTAACCCGATGTGTGCTGTAACTAGGAGAGCAAGGAGCCAGCGCTAAGCATTGTGCGCTGCTCCCTGCTCTGTGCACATTTAGCTGCAGCACACATCGGGTTAATTAACCTGATGTGTGCTGTAACTAGGAGACTGGGGGCTGGTCACTGGTTGCTGGTGAGCTCACCAGCAACTCGTGTAGCCACGCTCCAGCGATCCCTGCCAGGTCAGGTTGCTGGTGGGATCGCTGGAGCGTCGCAGTGTGACAGCTCACCAGCAACCTCCTAGCAACTTACCAGCGATCCCTATCGTTGTTGGGATCGCTGGTAAGTTGCTTAGTGTGACTGGACCTTAAGGTGGAGGTGTGGAGTCAGCAGTGCGCTCCCGTCTGCGTTCACACAATCACCTATCAAGATGGATTGCAAGGGACATGGCCGACTTAAGGGACGCAGGAGACGGGAACTGAACTAACGTCCTTGATGTTTTCTGAAGGTCCAGGACGAAATTGATAGCAATTGGCCAAGTCACTACACCACGAGTCTGTGACCCAGCACCAAAACTTGGTACAGTAATCCTCAGCAGGACCTCGCCCCTGAAGGAGAGCGGTAAATTTACTCTCAGCGAAACCTACTCAGTCAGGTCGTCATACAGGAGCCAGAAGGCCTCAAAAATCAAATCAACTGCGAAGCGCTCTCGAGCGTTAAGGGGTAGAGAAAAGGCCCATGCCTAGGGGTCACCCTGAAGGAATATGAAGGGTCCTACACGCTGGGTCTCAGGACCAAACATATGTGGGCTACAGACAGCTTTCCTTAAAGGAAAAAAAAATCCTATAGTCACCTGAAAATTTGTCAGAAAAGTTGATCTAGGAATTTGGAAAAATCAGGGGAGGTGCTGCAGCGTCTTGGGCATCAGCAGTTTCATCATGCTGAATCCGCTCGGCAAGACCTTGGACTAAATGCGCCAGTGCTTGCATTTGATCCCACTGTTTGGAGTGGATCCATAATTTGTGGGCCAGTTAATTTGTCACGTCTATAAGAGACCACAGTCTCAAAAAGACTCCCTTGGATAGCTTGGCACAAGTCACTCCGTCTGGTATATTCCAGAGGAACCCAGATCTTCACCCTTTAAACACCTTACAATGGGGTCCAATGGATTGTTACCACAAAAGGGCTGGAGTGAACCAGAGGCAGGAAAGGTCGCCAAGCAGGGTCAGAGCCAAGAGGTCACTTTAGGAAGATGACAGTAAGACAAAAAGATGGTCAATACTCACACCGAGGTGACACAAGCAGAAGCAAGACCCAGGCCTTTCAGAAAGGAGGAATCAAAACCACACAATTAACTCCAGAGCTCCCTGATGTAGCAGCACCAAAAGTCCCAGGAATTAAACAGGACTGATGCTATCACACATCACTCTCAAAGAAAGCATTGTGCCACCTAGTGCCCAAAGCAGGAACAGATGGGACAGGAAGCGACACCAGTGTTACATCTCTTTTGCCCTGTCCCCGTCCCTTTTCCCCCGTCCTCTTCCCGTCCCATCTCTCTTCCTCTACCTCATCTCTCTTCCTCTGTCCCGTCTCTCTTCCCTTGTCCTCTTCCCGTCCCATCTCTCTTCCTCCGTCCCGTCTCTCTTCCCTTGTCCTCTTCCCGTTCCATCTCTCTTCCTCTGTCCCGTCTCTCTTCCCTTGTCCTCTTCCCGTCCCATCTCTTTTCCTCTGTCCCGTCTCTCTTCCCTTGTCCTCTTCCTCTACCTCATCTCTCTTCCTCTGTCCCGTCTCTATTCCCTTGACCTCTTCCCGTCCCATCTCTCTTCCTCTACCTCATCTCTCTTCCTCTGTCCCGTCTCTATTCCCTTGTCCTCTTCCCGTCTCATCTCTCTTCCTCTGTCCCGTCTCTCTTCCCTTGTCCTCTTCCCGTCCTATCTCTCTTCCTCTACCTCATCTCTCTTCCTCCATCCCGTCTCTCTTCTCTTCCTCCGTCCCGTCTCTCTTCCCTTGTCCTCTTCCCGTCCCATCTCTCTTCCTCTACCTCATCTCTCTTCCTCCGTCCCGTCTCTCTTCCCTTGTCCTCTTCCCGTCCCATCTCTCTTCCTCTACCTCATCTCTCTTCCTCCGTTCCGTCTCTCTTCCCTTGTCCTCTTCCCGTCCCATCTCTCTTCTTCTACCTCATCTCTCTTCCTCCGTTCCCTCTCTCTTCCCTTTTCCTCTTCCCGTACCATCTCTCTTCCTCCGTCCTGTCTCTCTTCCCTTGTCCTCTTCCCATCTCTCTTCCTCTACCTCATCTCTCTTCCTCCGTTCCGTCTCTCTTCCCTTGTCCTCTTCCCGTCCCATCTCTCTTCTTCTACCTCATCTCTCTTCCTCCGTTCCCTCTCTCTTCCCTTTTCCTCTTCCCGTACCATCTCTCTTCCTCTGTCCCGTCTCTATTCCCTTGTCCTCTTCCCATCCTATCCCTCTTCCTCTACCTCATCTCTCTTCCTCTGTCCCGTCTCTCTTCCCTTGTCCTCTTCCCGTCCCATCTCTCTTTCTCTACCTCATCTCTCTTCCTCTGTCCCGTCTCTCTTCCCTTGTCCTCTTCCCGTCCCATCTCTCTTCATCTACCTCATCTCTCTTCCTCTGTCCCGTCTCTCTTCCCTTGTCCTCTTCCCGTCCCATCTCTCTTCATCTACCTCATCTCTCTTCCTCTGTCCCATCTCTCTTCCCTTGTCCTCTTCCCATCCCATCTCTCTTCCTCTACCTCATCTCTCTTCCTCTGTCCCGTCTCTCTTCCCTTGTCCTCTTCCCATCCCATCTCTCTTCCTCTACCTTATCTCTCTTCCTCTGTCCCGTCTCTCTTCCCTTGTCCTCTTCCCGTCCCATCTCTCTTCCTCTACCTCATCTCACTTCCTCTGTGCCGTCTCTCTTCCCTTGTCCTCTTCCCATCCCATCTCTCTTCCTCTACCTCATCTCTCTTCATCTATCCCGTCTCTCTTCCCTTGTCCTCTTCCCATCCCTTCTCTCTTCCTCTACCTCATCTCTCTTCCTCTGTCCCGTCTCTCTTCCCTTGTCCTCTTCCTGTCCCATCTTTCTTCCTCTGTCCCGTCTCTCTTCCCTTGTCCTCTTCCTGTCCCATCTCAATTCCTCTGTCCCGTCTCTCTTCCCTTGTCCTCTTCCCATCCCATCTCTCTTCCTCTACCTCATCTCTCTTCCTCTGTCCCGTCTCTCTTCCCTTGTCCTCTTCCCGTCCCATCTCTCTTCCTCTACCTCATCTCTCTTCCTCTGTCCCGTCTCTCTTCCCTTGTCCTCTTCCCGTAACATCTCTCTTCCTCTGTCCCGTCTCTATTCCCTTGTCCTCTTCCCGTCCCATCTCTCTTCCTCTACCTCATCTCTCTTCCTCTGTCCCGTCTCTCTTCCCTTGTCCTCTTCCCGTCCCATCTCTCTTCCTCTGTCCCGTCTCTCTTCCCTTGTCCTCTTCCTGTCCCATCTCTCTTCCTCTTCCCGTACCATCTCTCTTCCTCCGTCCTGTCTCTCTTCCCTTGTCCTCTTCCCATCCCATCTCTCTTCCTCTACCTCATCTCTCTTCCTCCGTCCCGTCTCTCTTCCCTTGTCCTCTTCCCGTCCCATCTCTCTTCCTCTACCTCATCTCTCTTCCTCTGTCCCGTCTCTCTTCCCTTGTCCTCTTCCCGTACCATCTCTCTTCCTCTACCTCATCTCTCTTCCTCCGTTCCGTCTCTCTTCCCTTTTCCTCTTCCCGTACCATCTCTCTTCCTCTGTCCCGTCTCTCTTCCCTTGTCCTCTTCCCGTCCCATCTCTCTTCCTCTACCTCATCTCTCTTCCTCTGTCCCGTCTCTCTTCCCTTATCCTCTTCCCGTCCCATCTCTCTTCCTCTACCTCATCTCACTTCCTCTGTCCCGTCTCTCTTCCCTTGTCCTCTTCCCGTCCCATCTCTCTTCCTCTACCTCATCTCTCTTCCCTTGTCCTCTTCCTGTCCCATCTCTCTTCCTCTTCCCATACCATCTCTCTTCCTCTGTCCCGTCTCTCTTCCCTTGTCCTCTTCCCATCCCATCTCTCTTCCTCTACCTCATCTCTCTTCCTCCGTCCCGTCTCTCTTCCCTTGTCCTCTTCCCGTCCCATCTCTCTTCCTCTACCTCATCTCTCTTCCTCCGTTCCGTCTCTCTTCCCTTTTCCTCTTACCGTACCATCTTTCTTCCCTTGTCCTCTTCCCATCCCATCTCTCTTCCTCTACCTCATCTCTCTTCCTCTGTCCCGTCTCTCTTCCCTTGTCCTCTTCCTGTCCCATCTCTCTTCCTCTACCTCATCTCACTTCCTCTGTCCCGTCTCTCTTCCCTTGTCCTCTTCCCGTCCCATCTCTCTTCCTCTACCTCATCTCTCTTCTTCTGTCCCGTCTCTCTTCCCTTGTCCTCTTCCCGTACCATCTCTCTTCCTCTACCTCATCTCTCTTCCTCCGTTCCGTCTCTCTTCCCTTTTCCTCTTCCCGTACCATCTCTCTTCCTCTGTCCCGTCTCTCTTCCCTTGTCCTCTTCCCGTCCCATCTCTCTTCCTCTGTCCCGTCTCTCTTCCCTTGTCCTCTTCCCGTCCCATCTCTCTTCCTCTACCTCATCTCTCTTCCTCTGTCCCGTCTCTCTTCCCTTGTCCTCTTCCCGTACCATCTCTCTTCCTCTACCTCATCTCTCTTCCCTTGTCCTCTTCCTGTCCCATCTCTCTTCCTCTACTTCATCTCTCTTCCTCTGTCCCGTCTCTCTTCCCTTGTCCTCTTCCCGTCCCATCTCTCTTCCTCTGTCCCGTCTCTCTTCCCTTGTCCTCTTCCCGTCCCATCTCTCTTCCTCTACCTCATCTCTCTTCCTCCGTCTCGTCTCTCTTCCCTTGTCCTCTTCTCGTCCCATCTCTCTTCCTCTACCTCATCTCACTTCCTCTGTCCCGTCTCTCTCTCTGTTCCGTTTGTCTTCCCCTGTCTCATCTCTATTCCTCTGTTCCGTCTATTACCTTGTATGGTCCCATCTTCACCTGTCCCATCGTTCTTTGTCAGCATGACTATGTGGACAGCAGGAAACCAGAGCTTCTAAGCTTACCTTTAGTCTAGGGGGCCCTATGCTATCCTTAGTTCCAAGGTTACCCCTAAAGGTCGGGATGCCTGAGTCGCCTTCCTGGCCCTACTTCTGAGCAGTCCTGATCTGATTCCCCCTCTCACAGGGGAGACCGGGACAGGAGTGAGATTAAACCCACAAAAATAGACAGACAGGGAAAACCAAAACTCTGTCACACAGCATGCACTCAGGTATAAGACAATAAGAGATAAGGAGGAAAACAAGAGCAGGAAGGAAGCAACAAGACAACTGGTAAACTCCACAACCTCTCCAGGCAAAAAGCATCACTTTCCGGATAGTCTGGGACACTAAAACACACACAGTTAAACACAGTATGACCTATAGCTGGCATGGGAAGAAGATTTAATTCAGCTTAAATATGAGAGGAGCAGATGTGATTGGCTTCCTCACAAATGTGATAAAAGGGGCCTAACAAGCAGGCTAGCAGAGGTTAACGCTTCCTAGCTTGACTATGACTGAGCATAAAGCAGGGCAACCCGAGTCTGCCTGTGTTGATCCCAGATACCAGAGAACCCATCGGTCGGACTGTAAGGATCTACAATGTGAACAAAGCCCAATGCCACCATGACAGTTGGTGAAATTCTTGCAAAACTACGTGTGACAGTACCCCTCTCTCTCAGCGGGGCGTCCGGACCCTCAGGACTCGGTCTCTCTGAATGGAGACGATGAAATTATCTAACCAGGCCCTCAGCATGGATACCTGCGGCGGGTACCCAAGTCCTCTCCTCAGGACCATAACCTCGCCAATGAACCAAGCACTGTAATGATGGGCGAACGAAACAGGAATCAATGATCTTAGCTGAAATTGTAACGACCCACTGACTAGGACTGGAGGCAGAGGAACGGGAAGAGGGCTCCCAAAACCACAAATTCAGGGATTTATGAAAAACATTATGAATCCTGTAAGATGCGGGTACTGCCAGGTGGAAAGCCAGTGGATTAATGATAGCAGTGATTCTGGAAGGACCAATAAACCGAGGTCCTAACTTATGTTGAGTCACCTTAAGCTTAATGATTTCTGTAGACAACCACAACATATCACCCACACGCAGGTCCGGACCAGACACACGTCAACATATCACCCACACGCAGGTCCGGACCAGACACACGTCAACATATCACCCACACGCAGGTCCGGACCAGACACACGTCAACATATCACCCACACGCAGGTCCGGACCAGACACACGTCAACATATCACCCACACGCAGGTCCGGACCAGACACACGTCAACATATTACCCACACGCAGGTCCGGACCAGACACACGTCAACACATCACCCACACGCAGGTCCGGACCAGACACACGTCAACAGTCACCCACACGCAGGTCTGGACCAGACACACGTCAACATATCACCCACACGTAGGTCCGGACCAGACACACGTCAACATATCACCCACACGCAGGTCCGGACCAGACACACGTCAACAGTCACCCACACGCAGGTCTGGACCAGACACACGTCAACATATCACCCACACGCAGGTCCGGACCAGACACACGTCAACATATCACCCACACGCAGGTCCGGACCAGACACACGTCAACAGTCACCCACACACAGGTCCGGACCAGACACACGTCAACATATCACCCACACGCAGGTCCGGACCAGACATACGTCAACATATCACCCACACGCAGGTCCGGACCAGACACACGTCAACATATCACCCACACGCAGGTCCGGACCAGACACACGTCAACATATCACCCACACGCAGGTCCGGACCAGACACATGTCAACAGTCACCCACACGCAGGTCCGGACCAGACACACGTCAACATATCACCCACACACAGGTCCGGACCAGACACACGTCAACATATCACCCACACGCAGGTCCGGACCAGACACACGTCAACATATCACCCACACACAGGTCCGGACCAGACACACGTCAACATATCACCCACACGCAGGTCCGGACCAGACACACGTCAACATATCACCCACACGCAGGTCCGGACCAGACACACGTCAACAGTCACCCACACGCAGGTCCGGACCAGACACACGTCAACATATCACCCACACGCAGGTCCGGACCAGACACACGTCAACATATCACCCACACGCAGGTCCGGACCAGACACACGTCAACATATCACCCACACGCAGGTCCGGACCAGACACACGTCAACATATCACCCACACGCAGGTCCGGACCAGACACACGTCAACATATCACCCACACGCAGGTCCGGACCAGACACACGTCAACATATTACCCACACGCAGGTCCGGACCAGACACACGTCAACACATCACCCACACGCAGGTCCGGACCAGACACACGTCAACAGTCACCCACACGCAGGTCTGGACCAGACACACGTCAACATATCACCCACACGTAGGTCCGGACCAGACACACGTCAACATATCACCCACACGCAGGTCCGGACCAGACACACGTCAACAGTCACCCACACGCAGGTCTGGACCAGACACACGTCAACATATCACCCACACGCAGGTCCGGACCAGACACACGTCAACATATCACCCACACGCAGGTCCGGACCAGACACACGTCAACAGTCACCCACACACAGGTCCGGACCAGACACACGTCAACATATCACCCACACGCAGGTCCGGACCAGACATACGTCAACATATCACCCACACGCAGGTCCGGACCAGACACACGTCAACATATCACCCACACGCAGGTCCGGACCAGACACACGTCAACATATCACCCACACGCAGGTCCGGACCAGACACATGTCAACAGTCACCCACACGCAGGTCCGGACCAGACACACGTCAACATATCACCCACACACAGGTCCGGACCAGACACACGTCAACATATCACCCACACGCAGGTCCGGACCAGACACACGTCAACATATCACCCACACACAGGTCCGGACCAGACACACGTCAACATATCACCCACACGCAGGTCCGGACCAGACACACGTCAACATATCACCCACACGCAGGTCCGGACCAGACACACGTCAACAGTCACCCACACGCAGGTCCGGACCAGACACACGTCAACATATCACCCACACGCAGGTCCGGACCAGACACACGTCAACATATCACCCACACGCAGGTCCGGACCAGACACACGTCAACATATCACCCACACGCAGGTCCGGACCAGACACACGTCAACATATCACCCACACGCAGGTCCGGACCAGACACACGTCAACATATCACCCACACGCAGGTCCGGACCAGACACACGTCAACACATCACCCACACGCAGGTCCGGACCAGACACACGTCAACAGTCACCCACACGCAGGTCTGGACCAGACACACGTCAACATATCACCCACACGTAGGTCCGGACCAGACACACGTCAACATATCACCCACACGCAGGTCCGGACCAGACACACGTCAACAGTCACCCACACGCAGGTCTGGACCAGACACACGTCAACATATCACCCACACGTAGGTCCGGACCAGACACACGTCAACATATCACCCACACGCAGGTCCGGACCAGACACACGTCAACAGTCACCCACACGCAGGTCTGGACCAGACACACGTCAACATATCACCCACACGCAGGTCCGGACCAGACACACGTCAACATATCACCCACACGCAGGTCCGGACCAGACACACGTCAACAGTCACCCACACACAGGTCCGGACCAGACACACGTCAACATATCACCCACACGCAGGTCCGGACCAGACACACGTCAACATATCACCCACACGCAGGTCCGGACCAGACACACGTCAACATATCACCCACACGCAGGTCCGGACCAGACACACGTCAACATATCACCCACACGCAGGTCCGGACCAGACACATGTCAACAGTCACCCACACGCAGGTCCGGACCAGACACACGTCAACATATCACCCACACACAGGTCCGGACCAGACACACGTCAACATATCACCCACACGCAGGTCCGGACCAGACACACGTCAACATATCACCCACACACAGGTCCGGACCAGACACACGTCAACATATCACCCACACGCAGGTCCGGACCAGACACACGTCAACATATCACCCACACGCAGGTCCGGACCAGACACACGTTAACATATCACCCACACGCAGGTCCGGACCAGACACACGTCAACATATCACCCACACGCAGGTCCGGACCAGACACACGTCAACATATTACCCACACGCAGGTCCGGACCAGACACACGTCAACAGTCACCCACACGCAGGTCCGGACCAGACACACGTCAACATATCACCCACACGCAGGTCCGGACCAGACACACGTCAACATATCACCCACACGCAGGTCCGGACCAGACACACGTCAACATATTACCCACACGCAGGTCCGGACCAGACACACGTCAACATATCACCCACACGCAGGTCCGGACCAGACACACGTCAACATATTACCCACACGCAGGTCCGGACCAGACACACGTCAACAGTCACCCACACGCAGGTCCGGACCAGACACACGTCAACATATCACCCACACGCAGGTCCGGACCAGACACACGTCAACATATTACCCACACGCAGGTCCGGACCAGACACACGTCAACAGTCACCCACACGCAGGTCCGGACCAGACACACGTCAACATATCACCCACACGTAGGTCCGGACCAGACACACGTCAACATATCACCCACACGCAGGTCCGGACCAGACACACGTCAACATATCACCCACACGCAGGTCCGGACCAGACACACGTCAACATATCACCCACACGCAGGTCCGGACCAGACACACGTCAACATATCACCCACACGCAGGTCCGGACCAGACACACGTCAACATATCACCCACACGCAGGTCCGGACCAGACACACGTCAACATATCACCCACACGCAGGTCCGGACCAGACACACGTCAACACATCACCCACACGCAGGTCCGGACCAGACACACGTCAACAGTCACCCACACGCAGGTCTGGACCAGACACACGTCAACATATCACCCACACGTAGGTCCGGACCAGACACACGTCAACATATCACCCACACGCAGGTCCGGACCAGACACACGTCAACATATCACCCACACGCAGGTCCGGACCAGACACACGTCAACACATCACCCACACGCAGGTCCAGACCAGACACACGTCAACAGTCACCCACACGCAGGTCTGGACCAGACACACGTCAACATATCACCCACACGTAGGTCCGGACCAGACACACGTCAACATATCACCCACACGCAGGTCCGGACCAGACACACGTCAACAGTCACCCACACGCAGGTCTGGACCAGACACACGTCAACATATCACCCACACGCAGGTCCGGACCAGACACACGTCAACATATCACCCACACGCAGGTCCGGACCAGACACACGTCAACAGTCACCCACACACAGGTCCGGACCAGACACACGTCAACATATCACCCACACGCAGGTCCGGACCAGACACACGTCAACATATCACCCACACGCAGGTCCGGACCAGACACACGTCAACATATCACCCACACGCAGGTCCGGACCAGACACACGTCAACATATCACCCACACGCAGGTCCGGACCAGACACATGTCAACAGTCACCCACACGCAGGTCCGGACCAGACACACGTCAACATATCACCCACACACAGGTCCGGACCAGACACACGTCAACATATCACCCACACGCAGGTCCGGACCAGACACACGTCAACATATCACCCACACACAGGTCCGGACCAGACACACGTCAACATATCACCCACACGCAGGTCCGGACCAGACACACGTCAACATATCACCCACACGCAGGTCCGGACCAGACACACGTTAACATATCACCCACACGCAGGTCCGGACCAGACACACGTCAACATATCACCCACACGCAGGTCCGGACCAGACACACGTCAACATATTACCCACACGCAGGTCCGGACCAGACACACGTCAACAGTCACCCACACGCAGGTCCGGACCAGACACACGTCAACATATCACCCACACGCAGGTCCGGACCAGACACACGTCAACATATCACCCACACGCAGGTCCGGACCAGACACACGTCAACAGTCGCCCACACGCAGGTCCGGACCAGACACACGTCAACATATCACCCACACGCAGGTCCGGACCAGACACACGTCAACATATCACCCACACGCAGGTCTGGACCAGACACACGTCAACATATCACCCACACGCAGGTCCGGACCAGACACACGTCAACATATCACCCACACGCAGGTCCGGACCAGACACACGTCAACAGTCACCCACACGCAGGTCCGGACCAGACACACGTCAACATATCACCCACACGCAGGTCCGGACCAGACACACGTCAACATATCACCCACACGCAGATCCGGACCAGACACACGTCAACATATCACCCACACGCAGGTCCGGACCAGACACACGTCAACATATCACCCACACGCAGGTCTGGACCAGACACACGTCAACATATCACCCACACGCAGGTCCGGACCAGACACACGTCAACAGTCACCCACACGCAGGTCTGGACCAGACACACGTCAACATATCACCCACACGCAGGTCCGGACCAGACACACGTCAACATATCACCCACACGCAGGTCCGGACCAGACACACGTCAACAGTCGCCCACACGCAGGTCCGGACCAGACACATGTCAACATATCACCCACACGCAGGTCCGGACCAGACACACGTCAACAGTCACCCACACGCAGGTCCGGACCAGACACACGTCAACAGTCACCCACACGCAGGTCCGGACCAGACACACGTCAACAGTCACCCACACGCAGGTCCGGACCAGACACACGTCAACATATCACCCACACGCAGGTCCGGACCAGACACACGTCAACAGTCACCCACACGCAGGTCCGGACCAGACACACGTCAACAGTCACCCACACGCAGGTCCGGACCAGACACACGTCAACAGTCACCGACACGCAGGTCCGGACCAGACATACGTCAACAGTCACCCACACACAGGTCCGGACCAGACACACGTCAACATATCACCCACACGCAGGTCCGGACCAGACACACGTCAACAGTCACCCACACGCAGGTCCGGACCAGACACACGTCAACAGTCACCCACACGCAGGTCCGGACCAGACACACGTCAACAGTCACCCACACGCAGGTCCGGACCAGACACACGTCAACAGTGAGCTGCACGCTTATACTTAGAGCCCATGTCACGCAAATGCTGCTGAGCCCTCTGTCGTGTAGATGATAATGCTGAGATTAGTGAATCCTCCCCAGGTACCCCAAATGAAATGTACAGAACTGGAGATGATGACCATAGAGACATATAAAAGAGATATACCAGGAGATTCATGGGGGCTATTATTGATAGCAAATTCGGCTAGAGGAAGGAATGAGGACCACTGAGGACCACCTGATTATCTGAAACAAAAAACACAAATGATGCTCCAAATTCTATTTACGCATTCTGTTTGTCCATTAGACTGAGGATGGTTTAATCCTTAACCTAGAGCAGAAAGCCCTCAAAAGTTAGGGGTGCTTCACACACAGCGAGATCGCTGCCGAGATCGCTGCTGAGTCACGCTTTTTGTGACGCAGCAGTGACCTCATTAGCGATCTCGCTGTGTGTGACACTGAGCAGCGATCTGGCCCCTGCTGCGAGATCGCTGCTCGTTACACACAGCCCTGGTTCGTTTTCTTCAAAGCCGCTCTCCCGCTGTGACACACAGATCGCTGTGTGTGACAGCGAGAGAGCGACAAATGAAGCGAGCAGGGAGCAGGAGCCGGCGTCTGACAGCTGAGGTAAGCTGTAACCAAGATAAACATCGGGTAACCAAGGTGGTTACCCGATATTTACCTTAGTTACCAGCCTCCGCAGCTCTCACGCTGCCTGTGCTGCCGGCTCCGGCTCTCTGCACATGTAGCTGCTGTACACATCGGGTTAGTTAACCCGATGTGTACAGCAGCTAGGAGAGCAAGGAGCCAGCGCTAAGCAGTGTGCGCGGCTCCCTGCTCTCTGCACATGTAGCTGCATTACACATCGGGTTAATTAACCCGATGTGTACTGTAGCTATGGTAGGAGAGCAAGGAGCCAGCGCTCAGTGTGCGCGGCTCCCTGCTCCCTGCACACACAGCTGTGCGCTGGTAACTAATGTAAACATCGGGTAACCATACCCGATGTTTACCTTAGTTACCAGTCTCCGCAGCTTCCAGACGGCAGCTCCGTGCAAGCGCAGCGTCGCTTGCACATCGCTGCTGGCTGGGGGCTGTTCACTGGTCGCTGGTGAGATCTGCCTGTTTGACAGCTCACCAGCGACCATGTAGCGATGCAGCAGCGATCCTGACCACGTCAGATCGCTGGTCGGATCGCTGCTGCATCGCTAAGTGTGAAGGTACCCTTAGCAAAAAAACTGAGTTCTTCTATCAGAGACAGTATTAGGGGATGCGCCATGGAGTTTATCAATCTCATGTGTAAATACCTGGGCTAAAGTATCACACACGGACCTGGAAAAGGTGGGGGCAATACACACAACAACACAGGGTTCACCAACAATAATCAACACTTTAACAATGGTGGGCCCTGGTGCTAGAGAGGGGGAAGATGAGACACCTCCTGCACTCACCTGCAGCTGCACCCTGCACTCCTAGCCAGTCTCTATACAGATTCCATACCTGTTGCTGAGCAGGAACTTGAAGCCCTGAGAGACCCTGTGATAATCCTGGCTAGTGAGCTGGCAGGTAAGGATCACTAGTTCCACTGCTGCACGGAGGCAACATGAAGGGAAGGTATGACAGACAGGGGAAAGATCAAAGGAAAAAAAATACACAGCGCATAACAATACTTAAGACAATACTTGAGAAAAATGGCGAAACGTGCGTTGGGAGCAACCCTGAGGTCCCTGGTATGTACTAAAAACTTTGTGGCTTTTGTTGTTGTTGTCTAGTATTCACTGATTATCTGATTATCTTAAGTATTAAGTAATCACCTTAGGATATAGTTCACATAGAATAATCATACCGTTGACATATTAACATTTATTTATATAATCCTGTTAAACTAAGGTATATGAATAGTGTGAGGCCACCTTATGGTTATGGTGCCCATTTATAATGATATTTAAATATTTTTTTTTGTGTTTACCTACATCTATACTAATAACGAAATACAATGATATCCTGACTTATATGTAATAATTGTTGTTATATCCAGGTTTTGTTTTTTTTTGTTTTTGTTTTTTTTTCTCTCTCAATATGATAAATGTGAGGAGTCTCAGATGATGGAGACGCTGGCCCAGATCCTGTCACAAGTCTCTAAATGCAGAGAGACGGCCATGACAGTCGTGGCATTAGGAAACCATGGTAAGGCGATACAATGTGTCATTGTGGAAAACCAACCACCACCAGAATAACCGTATTACCAGCAGAGGAAGGTAAACCCGTAATAAAGTCCATGGAAGTGTCTGTCCAAGGTTGACTTGGAACCCTCAAAGTTTGCAAACATCCAAAAGGATGAGTGTGAGATGCCTTTAATCGCGCACAGGTGGCACACGCAGACACATAGGATGCCATATCCCTTCAGATTGTAGGCCACCAAAAGTGACGCAAAAAGAAATCCAGAGTAAAGGCCCTGTTACACACAATGACATATCTAACGATATATCGCCGGGGTCACGGATTCCGTGACGTACATCCGGCATCATTAGCGACGTCGTTGCGTGTGACACCTCGGGAACGACGGAACTACAGCTTACCTGTGGCTGCCGGCAATGGAAGGAGGTGGGCGGGATGTTACGGCCGCTCATCTCCGCCCCTCCGCTCCTATTGGGCGGTCGCTTAGTGACGCCACTGTGACGCTGCACGAACCGCCCCCTTAGAAAGGAGGTGATTCACCGGCAACAGCGGCGTCACTAGGCAGGTAAGTCCGTGTGACGGCTCCAAACGATATTGTGCGCCACGGGCACCGATTTGCCCGTGACGCACAAATGTAGGGGGCGGGTGTCACAAACCACCGGGGGGGTCACTCAGAAATCCCCCGCGCTGGCTACCAGTACGTCACAATCGGGGGGTAACAAGTGGGGGTCACCCCTCCTTTATACCTCCCGACCGACAGACAGAGCACGTGACGCGCTCTCTAGCGCCCCTCTTATAGTCAGGCCAATTATGGAATTGCCCGACCATAAGCAAGGAGGCCGCTATACTACTTATGCCGATTATTGAAGGGTCCCCGGTGAGAGTAAGGTATATATTCCCCCGACCTCCGCGGGCGGAATATATAAAATCTCCCCGAATCTCACTGGCCTCCCCACAATAATCCTTGGCACAATTCGCTGCCACCAACCGCTTCACGGTAACTATTAGCCGAACACACAGACGTGGGATTCAAGATCGAGATAACAGAACAGCCCAAGATTAATTATATAATTTAATCAGCCTAAAGCACACTAGAAACTACAATATATACAATAGGGAATCTACAGAATATACATATGTCAGAGTACAGTTACAATCAAAGCATGGGTTACAAACAGGCATACACAGTTCCAGCAGTTACCTTGTTGCGTCTGGCCACAGAGGGGCGCTGTACCCAGGTTTCTAGGATCCTTCCCACAGATGTTTCCTACACGTGCCCCCAGCGAAAAGAACACTGGAAAATGGCCGAAGTAGGGTTATCAACCTGGACAAATCCAGGTCCCCTCCTACCTTCGTGACCTCAGAGGGAGCACTGCTCCACCCCTGGCTGGAGTTATGGACAAAATCCACAACATGGAATATGGCCATAACTTGGCCTGGGAGCGTCGTAGGCGGACGCCAATGCTCTCATTGTGACAGTTATGAATTTAGCTACAGAACGAGGGGACTCATGACCTGCCTGCCAGTTCCCCATTGGCTGATATCACGCCTGGGGCATTTCCCAATGTCCTGCTCCCATAAAAAGGGTGTGCCGGCATCGTCCGCATGCGGAGACACCATTTTTATGGTTGCCATATTTATCGGAAATATGGCTTGCGAGATATGAACCATTTTTTACTGGAGTCGTTCTGTCTGGCTACTTCCAGAGCCTTGCTAATTAGATAGCAGCTCCTACTACAGGGTGACGGCAGGGAGTCATCCTGTGTCCATTGTTCCCACACCACCTCATCTCCATATCACAGGACATGGCCATGGAGGTGTAAGTGGAACACTGAGAACAAGAAGGGAGGGGGCACTGCCAGGGAGTGATGAGAGATTATGACTGGAGTCATAATTCATCTTCATATCCCGGGATTTGCCTCACACCTCCCCCCTTTTGAGGGCGCTAGGGGGCAGCACACTCCGGTGTTCCCCCGTGCGCCCGTCCGCGACCTCTCCTTGTCGGGACAGCCCGTCTGCGTTACCGTGGTCACGGCCCCTTTTGTGGCGAATGGTGAAGTTGTATTGCTGGAGCGCAAGGCTCCATCGCAACAATCGCCCATTCGTCCCAGAGACGGTGTGCAACCAGCTGAGGGGATTGTGGTCCGTCTCCACGATGAAGTGGCGCCCGTATAGATAGGGTTGCAGACGCTGCAGGGCCCACACTATGGCCAGGCACTCCTTCTCCATCGTGGAATAGGCAACTTCCCTTGGTAACAGCTTCCTGCTCAGGTACAAGACTGGGTGCTCTTGGCTCGCAGAGTCCACCTGGCTGAGCACCGCACCGAGGCCGAAGTCACTGGCGTCGGTCTGTACTACAAACGGCCGCGTGAAGTCGGCTGCCTGTAGCACGGGCGGGCTGGACAGGGCGTCCTTTAGGGCCCGGAAGGCTGTCTCGCAGTCCATTGTCCAATCGACTGCAGAGGGCAGCTTCTTCTTGGTGAGGTCCGTCAAGGGCTTTGCCAGGCTACTATAGCATGGAACAAACCTCCTATAGTACCCAGCGGTCCCCAAGAAGGACATCACCTGCTTCTTGGTCCTGGGGGTGGGCCAGGATGCGATGGCTTCCACTTTCTCAGGCTCGGGCTTCAGTGTTCTCCCACCTACCCGGTGACCGAGGTACTGGACCTCGCTCATGGCCAGCTGACACTTTCCCGGCTTGATGGTCAAACCTGCCCGGTGGATCCGCCTGAGCACCTGTGCTAGATGCTCTAGGTGGTCCTCCCAGGTGGGACTGAAGACGGCAATGTCATCCAGGTACGCGGCCGCGTACCCTTCAAGTCCCTTGAGCAGGGTGTTGACCATCCGCTGGAAAGTGGCAGGGGCATTCCTCATCCCGAATGGCATCACCGTGGACTCGTACAGTCCAAATGGGGTAATAAAGGCAGAGCGTTCCCTGGCCTTGCGAGTCAGGGGGATCTGCCAATATCCCCGGCTCAGATCCATGATGGTCAGGTACTGAGCCCCGGCCAACTGATCGAGCAGGTCATCGATGCGTGGCATTGGGTACGCATCGGCGACCGTGACCGCATTGAGCCCCCTGTAGTCCACGCAGAACCGAGTGGTTCGGTCCTTCTTAGGGACGAGGACTACAGGCGAGGCCCAAGCGCTGTTGGATGCCTGGATCACCCCCAGCTTCAGCATCTCGTCAATCTCCTGGCGCATGTGTTGCTGCACCTCCAGGGAGACCCGATATGCTGAACGCCGGATCGGGGGATGATCCCCAGTGTCCACGTGATGGACAGCCAAGTCAGTCCTTCCGGGCTGGTTGGTAAACAACCCCCGGAAGGGGTGTAGGGTGGCCCACAGCTGGGACCGTTGGTCCTCCAAGAGCTGGTGGCCAACCTCCACATCCTCAATGGATCCGCCTGCCCTAACCTGGGCTAGCATATCCAAGAGGGTTTCCGCTTCTCCCTCCTCGGGCAGGTTGCACACGGGGAGCGCACATGCCTCCCGCTCATGATGTGCCTTCATCATGTTCACATGGAAGGGCTTCCGCCTTCCACGGGCAGGGTCCAGGGTGACCAGGTACGTTACAGGGTTGAGCTGCTGGTACACGAGGTATGGGCCTTCCCAGGCTGCCTGAAGCTTGTCCTGTGGTACGGGGACCAGTACCCACACCTTTTGACCCACTTGGTAGGTCCTCTCACAAGCGTTCTGGTCGTACCAACGCTTCTGATCGGCCTGGGCTTGAGCCATATTGTCGTGTACCAGTTGCGTCAAGGCCTGCATTTTGTCCCGGAAGCGCATGACATACTCGATAACCGACACTCCAGGGGTGGCCAAATCCCCTTCCCAAGCCTCTTTCACCAGAGCCAGGGGGCCCCACACACGTCGCCCGTACAGGAGCTCAAACGGTGAGAATCCTGTTGAGGCCTGTGGAACCTCCCGGTAAGCAAATAACAGGTGTGGGAGATACCGCTCCCAGTCACGCCCATGGGAGTCGACCAACATCTTAAGCATCTGCTTTAAGGTGCCATTGAACCGCTCGCACAGGCCATTAGTCTGTGGATGGTACGGGCTGGCCACCAGATGTCGCACCTGGACTTGCTTACAGAGGGCCTCCATCAGCTGGGACATGAATTGGGTCCCCCGGTCAGTGAGCATTTCCTGGGGAAAACCCACTCGGGAGAAAATCTCCAGCAATGCGGTGGCCACCTTGTCAGCCCGAATGGACGACAAGGCCACTGCTTCTGGGTACCGGGTGGCATAGTCCACTACCGTCAGTAGGAAGCGTTTCCCGGAGCTGCTGGGGATGGCCAGCGGGCCGACCAGATCCACAGCCACCCTCCTGAAAGGCTCATCGATGATTGGCAGAGATACTAGTGGGGCTTTGGGGCGTGGCCCCGCCTTCCCCACTCTCTGACAGGTTTCACACGAACGGCAGTAGGCAACCACATCGGCCCCCATTTTTGGCCAGTAGAAATGCTGGTTTAACCTGGCCTTGGTCTTAGCGATCCCTAGGTGTCCGGCCATCGGAATCTCATGTGCGATCCGCAACAACTCCGTCCGGAACGGATAGGGTACCACCAACTGTCGGTCCCTGGGCCACGCCTCCGGTGAACCCTGCTGGACCGTGGCCCGGTACAGCCGTCCTTGGTCCCAGACCACTCGCTCCGGGTCCGAGTCCGAGGGAGGCTGTGCCGCTTGCTCCTTAAGAGCTTTCAGGCTGTCGTCAGCTTCTAACGCTGCCTGAAACCCCTGACTAGATGTGGCCAGAATCGACGAGACTGTCACATCTTCAGTCAGTACCCCGGGACCTGTGTCCTGGCCTCCACCTGACTCGGCTGCCACTTGGTCAGAAGGGGAAGAGCTATCGGACCTCCGGGAGGCCCCTTGGCTTCCAGCACTCCCACTGCGGGTGACAGCGGCCACAGCCGCTGCGACCGTGGGTCGTGCCTGCTCCTCCTCCGTTCCTGACCAAGTCGCCGGTTCAGGCAGACCTACCTGGCTTCCTGACACCCCGGTTGTGGGGGAACCATGCACCGAGATCTTACCTGGGAGCACTTCCGCTCCTGGACCGGCCCCAATCTCACCTGCCTGTTCCCCTCCTGCAGCAACAGAACCCCGCTGTGAAATCTCTGGGGACCCCACATTTGCTGTGGTAGCCCCCACCCCACACACTGGTCCTCCCCCTGCAGCACCCTGCTCTCTGCTTATCCCTGCAGAGGGCAACAGATCCCAGCTCACAGGCTGATTACTTGTAGAGGCATTGTCACACCTTTCTCTGACCCCCTCCCCTGTCACAGCTGCAACTGTGTGTGTGTCTATGGTGTCTATGCAAGCAGAAATATCAGAGTTCACTCCCTCCTCCCTTACATCATTCATAGATAACACATTAACATTGTCCGGAGGCATGTCAGTACTGGCTGAAGGTTCAGCCCTTGGTTGGGGCCCAAACTGGGAGGTTATCTGCCCCAAATCTGTCCCAAGTAGCACGTTTGCAGGGATCCGATCAGTTACCCCCACCTCCCTCACCCCTCGCCCTGCGCCCCAGTCCACATAAATGTCAGCAACAGGCAGCGCCGGGTCAGTGCCTCCAATCCCGGAGACAGCGAGGGTTTTTCCAGGGATCAAGTCTTGGGGGGACACCATCTCAGGCCGCACCAGAGTCACCTCCGAGGCGCTGTCTCGCAGTCCTATGGTCACAGACCGGCCGACGGTGACAGGTTGGAAGCTGTCCAGGGACCTACCACCACCCCCACCCACACAATACACCTTGGGCGGCCCTTGGGACGGGGACGGAGCCGGGGCCTTGGGACGCTGAGGGCACATGGCCTTGAAGTGTCCAGGTAGGTTGTACTGGTGGCACCGTCTTGGTTCCGCCACGGGCCTGGAGAGGGGAGTTGAGGGGGACACCCCCTGCAGTCTAGGGGCAGGTGGGGCAGTCGCAGAATTCATCTTACCCCCTCTCCAGGTGCTGCTGGTGGCCGCTCTCCTGGCCTCAGGGGCCCGGTTGTTGGTGTAGTCATCGGCAAGGGCAGCTGTAGCCGTGGACCCCTTTGGCTTCTGGTCTCGGATGAACTGGCGGAGATCCTCAGGGCAGTTCCACAAGAGTTGCTCCGTGATGAACAAGTCCAGGATCTCCGGTCCGGTGGAAAGCTGCAGGCCTTGGGTCCAGTGGTCGGCAGCTCGGGCAAGTGCCCGCCGGTGGTCAGCCCAGGAGTCCTTTGGTCCCTTCTGTAGGCTCCGGAACTTCTTGCGGTAGGACTCTGGAGTGAGGTTGTACTGTTGGATCAGGGCCCGCTTGATGGTGTCGTAGCCCTGATCTGCCTCAGCAGGCAAGTCCCCAAGGATATCCAGGGCCTTACCCCTTAAACGGGGGGTCAGGTATTTGGCCCACTGGTCCTTGTCCAGATGGTGCTGCAAGCAAGTCCGTTCAAAAGCAGTCAAGAAAGAGTCCAAGTCTCCATCCTTCTCCAGCACTGGGAAGTCCTCAACACGGACCTTTGGAAGTTTGGTGTCTCGAAGGTCACATGTGGCTGATGAGGGCCGGAGCTGAGCTAGCTGCAGCTGGTAGTCACGGTCTGCCTGTCGCTCTCGCTCTTCACGCGCTGCCTGCCGCTCTCGCTCCGCAGCCTCACGCTCTGCGTGCCGCTCTGCCCTGCGCTCTGCCAGGAGTTCCTTGTAGCCCTTCTGGTCTCCAGCCTGGAGAAGGGCCATAGCCATTTGAAGAAGGCTATCCGAGCCTCCCAGGCTCGGTGGAATGGCACGTGGTGATCTGCGGCACGCTGCAGAGCTAGGCGATTCACTGTCCCTTTCAGAGCGGAGGGCTGGCATCTGGCTCGTTGAGGAACCTTGGGTGAGCTCCTCCTCATCTTGTCCAGCAGTGCCAGGTTGCGCAATGTCCTCGGCAGAACGGTTTTCTGGCGTCGAGCTCCTGGAGGACTCGTGGGCAACCTCCTCATTGCTGTCCACAGCACCGTCCTCCCTCTCTTCGGCTCCTGCCTTAGCATTGGCCAGTTGCATAGCTCTGCTCCTGGTGCCATCAGCCATTCTTGCAGACTTTTGGTCACTGACACAGAACTGACACCTGATGCCTCCACACACCTTACAGTATCTGCACTCTGACACTCTAGTGTTGAGCTAGTCTGAAGACCCCAGCAGCCACAGCTGCTGCAGGCAGTCTTTAGTGTCTGGGAGTATGGGTCTCACACTCACACACACTATTATCTCGATCCCACCGCTATGCCACCAATATGTCACCAACCACCGGGGGGGTCACTCAGAAATCCCCCGCGCTGGCTACCAGTACGTCACAATCGGGGGGTAACAAGTGGGGGTCACCCCTCCTTTATACCTCCCGACCGACAGACAGAGCACGTGACGCGCTCTCTAGCGCCCCTCTTATAGTCAGGCCAATTATGGAATTGCCCGACCATAAGCAAGGAGGCCGCTATACTACTTATGCCGATTATTGAAGGGTCCCCGGTGAGAGTAAGGTATATATTCCCCCGACCTCCGCGGGCGGAATATATAAAATCTCCCCGAATCTCACTGGCCTCCCCACAATAATCCTTGGCACAATTCGCTGCCACCAACCGCTTCACGGTAACTATTAGCCGAACACACAGACGTGGGATTCAAGATCGAGATAACAGAACAGCCCAAGATTAATTATATAATTTAATCAGCCTAAAGCACACTAGAAACTACAATATATACAATAGGGAATCTACAGAATATACATATGTCAGAGTACAGTTACAGATAAAGCATGGTTTACAAACAGGCATACACAGTTCCAGCAGTTACCTTGTTGCGTCTGGCCACAGGGGGGTGCTGTACCCAGGTTTCTAGGATCCTTCCCACAGATGTTTCCTACACGTGCCCCCAGCGAAAAGAACACTGGAAAATGGCCGAAGTAGGGTTATCAACCTGGACAAATCCAGGTCCCCTCCTACCTTCGTGACCTCAGAGGGAGCACTGCTCCACCCCTGGCTGGAGTTATGGACAAAATCCACAACATGGAATATGGCCATAACTTGGCCTGGGAGCGTCGTAGGCGGACGCCAATGCTCTCATTGTGACAGTTATGAATTTAGCTACAGAACGAGGGGACTCATGACCTGCCTGCCAGTTCCCCATTGGCTGATATCACGCCTGGGGCATTTCCCAATGTCCTGCTCCCATAAAAAGGGTGTGCCGGCATCGTCCGCATGCGGAGACACCATTTTTATGGTTGCCATATTTATCGGAAATATGGCTTGCGAGATATGAACCATTTTTTACTGGAGTCGTTCTGTCTGGCTACTTCCAGAGCCTTGCTAATTAGATAGCAGCTCCTACTACAGGGTGACGGCAGGGAGTCATCCTGTGTCCATTGTTCCCACACCTCCTCATCTCCATATCACAGGACATGGCCATGGAGGTGTAAGTGGAACACTGAGAACAAGAAGGGAGGGGGCACTGCCAGGGAGTGATGAGAGATTATGACTGGAGTCATAATTCATCTTCATATCCCGGGATTTGCCTCACAGCGGGTACGCTTGCTAGCGATATCTCTGCGTGTGACGGGGCCTTTACACTCACCCCAGGGTAACCGGCCATGACAGAATCATGATGCTCCCCCAGAACCCTAAGGCAAAAATTCAGGGGAACAAAAGACTTGTTCACCAGAACCCCAGATGGCGCATCACATTGAGCCTTAGCTATCTCAGATTCCACATCAGTACTGAGCACCGACACTACCACTCCCGGTCGGAATGGGGACCGGTTCTTCACAGGGGCTTCCCTCACCCCCCCTTCCCCCACACCCAGAAAATGTCTGAACAAATATTGGCTTTAACCTTTTTAGAACCAGGGCGAAAAGTAACAAGAAAATTAAACCTATTGAAAAGCAATGACCATAGAGCTTGTCTTGATGTTAGACGCTTAGCTGACTCAAGGAGGTAGAAAAGGTTAGTAATTACAGTAGCAGGATGAATAGCTCCCCCCAGAAAGTGTCACCATTCCTCAAACGATAACTTGATCGCCAGTAATTCCCTGTTATCAATATCACAATTACATTCAGCTGAAGATAATTTCTTTTAATGTAAAGTGCATGGTCGTAGTATACAAAGAGACGGACCCTGAGGCAATACAGCTCCCACCCCCACTTCTGATGCATCCACCTCCACTGTAAAACGTTGAGATACATCAGGCTGTAGCAATACAGGTGCTGACAAGAAGCATTTCTTAAGACAGTCAAAGGCATATAAAGCACCCTTAGGGGTACTTTGCACGCTGCGACATCGCAAGCCGATGCTAGTGATGCCGAGTGCGTACCCGCCCCCGTCGCACATGCGATATCTTGTGATAGCTGTCGTAGCAAACATTATCGCTATGGCAGCTTCACATGCACTTACCTGACCTGCGACGTCGCTCTGGCCAGTGACCCGCCTCGTTCCTAAGGGGGCGTGTCGTGCTGCGTCACAGCGACGTCACACGGCAGGCGTCCAATAGAAGCGGAGGGGTGGAGATGAGAGGGATGTAAACATCCCGCCCACCTCCTTCCTTCCGCATTGGCGCTGGAGGCAGGTAGGAGATGTTCCTCGCTCCTGCAGCTTCACACACAGCGATGGAATAGAGGTAGGTAAATACATATCTGTGTACCGTATTACCTAATCTACAAAATCTTGGGAGCCTTCCCCTACTGATGTCAGGAGGTATTATATCCATCTGTAAGAGCACTGAGCAGTGCGTCCGAGGAGTGAGAAGTTTGTCCAGAGTTTAAAACAAAAGATGAGTTTTTTTCCTTCTTTCTCTCGCTTCTACTGAGAGATAAGAATGGAATGTGGGTTTTTCCCAATAGTGACATAAGTGTGGTTTAACCCTTAGAGTTCAGGATTTCACATTTTTAGTTTCCTGAATGATTCAGTTAATTTTGTAGGGAACATTAGATTCAGCAATGTATATTGTTGTTAGATATCAGTTATTTTCAGCATTTGTGCAATTATTTATTTTTTTTAAACTCGTTTTATTGAAGGTTAAGTATGACATAACATCAGAAATGAAGGCAGCAATGTGTGCATGTAGGATAGGAGCTGAGCATGATGTAGAGGTATATAGTCACAGGCTGTATTCAGAGGGTACACTATCATATAACCACCAAGTGCCGGGGACCGCGTCACACGGCCAGCAGGGACAACAATACACTCCAGAAGAGTCAGCCGGCCGAGGGAGGATTAGTCCACAAATAAGATTTTACAACAAAAGGGCTTGTAGATTTGAGGCCAGGGAACTGGGCGAACCCCCGTCAAGGGCGATCTCAGCCACCCACTCCAAATTTTCTCAAATTTCTTTAAAGAGCCCCTGTTCTTGAACACAAATTGCTCTAGAGGAATTATAGCATTCACAAGGGCAATCCAAGAAGCTCTAGATGGGGGTCTGGGATTCATCCAATTTAGTATTATGCCCTTCCGGGCCAGGAAAAGGACCTTCTTTAGTAACAGATTCTCAGATTGGGACCAGGCGTTAGTATTCAATACTCCAAACAAACACAGGACCGGGCTCATAGGGACCACTGTCTCCACCACCGAGGAGAGCGCCAATGTAACTTCTCTCCAATAGGAGTAAACAAAACGGCAACCCCATATCATATGCCAAAAATCTGCACCGCCCCTCCCACACCTCGGGCACATGTCTGCAACCATGTTATTCATTTTACATACACACATATGTGCATACACACATCGGGCTCTGCACCGCACACACACATATAGCTCTGCATCACACACACATATGGCTCTGCATCGCACACACACATAGGGCTCTGCACCGCATACACACATATGGCTCTGCATCACACACACATCGGACTCTGCACCGCACACACACATATGGCTCTGCACCGCACACACACATATGGCTCTGCACCACACACACATATGGCTCTGCACCGCACACACACATATGGCTCTGCACCGCACACACACATATGGCTCTGCACCACACACACATATGGCTCTGCACCGCACACACACATATGGCTCTGCACCACACACACATATGGCTCTGCACTGCACACACACATATGGCTCTGCACCGCACACACACATATGGCTCTGCACCACACACACATATGGCTCTGCACCGCACACACACATATGGCTCTGCACCGCACACACACATATGGCTCTGCATCACACACACATATGGCTCTGCACCGCACACACACATATGGCTCTGCATCACACACACATATGGCTCTGCACCGCACACACACATATGGCTCTGCACCGCACACACACATCGGGCTCTGCACCGCAAACACACATAGGGCTCTGCACCGCATACACACATATGGCTCTGCATCACACACACATCGGACTCTGCACCGCACACACACATATGGCTCTGCACCGCACACACACACATGGCTCTGCATCACACACACATCAGACTCTGCGCCTCACACACACATCTGGCTCTGCACCGCACACACACGTATGGCTCTGCACCGAACACACACATAGGGCTCTGCACCGCATATGTGTCGCCCTGGGCAAGCCAGGGGACACACGTCACACACCACCACACCCTACATCCCAGTTAGGAACACCACAGCTAACCAAAAATCCTTGTTGCCTTCCTCCAGAGGCTGATGATTCACACCAGGGGGTGGGCCAGGCGGTTGGCTCCGCCCACCGAGGAGTTCACAGCTCTGGAGGCGGGAGAAACCAGACAGATTAGCCCAGGCAGGGCTCGAGTGCAGATAGCTCAGGGAGGAGCAGGAGTGAGGAGCTAAGTGGAGGAGTAAACAAGTTTTGAAAGTAGAAAGAAGTAAAGTGGTAAAGGAGGAAAGCAAGAGCGGTGACAGAAAGAAAGCCTGAAGTAGTTCAGCTGTGTGCAGGACAGGTCAGCAAGGTCAGCAACGGCGGTGACTGTCTGGAGGGGGACCGTGTGGAAGTTCCTGGAAGGACCGCGGACGGGTGGTGGCCCGGCGGTCTGGAGCAGTGTACCGAAGGACAGTCAGCACCAGGGCAGGGGCCTCTCGGACCCTGGCAAGGCTAGGAGTCGCCATAATTTGCCAAATCCTTCAGTGAAGGGGACGTAGATCCCCCAACAACCAAGTCCCGATTGAAGGCAACAGCCCAACCAGAGTAGGAGAGACACCGCCACCGCCAAGGCACCAGTCTCTCAGGGCCAGCGCCTGCGGGCAAAGAGTAGAGCTCCTCCGGCCCAGCTTGAAGTCGGGGAGCGGGTTACCGGTGGGAATCCATCGCTACCAACACAGAAACAAAGGTGCAAGGAAAAGGGACATCACCGTCACCTACCGGGAGAGCAAGTGCAGCCGTCCGTGGGAACCGTCTTTCCAGCCGTGTGGTTTACCATAAAACTGTGTCAACGTCTCAGGCTGAGTGAGTACCACAGTGCCGCAAGGCACAGCGCTGCCCCCGCGTCCTTGCGCCCACCAGGCCCTGCACCTCCCTCACCATCACCGGGCCCCGGGATCACCAACCCCTACCCATGGAGGGGCAACACAACACCTGGCTGCTCCGCATCACCATCCTGGGATCCCCATATTGAGCAGCGGTGGTGAAATCACCACAACCGTGGGTGGCGTCACGGACAATAAACTATTCCCACACCCAACAACCCCCTTTCACTCACGGGCGAGGAGCGCCGCTCGAGAACCCCCGGGATCCGGCCCACAGCTCGAGCCACCACTGAGCAGCAGCCGCCGGACCCGAGCAGAAGGGGTTAGCGTGGTGTGCTGACACCCTCCTCCCCGCCCACGACACATACACACACATGGCTCTGCATCACACACACATCGGACTCTGCACCGCACACACACATATGGCTCTGCACCGCACACACACATATGGCTCTGCACCACACACACATATGGCTCTGCACCGCACACACACATATGGCTCTGCACCGCATACACACATATGGCTCTGCATCACACACACATCGGACTCTGCACCTCACACACACATTTGGCTCTGCACCGCACACACACACATGGCTCTGCATCACACACACATCAGACTCTGCGCCTCACACACACATATGGCTCTGCACCACACACACACATATGGCTCTGCATCACATACACATTGGGCTCTGCACCGCACACACCCAGATTGCTCTGCACCGCACATACACATATGGCTCTGAACCGCGCACACACATAGGGCTCTGCACCGTACGCACACACGGCGCTCTGCACCGACCGACCCCCCCATCCCCATCGGGAACACATGTAGGGAATACATACTCACCCGTCCTCGGTCCCCGCCGCTCCTGCACGTTTTCGCGCTGTTTGTGCTCTGGGCATATCAGCACAGTAGTGACGTCCCCGCTGTGCTGAAGAGAGCACAGACAGCGGGAGGGACAGTGATGAGAAGCAGCGCTGTGCTCCCTCTCATCAGCGCTTTTAAATATATATGCGATCTGTGATCTGTGATGCCGGTACATTTGAATGTGTGATCCTGAGCAGGGGGCCCGGTGCTGGCGCTGACACCACGGCAGCCGCCGCCAGGCCCCTCCCCCAGGTGACGGACCCAACAGCAGTGCAGGGGGAGGTTGTGGGGAGAGTACGGGGTGCGGGGGAATGTGTGAGAGGGTGCAGAAAAGGGGGCGGGGACTCCACGCACTGTACCCGCCCAGCAGGGCGGCAACATGCTGTTCCAGATTTGCATGTCAACATGGTCCTGCCCATGTTGACATGAAATGACCGGAAGCAGCAAAATCACAGCAGGAGCGGTCACATGACCACTCTGAGCCGGGGGAGAGGGGCTGACAGCAGGGCAGGTGAGTGGTCTCTATCTACTTACCTGCCCCAATGTAGCCCAATAGGGAAATAAAAAAAAAAAGTCAAAATAAGCCGGATAACCCCTTTAAGTCTCGTTGCCAGAATTCTCGTAAGTATTTTATAATCAGAATTTAGCAATGATATTGGTCTGTAAGAGCTACAGTCCAGGGGGTACCTATCCGGCTTCAATAATAAAACGATAGTGGCCTCATAGAAGGAGTCGGGCAACCGACCCATCCGAAATGAAGCCCCAATCGTTTCCAGGAGGGCTGAAGCAATCTCCCCCTCATACTTAGTATATATCTCAATCGGGAGTCCATCAGGGCCAGACGCCCTACCTTTGTTAAGGGCCCCCATTGCTTCCACCAGCTCCTCCAGACCAATTACCTCATCCAAAGCCAGTCTCTGATCCGAGGTCAATCTAGGAAGCCTAAGGTCTCGCAGATAGTCAGAGATCTCCTCCCCCGAGGAAGTCAATCTGGACTCATACAGGTGCCTATAAAAGGCCGAGAACACCTCGAAAATGTCATTAACGGAAGTGACGATCTCCCCATTAGAATCTCTGATCCTGAGAACCGCAGGTGAGCTGTTGGATTGGTGCACCAGAAATGCCAATAGGCTACTAGACTGATTTCCCTGCTCAAAGTATCTCTGGTTCGTGAAGAAGACATGTCTTTTAGCTTTGTCCTGCAAGAATAGAAGGTATTGCCTTCCCGCCTGCAACCAGCGGGACCTATTTTCTTCAGACGGGTCAGAGGTAAATCTGTGTTCCAATAATTTATTTTGAGCAGCCAGGTCCTGCTCTTCCCTGGCCGCCTGTTTCTTGGTGTAAGAGATGGAAGATTGGCAACAGCCCCTAAGGTATGCCTTGAGTGCGTCCCAATAAGCTGAGTAATTTTCCTCAATAGAATTCATCTCAGTGTATGCTTTAATCTGGTCAGGAATCCTATCATTGGCTCCAAAGAGTGACAGCCACCAGGGGTTAATCTTCCGAGATAATCTATGTGACGTGCATCCCTCCTATCGAACAGTCACAAACACTGGGGAATGGTCCAAAACTGATCTAGGTAAATGGCATACCAATTCTATATAAGAGCAGACCCTCTCATTCCCACATATGTAGTCAATCCTGGATAGGGAGTCTTTCCCGGGGGTGTAGTAGGTATATTCCCTCAAGACTGGATTATGGAGTCGCCACATATCACACCACCCCACCTCCTTGAGGAATGCACTCAATCTGGTTTGTATCGTTTGAGGGATAGAGGCCTGTTGGGTAATAAATTTATCTAGTCCGGGGTTATTGATTAGATTAAGTCACCCATACAGAATACCAGTGCCTGAGGATATTGGGAAGCAAATTTAGCCGCCTCATATTAAAGTGAGGTGCCCATTGTGGGAGGGATGTACATGGCTAGGATCACCACCATTGATCCGTCGATGTGTGCTTGGATGAACACCTATTTACCCTCAGGGTCTTTTACAACCTTACCCGGGTCCCAGCGTAATGATTTATGGACCAATACCGATACCCCTCAGGAGAATGAGGAGTGCGTAGAATGAGCCGACCATTGGATCCATGGCTTTTTTAGAAATCTAACTGTCTCAGACATCAGATGGGTCTCCTGTAGGCATATAATCAAAGCTTTGTAAGATTTAATTTGTGAGAACACTGCTGCCCTCTTCCTGGCCGTGTGCAGTCCCCTGACGTTCCATGTCATTAAACTTATAAGCATTAGTAAAAAATCACCTGTGAAACTGAATAAGGTATGTCAAATACTCAACCTGCAGTTAAACTTGGGTAAACATACCCCTAAACACTAAACACTCGGCTGCCCAATGCAGACGATAAGAAAAAGACCCGTAGTGTGACTAAAAGAGATTTTCCCTAGAAACGTCTAGGGTTAACTAACGTGGCTAGTTGTTGTGCTTGGTACGGGGGAGTCCTCAAAGAAGGACCTGAGCCACTCCTGCAGTCCAACTTATTACAACTATTGATTAGCCTGGGTGGATGGCATATAAAATTATAGAGGTGGGGAAAAGGGGGACCGTGGAAAGAGGGAAGGAACAAGGAAAAAGGGAGAGGAGGGGAGAGAAAAGGAGAAGGAAAAAGGAGAGAGGAAGGTGGGGAGAAGGAGGGAGGGGAAAGAGGTGGGGGTGAAGGAGGAATGGAAGGGAATAAAGAAGAGGGGGAGAAAGAAAGTTGAGGAGGAGAAGAAGGGTGAGGGGACGAAGTAGTGGGGTATCAGAATGTGTAGCGGAGGCAGGAGGGGAATGTGGAGTACGGGAGGTAGGGGAGATGGTTGGGGAAGGGGGGTGAGGGGAAGGGGATGAGTGAATTGGGACTTGGAGGGGGGAGGTGTATCTAGGGGGATGTGATATGGGAGTGGGAGGAATTGGTACGGAGAGGCTCTAGAGGCCATGGATTAGAGTGGGGGGCATGAAGTGATTGGATAAAGTGATAGGGGGGAATTTAAGGGGAGATTAGTGGGGTGTTAGTTGGGAGTAGGAGAGCGGGGAAGGAAGGGGAGAAGTAGGGAGTTAGCAATAGAGCATAAATAACTATATCTTCCGATAACCATAGCCTTAATAAAAATCTATAGTGAAAAGCAAAATTAGTCTTAACTGCGATGCAAAATATGACCTTCCAAAAGTGAGGATCCAGTCCAGCCAATGATTTGAATAATCATCTCAAGTCCTCCGTGCCCCGTATCCGAACAATGCAGTAGCGATCGGGCCAAAGTCCCTTCCGAGGGGTGAGACTCCGGGCCCTCCGTGCAGGAACCAAGGATTTCTGTAGCGTGGGCTTCTTAGATTACTCAGTGTCCTTTCTAGCATTGAAGGCTGCGGAAATCCAATTTAATGGCGTTGCATACTGGACGTAGTAACGATCCTTAAAACATCGCAGGAATCGGGACCGCAACTGCGCATTCCTCCCGACAATTAAGGCAGCGGGAAATCATATCTAGGGAGTCGCTAGCTGGACGCAACAGCGGCCCTAAACCCTTTGCCCAGAAATCGGCCCACATCAGTGCATTCTTTCCAGCGACCAAGGATATAGGATTTCACAATAAAAGAATCGCAAAACAGAACTCAATAGCAACCTTGAACTCGTCACGCAGGAACCGGAATCACATCCAAGCTGCCATCCCGAAGAGCAAAATGGGGTTGCAGGTCAGAGGATTCGCAAGCTAGACTCAGGAGCGACCTCCAAGATGTCGCAAGGACCCGGCCCACTTTAGCGTTTCCTTCCAAGCTTCAGCGAGTTGATCCAATCCTCCACGTCCGCAGGAGAGGTGAAGAACAGGGAGCGATCCTGATGAACCACTCTGAGGCGGGCTGGAAAAATCATGGAGTAAGCTATCTGATGCTCCCTGAGGCACTTCTTCACTTGAATGAAGGATGCTCTCGTTTTCTGAAGGGACGCAGAGAAGTCAGGGAAGATCAATATGGATGCGTTATTATGCGATATCCGTCCCTTGTGTCTCGGGGCACTCAGAATGGCGTCTCTATCTCTGCTGCTTAGTAATCGAGCCAGGAGAGGTCTAGGTTGCGCCCCCGGAGGAGGAGGTTTGGCTGGGACCCGGTGAGCTCTCTCTTTGGCATACGCCGCCGATAGCTTCGCATCAGGGAAGGTTTCTGTAAGCCAAGCTTCTATGAACTTACATGGGTCGCTCCTTTCCGTCCTCTCCGATATCACCAGGATTCTCAGGTTGTTGCGACATAGACGGTTTTCCAGGTCGTCAGCCCTCTGCGCCCAATTGCGCCGCTTGCTCCAGGGACACTAATCTACCGGCCGTCGTTCTTGCGTCGTCCTCCAGAGTGGAGATTCTCTGCTCCGTCTCCTTGACACGCTCCCGGAGGTTTTGCAGATCCAGTCTGAGGAGACCCACATCAATTTTCACCTCCTCGATCTTGCCCGTTAGCGACACTTTTGAGTCCTGGATCGCCGCAAGGAGACGTGCTGAGACCTGTTGTAAGGTCAACTCCTGCACTCCCTCGGGATCAGCTTCCGCGCCGTCCTCCTCCTCCATCTTGCTGGCTTCCCGCGCTGCCTGCTTGCCAGCGCCATCTTGCTGGGGGTCCCGAGCAAACTTTTTCAGCTTTTCGGCCGCCACTGCGCTGCGTACCCTACTCATTTCGCAGGTCAGAATGTTCACCACACCGGGGGGAGACTGGTAGAGTATTTGGTTACCGTTTACGGCAGGATTAATATATTGCAATATCAAGCATTGGACTGCGGAGCTGCTCTCAGACGCGACCGCTCATGCTGCCCGCTGGCCACGCCCCGTATTTGTCCAATTTTAGTTTCTAGAATGTAGCTAATTTATTACCTGCTGTCTTATTTTTTCTTTTAGGGAATACCAGCATAAAAACTCTGAATTTTGCCACATTGGTAAACAAAAAAACTAATTAAGGGGGGGAAGGTATTAATTATATTCTCCAACAGTAGAGGGCGCAGCAGGCATATTAGATAGGTTTTGAAGCTGACCCTTCCCCCGCAAGTTATGTTTACTAGATTATTATGAGGCATATCTGTTAACTGAAATAGGAAAGTCTTGTCTTATATGTTTGTTTGTTTATTTATTTAGTATTTTTAGTCATGTGAAGTATAGATGACCACTAACTGTATTATGGTCAGAGTTAAAGTTATAAGAATGATCTAATGTATATTTTTTAGTTTTTTGTTTTTTATAGATGGAACAAGATGCTGGTCGATTCTACACTGGATATGCTGCGGTTTGCACAACATGAGGTAGTCTAAATTTGAACCACTCCCCTCCTATCGGTACAGGAGGCAGTGACGCATTAAATGCCTCTCTAGATGGGTAGAACAGGAGTGGGTAAGAGTCTTTAGATGTGTATGTAGGTTGTAGATTTTTCCCTGTTGTCAAATGAGCTAGGTATGCTGAAGAGAAAGTCTAGATCTGAGCTGATGGAATCGGATGGAGATCCTCGCACAGGTGCAGCTGACCAAGAAGCAGTGAACGGGCCTAGAGTTGAGAGTCTTTCACCAATATGGACCATACCTCGGTGGCACTTGTCACATCAGTGACTTTTGTCATTCCTTGTGTTCTTAAATCCCTACAGGAACGGGCGATTCAACAAGGAATGGAGTGTGACATGCAGGGAGCCAGTGACTGAGGAAGGTCTGTGGACAAAGGGTGGTAAGCTTTCTCTGTCATGAGAGCTCTTCCTAATGATGGCCCAGGTAACCTATGGATTAAAATCTGTGCAAGACAATTGTCAGTGTGTGCTTTGGTGACACCAGGGTTCAGTACTCAGGTGGGCAGACTAACCCAGTCTTGTAAGTCATCTGCCTAAAACAAAGTGAGGAGAAAAACTGTAAAGAGTCCGCAGAAACACCCTGCACCTGCTCTACCCATTTTTAGAGACTGCAAACTGATTATAGATGTATATCATGAGCACGTTGTATGCAAGTCTGTGCGTGTTGTGTAAATTTCTCTCTCTCCAGGTTTGGTCAGAGGCATTCTAGTGCAGAAAACAACGTTATTACTGAGAAGCACATGATGGTGGTATGTAAAAAAAAATGGGTTTACAAAAGTGTATATTTTAAACGAAAGTGGAAACTGATAAATCGTCTACAAAATGTATGTTTTGTTTTCTTTCCGTAATAAACAGGTTCTTATGTAAGATATTTTTGGTTTTGGTTTAGCACAGGTATGTATAATTTTTATATAATTGACTGAATAGTGTGATAATCAGGTGTATTCTCAAATTCCAGATCTTAAATCAGAGCTAGTAGTTGTCATGATGTATGTGCTTTTCTCCATCCCATATTTCTTGTATAAGATGCCATGTGACGTATTTTACCTTCTCACTGTATTTGCTGTAATACTATGTCAGGATGTGATGTCACTTTCCTTTGGTTGTACTTACTGAACACTTTGAAATGTCTTGGGATGTAAGTAACCATACCTTCCCCCATCTCCTGTGTCTCTGGGCCCATAATGCAATTATCTCTTGTCCACACAGCCAGGGGAACTTCCCATTGTTTCGTAAGCAGTGGATAACGCCAACTACACAAACCTGTAGACAACTCGGAGCCAACCTTCTAGAATCTTCTAGTGGGCCCAACCATTGCATAGACCCCTACCCTTGAGGGGCGGGCCCACGAGCTCAGACAATACACTCCTATTTCTAAGTGCAGTTGGGAGCTGAGCTTTGAAGAGGAAGGGAGCGAGATCTGATTCTGCGGACAGATCTCGCCGTCCAGTGGATTGTGTGGGATTTCTGGGACTCTGAAAAGGACTATTACATCGTGATCTGGCACTTTGGATTATCGGGAGGTGCCCCCAAATCTGTTTTATTTGGACTTGTCGTGTGCTGTTCCTGTATTCCTATTAGTAAACCTGTTGGATCATCCTCGGCTTGTTGTCTCTCCTTGCTCTGCTGTACACCCCATCACAAACTGGTTGGCAGCGGTGGGATCAGAGCAGAAGGAATGGAGGACAACGGCCCATCAACAGCTGGAACCAGAACCTCAGAGTACAAGAACTGGACTGCGGTGAACCTACAAACAAAGGCCCGTGAACTGGGAGTCAACTACAAGGGACTCTCCAAGGAGCAGCTGATTGAGGCGTTGGAAGGAGTCTGCTCGCAAAATGATGCTGAGGAAGGATCCTCCCAGCAAACAGAAGAAAGACGGCAGCCGGAGGTAAATACCCAAAAAAGTCAGTGGGTTGTGTGGTACGAGGAGGAGATGGCCTTGCTGGGAGAGGAGACCACCATAGAATATAAGATGGAGGTTATGCGTGGAGCTAAAGAGAGGGAGCGCAGGATGGCGGAGATGGCATTGCTGGATAAGCAGCTCGCTGTGGAAGCCGCTAGAGGTTCCAGACAGACTGTAACCCCAGCACCCACCATGAGGGAACTTCCCAGAGTGTCCCGCAAAGACTTCAAGCAGTTTAATGAGGCTGCTGGTGACATTGAGGGCTTCTTCCAGGACTTTGAGCATCAGTGTCGATTAATGGAAGTCCCAGAAAGGGAGCACGTCTGGCATCTGGTTGGGCTCTTGGAGGGTGGAGCTGCCGCAGCCTATAGAGCTATGGACCCTTGGTGGAACTGTGAGTATGCGGATATTAAACAGACTATTCTAGAACATTATGCTTTAACGCCAGACACTTACAGGACTCAGTTCCGTACTTTAGCATGTGATGAGGAAGTGTCTTTCAAGATGTATGCCCACAAACTCAAACATCTGTGGCATCGTTGGCTGGAGGCAGAGGAGTCCATAACCTTGGAGACCATCCTCCAGGTCATCCTAAAAGCGCAGTTTTACTTCAAGTGCCCCGCTGAGATCCGGGAATGGGTGCGTGAAAGGAGACCAGCCACTGTGGAGGAAGCTGCAGCTCTAGCTGATGAGGCTCTCACCATCAAGCCTCAGTGGAAAAAACTACTACTCAGTGAGAAAAAACCACCAACCCCCCAACGCTGGTGGCCCCTGGTCCTTCTGGCCCCAATGTTCACCATCACCCTAGACCGTCAACTCATGGGGACCTTCATGTAACTGTGCCTCGCATTACTCCTGCTCCACCTTTGGGAATACGACGTGGAGGAAGAATCCCAGAGCGCAGATGTTATGGATGTGGGCAGCCTGGGCACATGCAATTCCAATGTCCAGGTGTTCGGAGGCAGAACAGCTACAGACCGCCTTTGCTTGTTCATTATCTACAGACACCTTCACCAGGAGAAGAGCTGGATTCTGTGCCTGATGACTTGCCAAGTGACTCTGATATCCTGGCTCCCCTATCCGGAGTCTATGGGGTGCGAGCTCCAGCCACCTGTTCTTCTGATCTTCAGCACAAACATCTACAGGAGGTTGTGCTAGATGGCCAAAAAGCTGTTGGCTTCCGTGACACTGGGGCTTTCCTCACCATAGCCGATCCCTGAGTAATTCAACCACAAGCAATTCAAAAGGGACCAGGAATTGCCATTGAACTGGCAGGAGGTACCCAGAGATATATTCCAAGAGCGAGTATGACCCTGGATTATGGCTATGGGGCCAAACAATGTGTGGTCGGTGTGATGAGCGGCCTCCCTGCAGACGTTCTTCTAGGAAATGATGTGGGGAATCTTCATTGCCACTTTGTCGGTGCGGTAACCAGAAGTCAAGCCAAAAGAGCAGCCCATGTGGACGTGTACAACCCATCCATGGAAATGAGGCCACCAGAACTGCCATTACAGCCGGTGAGTGATTCTTCTGGTGGGGATAATATGAATGTTACTTGGGATAAAGTTCAGTTTAGACAAGAGGTAGAGACTGACCCCACCCTTGCTAGTTTTAGAGCTCGAGCTGAAATAGGGAAGCTAGGGGAGAACAGAGAAAGAATTATCAGAGAAAATGGACTTCTGAATCGGGTTGCCAATGCCGACTCCCTAGATAAGCCCTGGACTTATAGCAAACAGCTAATTGTTCCTCAGAAGTACAGAATTCCCCTATTACACCTGGCTCATGACATTCCTACTGCTGGCCATCAAGGCAAAACCCGCACCGAGAGACGATTGACTCAAACTTTTTATTGGCTGGGGATTTCCCAAGCAGTGGCGCATTTCTGCCGAACTTGTGACATATGTCAGCGTAGAGGGCGACCCGGAGATCACCCAAAGGCACCCTTGCAACCGCTCCCTATAATAGAAGAACCCTTTCAAAGAGTAGCTGTTGATATCATTGGACCTCTGGCAAAACCAAGTAAATCTGGAAAGCAGTACATTCTCACTGCTGTGGACTATGCCACCCGATATCCAGAAGCCGTGGCATTGTCAAGTATTTCTGCAGCCAAGGTGGCCGAGGCCTTGGTTATTATTTTTACCAGAGTAGGATTCCCCAGTGAGATCTTGTTGGACCAAGGCTCCCAGTTTATGTCAGAGTTGGTCCAGTGTCTGTGGCGCACCTGTGGAGTACGAGCGATCCAAACGACCCCGTATCATCCCCAAACAAATGGACTTTGTGAACGATTCAATGGCACTCTGAAGAATATGCTGAGGGCCTTCATGGACCGAGATTCAGACTGGGAGAAGTACCTACCCCATCTCTTGTTTGCCTATCGTGAATTTCACCAGGAGTCCACTGGGTTCTCCCCCTTTGAACTACTCTATGGAAGAAAGGTCCGAGGACCATTAACCCTGCTCAAAGAATACTGGGAGGGGCAAGTTGAAGATACTGGAGCCCCTGTTGTTCCTTATGTCCTAAAGCTGCGAGAAACCCTGGCCGAACTTGCTAGTTTTGCCCAGAGTCATTTGCGTATGGCTCAAACCAGACAGAAGACATGGTATGACCGTAAAGCACGCTATCGGGAGTTTGTAGAAGGACAACGAATCTTAATGATTGTTCCCCATTGGCAGAATAAACTGCAGACCACATGGGAGGGTCCCTTCCGGGTTCTCAGAAAACTGAATGATACCAATTACCTTCTTGCTTTAGATGATCAGGGGACTGTCCATGTGAATATGATTAAGGAGTACCATGACCGGAACATTCCAATGATAGCAAGCTGTCGGTTGGCTTCAGAAGATGGTCAAGAGGATGAGGACTCTCTATCTGATCTTGTGGAAGCAGCGAGAGCCCCATCCACTGTGGAACAGGTTCCCCTGGGAGATCACCTGGATTCCTTACAGAAAATCCAGATGCTGGAAGTGCTTCAACAGAGACGGGCTGCTTTCTCATCCCAACCAGGTCGAACCACTGTCACCCAACATCCTGTGGACACTCAGGGCATCCGTCCCATACAACATGCTCCTTACCGGGTACCTGAATCAGTTCGAAACACCATGCAGCACGAACTGGAGGAGATGTTACAGCTTGGGGTAATCCAGGCTTCCCATAGCCCTTGGGCCTCCCCTGTGGTGTTAGTACCCAAGAAGGATGGGAGTACTCAATTTTGTGTGGACTATCGGCGACTAAACGACCATACCGTCAGCGATCCTTACCCAATGCCTCGTATTGACGAACTTCTAGACCGACTGGCTGGGTCCCGATATGTCACTACCTTGGATCTCAGTAAGGAATACTGGCAGATCCCTCTAACAGAGGAAGGGAGAGAACGGTCCGCTTTTATAACCCCCTTTGGTCTGTATGAATTTCTAAGCATGCCTTTTGGAATGAAAAATGCCCCGGCCACCTTCCAGAGAATGGTGGACCAGATCCTCCGGGGATGTGGTGACTTTGCTTGTGCCTACTTGGATGATATCGCCGTCTTCAGCCACACATGGGAGGAACATCTGAATCAAGTAGCCGTTATTCTGGACCTGATTCTTGCAGCCGGCCTAACCATTCGACCCGATAAATGCCAATTGGGGATGGGTGAAGTCCAGTACCTAGGGCATAGAGTGGGAGGAGGGAAGCTCCGTCCTGAGCCTGCCAAAATCCAGGCTATTAGAGACTGGCCTGTACCCCAAACTAAGAAACAAGTTATGGCTTTTCTGGGCACTGCCAGTTATTACCGAAAATTTGTTTCTCATTTCAGCACTGTGGCCAAGCCTCTTACCGACCTGACCAAGAAAACAAAAGCCAGGGAAGGAGTCTTGCGAGGATAATTTGCATATTCCCAGTGCCTTCTGGGATAAGTGAAGAGTCACCGCGAGCTCAAGGAGAACCGGGTTTTGGCCGTTACAGCCGGAAGGAAGACTTCTGAAAACCGCGCGCCGCCTGTCTTTTTTTAGCCTGTCTTCTTCATTGTGAGCGTGAGTGAGCAAAGTGTGAACAAAAGTAAGTGTGAGTAGAATTGTTTATATTTAGTTGTTTAATTACTTAACATTTGTTTAGTGCTATCCCCATTAGAAAATGTGCTCCACTATTGCTAATGCGATCCAGTGTACATCTTGTCTCATGTATGCAGTCCTTGAAAATCCGTTCGAGGGTGCATACTGCTGTTGGAGGGTGCATACTGCTGTTGGAGGGTGCATACTGCTGTTGGAGGGTGCATACTGCTGTTGGAGGGTGCATACTGTTGTTGGAGGGTGCATACTGCTGTTGGAGGGTGCATACTGTTGTTGGAGGGTGCATACTGCTGTTGGAGGGTGCATACTGCTGTTGGAGGGTGCATACTGTTGTTGGAGGGTGCATACTGTTGTTGGAGATGTGCGCACGTTGCACATTTGGAAGCCCAGATACTGGATCTAAATGAGCAGCTGGCAGCTCTGAGATGCATTAGCAATATGGAAAGGAGTCTGTGCTCACTGAGCAGCAGCTTGCTGGGTCAGATGTGGGGGAGGATCGTAGTAGGGAGCGGCAGGACGGTGAGGTAGGTAGCTGGGTGACAGTTAGAAAGGGGGGTAAAGGGAAAAGTGCTAGGAAGGCTAGTCCTGAACTGACACACCCCAATAGGTTTGCAAACTTGGCAGATGAGGGAGATGTCATTACAGGGGTAGCATTGCTGCAGCAAGGCATGACCTCTGAACGCCAGAGGAGTGTCTGCTCCAGTAAGGGGGGGAATAGGAGTGCAGGGCAGGCAAGACAGGTACTGGTAGTGGGGGACTCAATTATTAGGGGGACAGATAGGGCAATCTGTCACAAAGACAGGGATCGCCGAACAGTGTGTTGTCTTCCTGGCGCTCGAGTTCGGCACATCGCTGATCGGGTTGACAGATTACTGGGAGGGGCTGGGGAGGACCCAGCGGTCATTGTACACATTGGCACAAATGACAAAGTTAGAGGTAGGTGGAAGGTCCTTAAAGATGATTTCAGGGAATTAGGTTGTAAGCTTAAAGCATGGACCTCAAAGGTGGTATTTTCGGAAATACTACCTGTGCCACGAGCCACACCAGAGAGGCAAAGAGAGATCAGGGAGGTTAACAGGTGGCTCAGGAATTGGTGTAGGAAAGAGGGTTTTGGGTTCCTGGAGAATTGGGCCGACTTTTCAGTTGGCTACAGATTCTATGCTAGGGATGGGCTGCATCTTAATGGGGAGGGTGCAGCTCTGCTGGGGCAGAAAATGGCTAGAAGGTTGGAGGAGTGTTTAAACTAGGAATGGGGGGCGAGGGTATTCACTTTATAGAAGGGGAATGTAGTGCAGATAGTGACCGGGCACAAGTAATGAAATTGGGGGTGGTACGGGGGGAAGGGTTAGGACAGTTAATACAGTAAGCAGGAATACAGGTACAGAGTCATACGTAATGTGCATGTACACTAATGCCCGAAGCCTCACAAATAAGGTGGAGGAATTAGAATTAATATTGTTGGAAGAAAATGATATAGTAGGGATATCAGAGACATGGCTGGATGAGAGCTATGACTGGGCTGTTAATTTACAGGGTTATAGCCTATTCAGGAATGACTGCTGGACCGAGAAGTGGCCTATGCAACTGTTGAGAAGGAATGTCTGGCTGTAGTGTGGGCCCTTAAGAAACTACGGCCGTATCTGTATGGACGGGAATTCACTGTGGTTACTGATCACAATCCCCTCACCTGGCTGAACAGAGTCTCTGGGGACAATGGACGCTTACTGCGATGGAGCCTGGCTCTGCAGCCCTATAACTTTACCATACAATATAGAAGGGGCAGCCAACACCAAAATGCAGATGGACTGTCCAGGCAAGAGGAGCCCTGAGTCCTGTCAGCCATGCCTGCGTGTACTTAACCAGCAACCTGTAGAGGTCCCTAGTACGTACACAAGTTGGGAGGGGAAGGAATTGTCATGATGTATTTTACCTTCTCACTGTATTTGCTGTAATACTATGTCAGGATGTGATGTCACTTTCCTTTGGTTGGACTTACTGAACACTTTGAAATGTCTTGGGATGTAAGTAACCATACCTTCCCCCCATCTCCTGTGTCTCTGGGCCCATAATGCAATTATATGTTGTCCACACAGCCAGGAGAACTTCCCATTGTTTTGTAAGCAGTGGATAACGCCAACTACACAAACCTGTAGACATCTCGGAGCCAACCTTCTAGAATCTTCTAGTGGGCCCAACCATTGCATAGACCCCTACCCTTGAGGGGCGGGCCCACGAGCTCAGACAATACACTCCTGTTTCTAAGTGCAGTTGGGAGCTGAGCTTTGAAGAGGAAGGGAGCGAGATCTGATTCTGCGGACAGATCTCGCCGTCCAGTGGATTGTGTGGGATTTCTGGGACTCTGAAAAGGACTATTACGTCGTGATCTGGCACTTTGGATTATCGGGAGGTGCCCCGAATCTGTTTTATTTGGACTTGTCGTGTGCTGTTCCTGTATTCCTATTAGTAAACCTGTTGGATCATCCTCGGCCTGTTGTCTCTCCTTGCTCTGCTGTACACCCCGTCACAGTAGTATATGGTCTCCAGTCAGGAGACTGATTGATCCTAAAGGACAGAGCGTTCTGCTCATACTTATCCTTTTCAAAAAAATCTGTACAGTGTCAGACCATTATTGCCAAAAAAGTTGGAAGAGAGGACTTAGAGAACCTTGAGACATGGGAAAGTCCAACTACAAAGTGTGAGGACTCGCCTAGGAGTCCTTGGTCTCAAACCGGTGAAAAAAAACACTTTCCCTTTCCGCTTATGACTCGACGTTCAGTTAGGCAGGTTTTATCAACAGATCTTTTGACCTTTTTTCATAAGGGAACACAGTACCCTTAGGCTATGTGCCCACGCTGCGGATTTACCTCGGATTTTGCCGCGGATTTGCCGCGGATTTGCCGCGGATTTCCCGAAAATCTGCAGCAGCGGCACTTCCAAGCCATTTCAATGGCATTTTGAAATGCTGTGTCCATGCTGCGGATTTTTCCGCTGCGGATTTGCCGCGGATTTTGATCCGGAAAAATCTGCAGCATGTCAATTGTTTGTTGCAGATTTGGTGTGGATTTTGGGTATAGAATGGGGAAAAAAAAAAAAATCCGCATCAAAATCCGCGGCAAATCCACGTTAAATCCGCGAAAGTCGCGGATTTTCATGCAGAAACATCCGCAGGTACATTCTACCGTGGACACATAGCCTTAGAATTCAGAAATGGCAGAAATAAGTCTTTAGGGGGGACTGTTGAGGATAAAGAATTGAGTATTCAAAAATACTTAATTCAGCCATTCCATAGACTCAGGTATGTAGTTTAATAGATGTAAACTAACACACATATTTATGAATGCTTTTGTTCCTTACTAACATGTATATATTGTGAGACTGTGACCGGGGTTATCTATGACGGCCGGTATGTCTCGCCCCGGTTGTGCTCACTCCATGATAGAAAGTAAATCCACTCTAGGGTTAATGCTGTTTCCCTACAGGCTGAAGGAAGGGTTAAATGGAAACAGGAACGAGGGGCAGGTGTGCCGGGTGTGAGGGAGTGATCACAACTCCCTGAGTCTCTGCTGGAGAGACATGTATATTGCTGTGGATTTTTGTTTGGACATTAAACACCGTGTGCTGTGAACCTATATGCCTGGATCCCGTGTCTTCTGCTGCGCAGCCGACCGCGCTACCTCACATATGGTGGAGAATGCGGGCATGCCAGCCCGGTGAGGTGTACTTCCTTTTCTGGTGATCCGGTAGCACATGTCCTGGATTCAAGCAGCTATACTACGGCCCAAACCCAGCGACGCCATGGAGGACATACTAAGGCATTTGGCTCAGGCTAATGCACAGCAGCAGGAGGCTAATGCACAGCAACAACAGGTGAATACCCACCTGCTCCGGACGTTGGAGCAACAGCAGCAACAGCACCAGCAATCCTTGAAATTGCAGGAAAAAAGGCACCAAGAACAGATGGTTCTCCTGGCCAAGTCAATCCGTGCCGGACCGGCAGCAACAACCCCGGGACCGGGTGACGACGGCAGCGTCCGGAAAGCGGTGAGACAAGCGTTGCAAAAGATGACCCCGGGGGATGATGTGGAAGCGTTCCTGGCAGTGTTTGAGCGGGTGGCCGAGCGGGAAAAGCTGCCGACCCCCCAGTGGGCTGAGGTATTGTCGCCCTATCTGACGGGGGAACCCCAAAAAGCGTACCTGGACCTCGGTACCGAGGACGCCATTGACTATGTGACCCTGAAAGCCGAAATACTGGCTCGGTTGGGGGTGAATACCTATGTACGGGCTCAGCGGGTAAATCAGTGGTTCTATGAGGAAGCCAAACCCGTACGCTCCCAGGCCTATGACTTATTACATCTTGTAAAAAAGTGGTTGCAGCCTGACACTCTGAGCCCGGCGCAAATGGTGGAAAGGGTAGTAGTGGATCGTTTTGTGCGCACTTTACCCGTCACCGTTCAACGGTGGGTAGGACAGGGTGACCCGAGTACCCTGGACCAATTAGTGTCCCTGGTAGAGCGGCATGTGGCTACGCAGGACTTGATACGGGACACTGAGACTTTGCGTACCGCCCGTCGGTCCGGCCCCTCCAAGCCTAGGGCCAAGGACCCACCGCCGACACCAGTACAGGAGTCCGCTACCATCCTGGCTGAGGCCGCGCCCGCCGTTCCTGAGGTCCGGAAGGCCATGTACCCTAAACGACAACTTGTCAAGGGGGTTTCCTTCCCTATTAGATGTTGGCGGTGCCAGCGGGTGGGACATATGGAAGCCCAGTGTCCCCTGACCACGGAGCCCATGGATTGTGGGGTTACCCGGCGGGGTTCAATGTATGCTCAGGTGGTGTGTACCGCTGACCTGGTTCCCCCGGAGACTGAGCCCCACTTGTGCCAAATACAGGTGAATGGATGTCCGGTTACAGGATTGTTGGATTCCGGAAGCTTAGTGACCCTTGTGCGATCCACCTTGAGGGCTAAAGTAAAGGCCACAGGACGTACCGTGGGGGTGGTTTGCATACATGGGGACCGCCGAGACTATCCCACGGGGATTGTCACCATCACAGCACCTTGCGGTCAGGTGCAACATGAGGTGGGACTGCTTAACACTCTTCCTTATGACGTGATCCTAGGACGGGATCTGCCCTATTTTTGGACTTTATGGAAGGGAACCCCTAGGTCCCCTCCGATATTGGTCAGTCCGGGGCCTGAGCCCTACAATCCTGAATCCGGGACACCTGCCGTAGGGGTCCCCATGATAGGGACAGAATGTGAACCCGATAGGTCGCCCCTAGAGGTATTGGCAGGAGAGGCTGAGACGGTCGAGCCCATCCCGGACTTGGAGGCATCCTTGGATGCGTTTGGGACAGCCCAACTCCAGGACCCTACGTTAATACATGCCCGGAATAGGGTGTTAGTAATTGACGGGGTGGCCCAGCTGCCCGGTGCCCAGGTAAGGTACCCCCATTTCGCTCTTAAACAGGATTTACTCTACCGGGTAGATGAAATACGGGGCGTGGGGGTGGAGCAGTTGGTGGTGCCCCAGCCGTATCGCCGGCGGGTCCTCGACTTGGCTCATAAACATCTGATGAGTGGCCACCTAGGGGTCAAGAAAACGCAGGAGCGAATATTGCAAAGGTTCTATTGGCCCGGGGTCTTTGGGGAGGTAAAACGGTTCTGCGAAACCTGCCCGGAGTGTCAGCTTACCGCACCACTGGTCCACTTTCGCAGTCCGTTGGTGCCGTTACCCATTATAGAAGTCCCTTTTGAACGGATAGGGATGGATCTGGTGGGGCCCCTCGTAAAGTCTGCTCGAGGGCACCAACACATCCTAGTGATCGTTGACTATGCCACCCGGTATCCAGAGGCGATACCTCTCAGACATACTGCGGCGAAGCTTATAGCTCGGGAGTTGTTTTCTGTGTTCTGCCGGGTGGGGTTGCCCAAGGAGATCCTTACGGATCAGGGGACCCCATTCATGTCTAAAGTGACCAAAGAACTATGCCGGCTACTCCAGATCAAGCAGTTGCGTACGTCTGTGTATCATCCTCAGACGGATGGGTTAGTAGAACGATTCAATAAAACCCTGAAAACCATGCTAAAAAGGGTGATCTCCAAAGACGGGAAGGACTGGGATATGATGCTTCCCTATTTGATGTTTGCCATCCGAGAGGTGCCACAGGCATCCACGGGGTTTTCGCCTTTTGAATTGTTATACGGGCGACATCCCCGGGGATTGTTGGACCTGGCAAAGGAAACATGGGAGCAAGAGCCCACCCCCCATAAAAGTGTGATTGAACACATTTTAGGAATGCAGAACCGCATAAGCGCGGTCATGCCAATTGTGAAGGAGCATTTACAGGAGGCTCAGGCCGCGCAAAGCGGCCGCTATAATAGACAAGCCACCGTGCGGACCTTTAAACCCGGGGATCGGGTGTTGGTATTAATCCCCACGGCGGAGAGTAAATTCCTGGCTCAGTGGCAAGGCCCCTACGAGATAAAGGAAAAAGTCGGGGTGGTCAACTATAAAGTATTGCAGCCCGGTAGGCGGAAACCTGAACAAATATACCATGTCAACCTATTAAAACCGTGGCAGGAACGGGAAAGCCTGATGGTTGAGTTTCCCCCATCTCCCTCCTCTTCGGGTCGTTCACTCCCGGCTTCAGCGACCTCCGGAGAGGACGAACCGGAAGTAAGGATCGGAGAAGCCCTCACCAAGCAACAGAGGCGAGAGGCCAGACGGCTGGTTCAGCAGAACCCCGATGTCTTCTCCGAGTTGCCGGGTAGGACCAGTCTGATACGACATGACATTGTCACCGAGCCCCACCTGAAGGTACGCCTGAAGTCATACCGCGTGCCGGAGGCTCGAAGACAAGCCATATCAGAAGAAGTGAAGACAATGCTATGCCTGGGGGTCATCGAAAAATCCCGGAGTGAATGGGCTAGTCCCATTGTCCTAATACCAAAACCCGATGGCTCCTTAAGGTTCTGCAATGACTTCCGGAGATTGAACGAAATATCCAAGTTCGATCTCTACCCCATGCCCCGGGTGGATGAGCTGATTGATAGGCTGGGACAGGCGCGATATTTTACCACGCTCGACCTGACCAAGGGGTACTGGCAGGTGCCACTGACGGAGTCCGCCAAGGAGAAAACCGCTTTTGTTACGCCGGAGGGTCTCTTCCACTATGTTGTCTTGCCTTTTGGGTTACATGGCGCTCCGGCCACGTTCCAGAGGTTGATGGACTTAGTGCTGGAACCCCACCAGGCGTATGCATCAGCGTACCTTGATGACATCATTATTTACAGCCCCGATTGGCAGACCCACTTGGAACAGGTACAAGCGGTGGTGGACGCGCTTCGAACAGCCGGATTGACAGCCAATCCCAAGAAATGTGCGTTGGGACTCACGGAAGCCCGCTACTTGGGCTACGTGATAGGCCAAGGAGTGATAAAGCCCCAAATTAACAAGGTTGAGGCGATCCAGAAGTGGCCTAGACCCCTGACCACAAAGCAGGTTAGGGCCTTCCTGGGTATCGTGGGGTACTACAGGAGGTTTGTAAGAGATTTTGCGGGACTATCAGCCCCCTTGACGGACCTTCTCAAAGGCAAGAAGTCCGTCATGGTGCGCTGGACTCCGCAGGCCGAGGACTCCTTCCGGGCCCTGAAGGGGGTCCTGTGCGGACAACCCGTTCTGGTCAACCCTGATTTCCGGAAGGAGTTCATAGTACAGACTGACGCCTCTGAGGTCGGCCTGGGGGCAGTGCTGTCTCAGGTGGTTCAGGGGGAGGAACACCCCGTCACCTTCTTGAGTAGGAAGCTCACCCCTCCCGAGCGGAATTATAGCGTAGTGGAGAAGGAGTGCCTGGCGATTAAATGGGCCTTGGAGTCCCTACGCTATTACCTGCTGGGACGGCAGTTTCGCTTGGTGACTGATCACTCTCCGCTGGTCTGGATGAGGTCCGCCAAGGAACGGAATGCCCGGGTTACCCGGTGGTTCCTTTCTCTGCAGAACTTCCGGTTTACGGTTGAACACCGGGCCGGTAGGTTGCAGGTCAACGCCGATGCCTTGTCCCGCGGCCCGTGTTTGATGGCGGGAGTTCAACCCCGCACGCTTGAACTGAGGGGGGGGGTATGTGAGACTGTGACCGGGGTTATCTATGACGGCCGGTATGTCTCGCCCCGGTTGTGCTCACTCCATGATAGAAAGTAAATCCACTCTAGGGTTAATGCTGTTTCCCTACAGGCTGAAGGAAGGGTTAAATGGAAACAGGAACGAGGGGCAGGTGTGCCGGGTGTGAGGGAGTGATCACAACTCCCTGAGTCTCTGCTGGAGAGACATGTATATTGCTGTGGATTTTTGTTTGGACATTAAACACCGTGTGCTGTGAACCTATATGCCTGGATCCCGTGTCTTCTGCTGCGCAGCCGACCGCGCTACCTCACAATATGTATATTGCATATTTAGTGTATTTTCCTTAAACACAGTATATACCAGCACATAGTATCATAGTATCATAGTATCATAGTTTTTAAGGTTGAAGGGAGACTCTAAGGGGCACTTTGCACACTGCGACATCGCAGGTGCGATGTCGGTGGGGTCAAATTGAAAATGACGCACTTCCGGCATCGCATGCGACATCGCAGTGTGTAAAGGCTGGATGATACGATTAACGAGCGCAAAAGCGTCGTAATCGTATCATCGGTGCAGCGTCGGCGTAATCCATGATTACGCTGACGCGACGGTCCGATGTTGTTCCTCGCTCCTGCGGCAGCACACATCGCTGTGTGTGAAGTCGCAGGAGCGAGGAATGTCTCCTACCGGCCTCACTGCGGCTTCCGTAGGATATGCAGAAGGAAGGAGGTGGGCGGGATGTTTACATCCTGCTCATCTCCGCCCCTCCGCTCTGATTGGCCGCCTGCCGTGTGACGTCGCAGTGACGCCGCACGACCCGCCCCCTTAACAAGGAGGCGGGTCGCCGGCCACAGGGACGTCGCACGGCAGGTGAGTGTGTGTGTGAAGCTGGCGTAGCGATAACTTTCGCTACGCCAGCTATCACCACATATCGCTGCTGCGACGGGGGCAGGCACTATCGCACTCGGCATCGCAGCATCGGCCTGCGATGTCGTAGTGTGCAAAGCCCGCCTTAGTCCATCTAGTTCAACCCGTAGCCTAAAATGTTGATCCAGAGGAAGGCAAAAAAACCCCAATGTGGCAAACAAGTTCCAATGGGGAAAAAATGTCCTTCCTTCGTCCACATCCGGCAATCAGACTAGTTCCCTGGATCAATACCCTGTCATAAAATCTAATATACATAACTGGTAATATTACATTTTTCAAGAAAGGCGTCCTGGCTCTGCTTAAATGTTAGTAGTGAATCACTCATTACAACATCATGCGGCAGAGAGTTCCATAGTCTCACTGCTCGTACAGTAAAGAATCCTCGTCTGTGATTATGATTAAACCTTCTTTCCTCAAGACGTAGCGGATGCCCCCGTGTTCCAGTCGCAGGCCTAGGTGTAAAAAGATCTTTGGAAAGGTCTCTGTACTGTCCCCTCATATATTTATACATTGTGATTAGATCCCCCCTAAGCCTTCGTTTTTCCTGTCTTGGTATTGCAGCCCCCCCATTCCTCTAATAATCTTGGTGGTCTTCTCTGCACCCTCTCCAGTTCAGCTATGTCCTTCTTATATATCGGTGACCAGAATTGTACACAGTATATAAGTGCGGTCGCACTAGTGACTTGTACAGAGGTAGAACTATATTTTTTCATGAACACTTCTACCTCTTTTAATACATCCCATTATTTTATTAGCCCTGGCAGCAGCTGCCTGACACTGGCCACTAAAGTGAAGTTTACCATCCCCCCATACACCCAAGTCTTTTTCTGTGTCTGTTTTACCCAGTGTTCTACAATTAAGTACATAATCATAAATGTTATTTCCTCTACCCAAGTGCATGACCTTACATTTATCTACATTAAACTTCAATTGCCACTTCTCAGCCCAATCCTCCAATTTACATAAATCTCCCTGTAATATAAAATTATCCTCCTCTGTATTGATTACCCTGCAGAGTTTAGTATCATCTGCAAATATTGAAATTCTACTCCGCATGCCCCCAACAAGGTCATTTATAAATATGTTGAAAAGAAGCAGGCCCAATACTGACCCCTGTGGTACCCCACTATGAACTGAGACCCAGTCCGAGTACGTACCATTAATAACCACCCTTTGTTTCCTATCACTGAGCCAGTTTTTAACCCAGTTACACATATTTTCCCCTATCCCCATTATTCTCATTTTATGTACCAACCTTTTGTGTAGCACTGTATCAAAAGCTTTTGAAAAGTCCATATACACAACATCCACTGCATTTCCCTGTAATTGTAATTTTAACATGTAATTTAACATGTAATTTTAAAGATGGCTGCTATATCTTGTCTACACCCGAGGTGATAAACAAAAGAAATTCCTGGAGTCTGGACTGTAAAATCAAAGAGAGGATATGCAGATTTCTATACGTCATGAAGCCCCGACCCACGAGATTTGATTGGACTGTATTTTGTCCACGCCCTTCACTCTGAAGAGCTGTGAAAAGTTTTAAACAATGAAGACCAGTTGCCTCAGGGTCTGTCATGGAGAAGGTCCATAACCGATATAGTGTCTGTTATCGTTCATTCTCGCGTGCACTCATGACATTATAATTTGGAGCAGCAGTCAGATCCAAAGAGTGACCGGTTGAGTCACGTCCTTAACACCGGTACCGAACCGGGGAACCGATTGGAAACCGGAGCACCAGGAGGGGTACTCAGACCCAGTACGAAGCCCAGAAACAACCGGGCCGAGTCAAATCATCTGATTGAGGACTTGACTTTAGGACCTTTCCCACATAGGACCTGACTGAAGACAACAGCCCAACCATAGGGGTAAAGCCAACGCCCAGGCATAGAGACCCGAGGGGCCAGCATCTGCGGGCAAAGAGGGCTCTCCCGACACATATCAAGCCGGGGAGCGGACTACCATTGCTCAGGCATAGGAGTCGTGATTTCTACATAAGTGAGGTGCAGGAGAAAGGCGGGAACCACCAAGCTCTTAAGGGGATAACTGCAGACGGCTGCGGGCAACTTTCACCATCTTGTTTGGTTTACCAGAGACTCCAGCGTGTTTGTCATAGTGAGTACAACAGTGCCTCCGGGCCGTGCACCGCTCCGCACCGCACCGACACCCCAGCACGCATCCATCCCCTTTCCTCAGCACCTCCTCGGGCCCCTGGGACCATCATCCCCCTACCCACAGAGGGGTCAACACCAAGCTGCGCAACACCGTCCCCGGGAGCCTAGTCAACGGCAGCGGTGGTGTCCATTCACCACAACCCGTGGGTGGCGTCACGAACTTAAATCCCCTACAAACAACCGCGGCTCCGGCCATGGACCTCCCCACCGAAGTCCCTACACGTAGCGCCAACTCCCTTTCAGAGCGACGTGACCCCCGGGTCCTTGAAGAGCTCGAGCCACCCACCGACGAGCACGGATCCGAGCGGCTCGGCAGCCGGCCGAGCTCCGGGGCGGTACATCTCTTCCCCCTGTCCTGTCTCTCTTCCCCCTGTCCCGTCTCTCTTCCCCCTGTCCCGTATCTCTTCCCCCTGTCCCGTATCTCTTCCCCCTGTCCCGTCTCTCTTCTTCCTGTCCCGTCTCTCTTTTCCCTGTCTTTTTCCCCTCTCCTGTCTCTCTTCTCCCTGTCCCATCTCTCTTTTCCCTCTCCCGACTCTCTTCCCCCTATCCCATCTCTCTTCTCCCTGTCCCGTCTCTTTTCCCCCTGGCCGTCTATTTTTCCGTGTCCCGTCTCTCTTCTCCTTGTCCCATCTCACTTCCCCCTGTCCTGTTTCTTTTCCCCCTGTTCCGTCTCTCTTCTCCCTGTCCCGTCTCTCTTCTCCCTATCCCGTCTCTCTTCCCCCTGTCCCGTCTCTCTTTCCCCTGTTCCGTCTCTCTTCCCCGTCCCGTCTCTCTTCCCCCTGCTCCGTCTCTCTTCCCCCTGTCCCATCTCTTTTCTCCCTGTCCCGTCTCTTTTCCCCCTGTCCTGTCTCTCTTCCCCCTGTCCCATCACTCTTCCCCCTGTCCCGTTTCTCTTCCCCCTGTCCCGTCACTCTTCCCCCTGTCCCGTCTCTCTTCCCCCTGTCCCTTCTCTCTTCTCCTTGTCCCGTCTCCTTTCCCCCGCCCGTCTCTTTTCCGTGTCCCGTCTCTCTTCTCCCTGTCCAGTTTCTCTTCCCCCTGTCCCGCCTCTCTTCCCCCTGTCCCGCCTCTCCTCCCCCTGTCCAGTCTCTCTTCCCCCTCTCCAGTCTCTCTTCCCCCTGTCCCGTCTCTCTTCCCCCTGTCCCGTCTCTCTAACTCCTGTCCCGTCTCTCTTCCCCCTGTCCCATCTCTCTTCCCCCTGTCCCATCTCTCTAACCCCTGTCCCATCTCTCTTCCAGCATCCCGTCTCTCTTCCCCCTGTCCTGTCTTTTCTCCCTGTCACGTCTCTCTTCCCCCCATCCCGTCTCTCTTCCCCCTGTCCCGTCTTTCTTCCCCTTGTCCCATCTCTTTTCTCCCTGTCCCGTTTATTTTCCCCCTGTCCCATCTCTTTTCCCCCTGTCCCGTCTCTTTTGCCCCTGTCCCGTCTCTTTCCCCCCTGTCCCGTCTCTTTCCCCCTGTCCTGTCTCTCTTCCCCCTGTCCTGTCTCTCTTCCTCCTTTCCCATCACTCTTCCCCCGTCCCGTCTCTCTTCCCCCTGTCCCGTCACTCTTCCCCCTGTCCCGTCTCTCTTCCCCCTGTCCCGTCTCTCTTCCCCCTGTCCCGTCTCTCTTCCCCCTGTCCCGTCTCTCTTCCCCCTGTCCCGTCTCTCTAACTCCTGTCTTGTCTCTCTAACCCCTGTCCCGTGTCTCTAACCCCTGTCCCATCTCTCTAACCCCTGTCCCATCTCTCTTCCAGCATCCCGTCTCTCTTCCTCCTGTCCCGTCTCTCTTCCCCCTGTCCCGTCTCTCTTCCCCCCGTCCCGTCTCTCTTCCCCGCGTCCCGTCTCTCTTCACCCTGTTCCGTCTCTCTTCCCCCTGTCCCGTCTCTCTTCCCCCTGTTCCGTGTCTCTTCCCCCTGTCCCGTCTCTCTTCACCTTGTTCCGTCTCTTTTCCCCCTGTCCCGTCTCTCTTCCCCCTGTCCCGTCTTTTCCCCCTGTACCGTCTCTCTTCCCCCTGTTCCATCTCTCTTCCCCCCGTCCCATCTCTCTTCCCCGCGTCCCGTCTCTCTTCTCCCTGTTCCGTCTCTCTTCCCCCTGTCCCGTCTCTCTTCCCCTGTCCTGTCTCTCTTCACCTTGTTCTGTCTCTTTTCCCCCTGTCCCGTCTCTCTTCCCCCTGTCCCGTCTCTCTTCCCCCTGTCCCGTCTCTCTAACCCCTGTCTTGTCTCTCTAACCCCTATCCCGTCTCTCTTCCCCCCGTCCCGTCTTTCTTCCCCCTGTCCCGTCTTTTCTCCCTGTTCAGTCTCTCTTACCCCTATCCCGTCTCTCTTCCCCCTGTCCCGTCTCTCTTTCCCCTGTCCAGTCTCGTTTCCCCCTGTCCCGTCTCTTTTCCCCCTGTCACGTCTCTTTTCCCCCTGTCCCATCTCTTTTCCCCCTGTCCCGTCTCTTTTCTCCCTGTCCCGTCTCTCTTCCCCCTGTCCTGTCTCTCTTCCCCCTGTCCCGTCTCTCTTCCCCCTGTCCCGTCTCTTTTCCCCATGTCCCGTCTCTCTTCCCCTTGTCCTGTCTCTCTTCCCCCTGTCCCGTGTCTTTTCCCCCTGTCCCGTCTCTCTTCCCCCTGTCCCGTCTCTCTTCCCCCTGTCCCGTCTCTCTTCCCCCTCTCCTGTCTCTCTTCCCCCTGTCCTGTCTCTCTTCCTCCTGTCCCGTCTCTCTTCCCCCTGTCCCGTCTCTTTTCCCCCTGTCCCGTCTCTCTTCCCCCTGTCCCGTCTCTCTTCCCCCTGTCCCGTCTCTCTTCCCCCTGTCCCGTCTCTCTTCCCCCTGTCCTGTCTCTCTTCCCCCTGTCCAGTCTCTTTTCCCCCTGTCCCGTCTCTCTTCCCCCTGTCCCGTCTCTATTCCCCCTGTCCTGTCTCTCTTCCCCCTGTCCCGTCTCTTTTCCCCCTGTCCTGTCTCTCTTCCCCCTGTCCCGTCTCTTTTCCCCCTGTCCCGTCTCTTTTCCCCCTGTCCCGTCTCTATTCCCCCTGTCCCGTCTCTCTTCCCCCTGTCCCGTCTCTTTTCCCCCTGTCCCGTCTCTTTTCCCCCTGTCCTGTCTCTCTTCCCCCTGTCCTGTCTCTCTTCCCCCTGTCCAGTCTCTTTTCCCCCTGTTCCGTCTCTATTCCCCCTGTCCTGTCTCTCTTCCCCCTGTCCTGTCTCTCTTCCCCCTGTCCAGTCTCTCTTCCCCCTGTCCCGTCTCTCTTCCCCCTGTCCCGTCTCTTTTCCCCCTGTCCTGTCTCTCTTCCCCCTGTCCCGTCTCTTTTCCCCCTGTCCTGTCTCTCTTCCCCCTGTCCCGTCTCTATTCCCCCTGTCCTGTCTCTCTTCCCCCTGTCCCGTCTCTTTTCCCCCTGTCCTGTCTCTCTTCCCCCTGTCCCGTCTCTCTTCCCCCTGTCCTGTCTCTCTTCCCCCTGTCCCGTCTCTTTTCCCCCTGTCCTGTCTCTCTTCCCCCTGTCCCGTCTCTCTTCCCCCTGTCCCGTCTCTCTTCCCCCTGTCCTGTCTCTCTTCCCCCTGTCCCGTCTCTCTTCCCCCTGTCCTGTCTCTCTTCCCCCGTCCCGTCTCTTTTCCCCCTGTCCCGTCTCTTTTCCCCCTGTCCCGTCTCTTTTCCCCCTGTCCCGTCTCTCTTCCCCTTGTCCTGTCTCTCTTCCCCCTGTCCTGTCTCTCTTCCCCCTGTCCCGTCTCTTTTCCCCCTGTCCTGTCTCTCTTCCCCCTGTCCCGTCTCTCTTCCCCCTGTCCCGTCTCTCTTCCCCCTGTCCTGTCTCTCTTCCCCCTGTCCCGTCTCTCTTCCCCCTGTCCTGTCTCTCTTCCCCCGTCCCGTCTCTTTTCCCCCTGTCCCGTCTCTTTTCCCCCTGTCCCGTCTCTTTTCCCCCTGTCCCGTCTCTCTTCCCCCTGTCCTGTCTCTCTTCTCCCTGTCCCGTCTCTCTTCCCCCTGTCCTGTCTCTCTTCTCCTTGTCCCGTCTCTCTTCCCCCTGTCCTGTCTCTCTTCCCCCTGTCCTGTCTCTCTTCTCCTTGTCCCGTCTCTTTTCCCCCTGTCCTGTCTCTCTTCCCCCTGTCCTGTCTCTCTTCCCCCTGTCCCGTCTCTCTTCCCCCTGTCCCGTCTCTCTTCCCCTTGTCCTGTTTCTCTTCTCCCTGTCCTGTCTCTCTTCCCCCTGTCCCGTCTCTCTTCCCCCTGTCCCGTCTCTCTTCCCCCTGTCCTGTCTCTCTTCCCCCTGTCCTGTCTCTCTTCCCCCTGTCCTGTCTCTCTTCCCCCTGTCCCGTCTCTTTTCCCCCTGTCCCGTCTCTTTTCCCCCTGTCCCGTCTCTTTTCCCCCTGTCCCGTCTCTCTTCCCCTTGTCCTGTCTCTCTTCTCCCTGTCCCGTCTCTCTTCCCCCTGTCCTGTCTCTCTTCTCCTTGTCCCGTCTCTCTTCCCCCTGTCCTGTCTCTCTTCCCCCTGTCCTGTCTCTCTTCTCCTTGTCCCGTCTCTTTTCCCCCTGTCCTGTCTCTCTTCCCCCTGTCCTGTCTCTCTTCCCCCTGTCCCGTCTCTCTTCCCCCTGTCCCGTCTCTCTTCCCCTTGTCCTGTCTCTCTTCCCCCTGTCCCGTCTCTCTTCCCCCTGTCCCGTCTCTCTTCCCCCTGTCCCGTCTCTCTTCCCCCTGTCCTGTCTCTCTTCCCCCTGTCCTGTCTCTCTTCCCCCTGTCCTGTCTCTCTTCCCCCTGTCCCGTCTCTTTTCCCCCTGTCCCGTCTCTTTTCCCCCTGTCCCGTCTCTTTTCCCCCTGTCCCGTCTCTCTTCCCCTTGTCCTGTCTCTCTTCTCCCTGTCCCGTCTCTCTTCCCCCTGTCCTGTCTCTCTTCTCCTTGTCCCGTCTCTTTTCCCCCTGTCCCGTCTCTCTTCCCCCTGTCCCGTCTCTTTTCCCCCTGTCCCGTCTCTCTTCCCCTTGTCCTGTCTCTCTTCTCCCTGTCCCGTCTCTCTTCCCCCTGTCCTGTCTCTCTTCCCCCTGTCCTGTCTGTCTTCCCCCTGTCCCGTCTATTTTACCCCTGTCCCGTCTCTCTTCCCCCTGTCCCGTCTCTCTTCCCCCTGTCCTGTCTCTCTTCCCCCTGTCCTGTCTGTCTTCCCCCTGTCCCGTCTATTTTCCCCCTGTCCCGTCTCTCTTCCCCTTGTCCTGTCTCTCTTCTCCTTGTCCCGTCTCTCTTCCCTCTGTCCTGTCTCTCTTCCCCCTGTCCTGTCTGTCTTCCCCCTGTACCGTCTATTTTCCCCCTGTCCTGTCTCTCTTCCCCCTGTCCCGTCTCTCTTCCCCCTGTCCTGTCTGTCTTCCCCCTGTCCCGTCTCTCTTCCCCCTGTCCTGTCTCTCTTCCCCCTGTCCTGTCTGTCTTCCCCCTGTCCCGTCTCTCTTCCCCCTGTCCTGTCTCTCTTCCCCCTGTCCTGTCTGTCTTCCCCCTGTCCCGTCTCTCTTCCCCCTGTCCTGTCTCTCTTCCCCCTGTCCTGTCTCTTTTCCCCCTGTCCCGTCTCTCTTCCCCCTGTCCTGTCTCTCTTCCCCCTGTCCTGTCTCTTTTCCCCCTGTCCCGTCTCTCTTCCCCCTGTCCCGTCTCTCTTCCCCCTGTCCTGTCTCTCTTCCCCCTGTCCCGTCTCTCTTCCCCCTGTCCTGTCTCTCTTCCCCCTGTCCCGTCTATTTTCCCCCTGTCCTGTCTCTCTTCCCCCTGTCCTGTCTCTTTTCCCCCTGTCCCGTCTCTCTTCCCCCTGTCCCGTCTCTCTTCCCCCTGTCCTGTCTCTCTTCCCCCTGTCCCGTCTCTCTTCCCCCTGTCCTGTCTCTCTTCCCCCTGTCCCGTCTATTTTCCCCCTGTCCTGTCTCTCTTCCCCCTGTCCTGTCTGTCTTCCCCCTGTCCCGTCTCTCTTCCCCCTGTCCCGTCTCTCTTCCCCCTGTCCCGTCTCTCTTCCCCCTGTCCTGTCTCTCTTCCCCCTGTCCCGTCTCTCTTCCCCCTGTCCCGTCTCTCTTCCCCCTGTCCTGTCTGTCTTCCCCCTGTCCCGTCTCTCTTCCCCCTGTCCTGTCTCTCTTCCCCCTGTCCTGTCTGTCTTCCCCCTGTCCCGTCTCTCTTCCCCCTGTCCTGTCTCTCTTCCCCCTGTCCTGTCTGTCTTCCCCCTGTCCCGTCTCTCTTCCCCCTGTCCCGTCTCTCTTCCCCCTGTCCTGTCTCTTTTCCCCCTGTCCCGTCTCTTTTCCCCATGTCCCGTCTCTCTTCCCCTTGTCCTGTCTCTCTTCCCCCTGTCCCGTCTCTCTTCCCCCTGTCCCGTCTCTCTTCCCCCTGTCCTGTCTCTCTTCCCCCTGTCCCGTCTCTCTTCCCCCTGTCCTGTCTCTCTTCCCCCTGTCCCGTCTATTTTCCCCCTGTCCTGTCTCTCTTCCCCCTGTCCTGTCTCTTTTCCCCCTGTCCCGTCTCTCTTCCCCCTGTCCCGTCTCTCTTCCCCCTGTCCTGTCTCTCTTCCCCCTGTCCCGTCTCTCTTCCCCCTGTCCTGTCTCTCTTCCCCCTGTCCCGTCTATTTTCCCCCTGTCCTGTCTCTCTTCCCCCTGTCCTGTCTGTCTTCCCCCTGTCCCGTCTCTCTTCCCCCTGTCCCGTCTTTTTTCCCCCTGTCCTGTCTCTCTTCCCCCTGTCCCGTCTCTCTTCCCCCTGTCCCGTCTCTCTTCCCCCTGTCCCGTCTCTTTTCCCCCTGTCCCGTCTCTCTTCCCCCTGTCCCGTCTCTCTTCCCCCTGTCCTGTCTCTTTTCCCCCTGTCCCGTCTCTCTTCCCCCTGTCCTGTCTCTCTTCCCCTTGTCCTGTCTCTCTTCCCCCTGTCCCGTCTCTCTTCCCCCTGTCCCGTCTCTCTTCCCCCTGTCCTGTCTCTCTTCCCCCTGTCCCGTCTCTCTTCCCCCTGTCCTGTCTCTCTTCCCCCTGTCCCGTCTATTTTCCCCCTGTCCTGTCTCTCTTCCCCCTGTCCTGTCTCTTTTCCCCCTGTCCCGTCTCTCTTCCCCCTGTCCCGTCTCTCTTCCCCCTGTCCTGTCTCTCTTCTCCCTGTCCTGTCTCTCTTCCCCCTGTCCTGTCTGTCTTCCCCCTGTCCTGTCTCTCTTCTCCCTGTCCTGTCTCTCTTCCCCCTGTCCTGTCTCTCTTCCCCCTGTCCTGTCTCTCTTCCCCCTGTCCTGTCTCTCTTCTCCCTGTCCTGTCTCTCTTCCCCCTGTCCCGTCTCTCTTCCCCCTGTCCTGTCTCTTTTCCCCCTGTCCTGTCTCTCTTCCCCCTGTCCTGTCTCTCTTCTCCCTGTCCTGTCTCTCTTCCCCCTGTCCTGTCTGTCTTCCCCCTGTCCTGTCTCTCTTCTCCCTGTCCTGTCTCTCTTCCCCCTGTCCTGTCTCTCTTCCCCCTGTCCTGTCTCTCTTCCCCCTGTCCTGTCTCTCTTCCCCCTGTCCTGTCTCTCTTCCCCCTGT